>NC_136967.1:25267359-25352359 GCF_032717465.1 Coenobita brevimanus
GACTTGCGTTCGGACAACTTGGGTTCCATTCCCGAAGCTGCAAATAACACGATCAATTGGTTAGCTGCAAAAAATCCAAATGACGGCGTTAGACTAGAACAGCACAGAAACGGACCATCATGGGCCCTTCGATGTCGCCTTGACGGCCGATAGTGACAACGTTAGAATAGAACAGCACATAAATTTGACTCGGATTACCTGAAATGATCGCAACGCACGCGCGAAGCGCGAGGAAACGAGTGGGAAGCACGAGGAAACAAGTACGAAACATGAGAAAACGAGCGCGCAGCGCGAGAGCCCTCCGCAGGAGCAAGTGCGAGGGGCCCGAAGGGCCCACTAGCACTTGTCATACTTAAATGAGAGTGAGTTATAAGCTTGAATTATAGAATTCATTATAACAGTAGTGAGAGAAAAATGAAAGTGTGAAGAAGCAGCCTTTGAGAAGATGAATGAGAGCTAGTGCGAAAAAGAACATGTGTTAAAAAAAGAGGCGAACAAAAATTTAAAGCATGGTTGTAAGTGAGAAGGATCGAATAGAAAACGAATGTAAAAACAGAGTACCGGTAAGGAAGAAAATTTGCCAAATTCTTTCAGCGCATCTTCCTTTGCAGCTGACTTTTATTTTTCCCTATTACATCTTAATATACTAATGCATGTTACAGATGCAGCCTTTTATGCTTTTTTTTTTTTTAAGTCGGTGAGAAAATGGATCAGTGTGTTTGCCCTGAAGAGCAGTGAGTGTAGTGAGTAACAGCCTGCAAAAACAGGTAGTGAAAAGAGAAGTAAGAGTGAAAAAAAGAAAACGGAGGGAAACGTGGTTAATAAGCGACAAGCATGAAGCACTGAACACATCGATGATAACTGGACAATAACGTCTTCTGTTCCTTCCATTTTACTTTTGACAACCGACGACGAATTTCCTCATCTTTGGAGAGACCTCTGGAACTGGAAGATTATGTTTTAGCCATGACCAACCCCAACAGTATTTTGCTGTTAAGTAAGATTGTCTTGCAGTAGCAAGAGTAGAACTGATATAAAAAAGCTAAATGCGAAGTGAAGAAAAGGTGTGACTGTGGATGAGAATGGCAAAGGAAATACTGAACTGAGCTTGACATTGTGATGGAATGCCCAGGCGTGAAGATGCACCGAGTATCATCCCGATGCGAAAGTGGGCAAGAGTAAACAAGAGACCATAAATTGAAATGTCAGCGAAAGTGCGTTTAATTAAGTGAAGTGCTATGTCGAGTAGGCTGTGAGACGCAAACAAGAATGATGGGTAAGAGGAGAGCAAGTGTAGGAAGTTTGTGTGTGTGTGTGTGTGTGTGTGTGTGTGTTCAGCGCTAAGTAGGAGTAAGTGTGAACACTAAATAATAAAGTGTAGCATACAGATTAAAAGCTGACACGAAACTGGGAATGGTTGTGAAAAAGTGAACTGGTCTGTCCAATGAAAACAAGGAGAAAGTATGAATACTCTTCACTAGGATATGACTTTTTTTCAATTCGTTCTTAGTAGTTCCAGACGAGGTTAGCAGACTTCGGGGAGATCAGTTGTAGTGTATGTATTAGAGAATGCTATGTTTAACCTCTCCAGTCAGATAGATGTCTCCGAAGTTAAAAGTGGCTTCGTAATAAAAAAAAAAAATAATAATGATAATATCTCCTGATTCAAAAGGTTAATAAGGAAAGCCAAGAGTCGAAATGAAAAATCGAGTAACAATGAATGGTATGTCAAGTTTGTGCGAAAGCGTGACGAAGAGAGGAAATACAGTGCCGAGGAGTTGATGCGCTGAATAAATAGATAGAGTGGTTTTAAGTAAATGTGCAGATGTGTAAAAAAAAACACTTCACATTCACCCAGTGCTAAATCTGAAGTCTGGAAAGGGTACCTGAAGGATGGAGGGGGGAGGAGTAAAAAAAGGAGGTACATGTCTTTATCTCTAGTGCAAACGAGTGTAAATGACGTACCGTGTTGGGTAAATATGAGAAATGACCGAGGGCTGAAGAACCGGTTCAAGAGAAAGAGCGAGTGTGATAATTTTGAGATCTTTCCTTTTTCATTGCGACATCTTTCTTTTATTATTTTTAACATTAAGCGATTTCTTTCTGCTAAAGGGACACTTCATACTGAAAGGGTTACATAGAATCTATATTAATCCCTTCTCGATAACTCCTTGTAAGCTCAGTAAGTCGTTTGTTTGTAGCAATAATAAACTGTGAAAGAAGTTATTGTATTGAAACAGTTAAAAGGAGGGATACGGTCCTGCAGGAACAAAGGACAGTGGGTGCCTCCTTCCACTCTTTAAATTCATGACCTGCAGAAGCAATAAACAATAAGGTTGCAATACTGAAACTGGGAGCGACATTATATGGACAACCCTTCAGTTTTTGACGATAATTTTAGAAGAATGTGAAGATGACAGAACACTTCTAACTTTTAGCTTTTCTGTATAGTTTCTGACTCAGCTCTGTAAAATGGGATGCACACATCTAACAGTCACAAGTGTTCCTTTAATGACTCTCAGAATTAGGGTCTGCTTTGCATCTTTGCGCACCCAGCTCTGATATTAGAGGTAAAAGACACGGATGAACTATATTTAGTCATACTCAGCCTAGTAAATGTCAGAGTTTCAGTATGTAACTGTGTTATGTTTGCCAGTAGCTCTAATGAATGCTAACCGCCACCAGTTAGGTGATATGATTTTTCAGTATCCAGAAAATAAACGTTCCATCGAAAATCTGTGTTTGCTGAAGTTATTCGAAACGCCAGCAATTTTAGCGGACCTCTGGCACCTCTAAATTCACCGCTGCACCCTGATTGGGAAGGCAGCCGCTTCCCCAATTTTCAGGTGAATAAAAGAACACATGAAAGAGAGAAAATATGTTTGTCTCTGTACTTAACTATTGATTACATTGCGCATCGTGGTGGGCAGGCGTCCATCATCGTGAGCCAGATTAACCCTCTCATGGTCTGGAGAACTCTAGTATTCAGCTTCAGCTAACATCAGACTTCAACCAGATGAGAGTGAGTCATAGGAGCCTGGGTGTTAATACTGTTACCATTGCTTCAGATGACATGCAGAATTTGACATCCCATTCTACAGTAGTTAGTGCCAGACGATTATCATTATTATTTTTTAGTTTGGAGTGAGTTACATGAATGTGAAAGGATTAGCAGTTGCTCCTTCATACTCCAGACCAATACTAGTACAAATTTTTAACGATCAAATTTCGTGTTCACAGTTATTTTCTGCGCCTCTGCACCGCTTTTATGTAGCTAAGAGTTATTATTTCCGATGTAACTTGGGAGCTTGTAATAAAGGAATAATAAATAAAACGCACTCAAAGAGTACAGTACTCGCGCCTATCCATCTTTCTGAGGGCTGAACATTTTACTTTGACTTGTGATTTTGACTTTGTCAATTACTGTCAATTGACAATCGTATTATATCATTCTTGCTTGACCCTTAACAGTTCCACTAAGTTTTGTTTAAATTGGATCAAAACTGCTTAATTTAACTTTATTTTATGACATTGATATTTGACTCTTCCTCCTGAACTTATCATTTGACTGGCTATTCTCATATTCGCGGCTATTCTCATATTCGCATTCCTTTTTCCTTGCTATATTTTGAACCCATATTGAATGTTTGGTCTAAATTGAATGAAAACTTTAAGCTGGCTTTGCCATGTGATCTTGACCAAAGCAAATGAATCCCGTGTCTGATCTTCAACCCTTGCACCGAGTCTGGTCAAAATCAGAGCAAAATTGTTCTAGTTACTGTATTCACACACAAACGCGGATCGAATTTTGACACTGCCGTGTGAACTTGGCCCTTAACAAATTGTTCTCAGAATCGAATCCTTTGTTAAACCCACGGCCCTTCTCACGGATTATGTCCATAGATTGGTGATTAGTTAACGAATTGCAAGCAGCGTGTAATGATAAGTGGCGAATCATCAGACGGGAAAGTAATAAGAAGAGTTCGCCATGGATCAGTCCCAGCACCAGTTCTTCTTACTATTTATATTAATTATTTAGAAAATGGACTCATTTCTAAGGTAGCAAAATTTGCAGATGACACGTAGATTGGAGACAAAGTAATTACGAATACAGCTTGTGAATTAATACAAAACGACCTGGATAATGTAATGAATTGGAATATGAAATGGCAAATGAAATTTTGTAATGTTGATAAACATAAGGTAATGCACTTTGTCAAGAGAAATTTTATATATATATATATATATATATATATATATATATATATATATATATATATATATATATATATTTATTTATTTATTTATTTATATTTATATTTATTAATATCGCATGTTCAGTACGGCACTAACGGAAGTAAAGGACAAGAAGGATTTAGTAGTTATTATCAGCAACGACCTCAAAAAACTAAAAAAAAAGAAAAAAAATGTATTACAGCCAGTAACAGGGCAATCAAAATGCTCGGCTTCATCGAAAGGAACTCTGATCACAAAACGCTTGATGTAATCTTTGAGCTTTATACGTCATTGGTTAGAACACACCTATAATACTTTGTAGCAGTGGTCCACGAATCTTCTTATGGACGAAGACGGACTGAAGAAACAGCAGCGCAGAGCCGCAAGAATATACTCATCGATGAGCAAATTAGCCTACGGAGAGCATCTAAAGAAACCATTTTCTCTCTCTCTCTCTCTCTCTCTCTCTCTCTCTCAAAAAAAAAAAAAAAAAAAAAAGGCGTTTTGGGGAAGATTTAATACAAGAATTTAAAATTCTAAACAAGTTTGACGATGCTAGATATGATAATTTGTTCGAAATAAAGATGATACTTTTACTAGAAATACTAAAATGAAACTCAGGAGCAACAGATGCAACACCAATGAAGGGAAAATTTGCTTTGATATTCGCGTAGTGAAACAGCTAAATGGGCTACCAGCAACAATACGTAGAGCGACAATGCTGATACATTTAAAATTCGGCTACACGAATATTTTGACACCATAGGCTATAAGTAACTAAGTCATATATGATTCCAGGCTGAAGTGTATGCCGACGACTGTGAAAAATTTGTCTAATAATGATAACATTCGTCGATTGTGTATGCTCGGTACGTAATAGATCTGTAGACTAGAGATAACGTAATGCATTGTCGTTCCTCTTTTGTCTCCTAAAAATGTCCATACTTGTTCCTTCTACCAAGGATGGTTTCTTTTTCTATATTTTTCCTGCCGGTTTAACTCTATGGTTGGGTGGGTGGGGAAGGCCTTTTCTTTTCCATCTTTTTCTCTTACACCGTGGTTAGATTGTAGTACAAATAGCATTTTTTTTTCCCCAACATATAACTTCGTCATGGGCCTACAGGTCTCCTAGAAATTGTACTTTCTATGTACTCTTATTAATTTCTCTCTCTCTCTCTCTCTCTCTCTCTCTCTTCTTCATTAACTGCTCGCGTAAAATACCCGGCTAAAAGCTGCGCACACCTGGGGGCCATGTTCTCGTCCAATATTTCATCTCCTCGCTGATGGATGGCCAACCGGAGCGCGGACACTGAAATCATATCACACAGCTGCGAAGTTGGTTGGCCTTGGTAATTTTAGGGAGAGGGGTGAAGGAGAGGTTTGTGTAGATATCCGGGCGGTGATTCTGGCAGAGAGAGAGAGAGAGAGAGAGAGAGAGAGAGAGAGAGACAGACAGACAGACAGACAGACAGTGACAGAGATTTTACTCCACGTAAAGTCCAATATAGCAACAGATCCAGAAGTCCAGTATAGGTTAAGTCCTATGCACTACACACACACACGCGCGCATGCACACACACACACACACACACACACACACACACACACACACACATATATATATATATATATATATATATCATAAGACGTTTGAGTGTCCACTGCAGGACTGGCCTATCCCGACCAAAATGGGGACGATACAGCCAATGTGCCTCTACCAAGTGGCTTAGGCTGTCTGGTCGAGATTGTACGTAGGGTGAGAAGTGATTGTGTGATTCTATACCTCATACCAATTAATCTGGCCAGGCATGTATGGCAACGCTGTTCCCGTCGAGATTCTGATTGGCTGGAGGTGTTTGTTCGATTTCGTTGTTGGTTAAACCGATACTATACTTATTATCAGATGTGATAACGTGAGTTTGTCGACAATACAATCGTCAAAAGCAATAAGATAACCATTATAATATTTAACAACAATGAAATTTGCGTAGGAAGATAGAAATATGAGTCAACAAAGTATTTTAACAGTCCAAGTCAAGGTCAGCATTCGAACAATTCCTTTAAGTCTCCGACACTCGATAACGTAACAGAAAATTAAGGAAACCTGCTTAATCTAAGCGTTGGTGTAACACACATTTAAATTTTAAGATCAGTTCTTATAGTGATAATAGTGGAGATATAATGAAATAGTTTTCCTTTAGCCTACTTTGATTTCCCAATTTTTTCAAACATCCCTCCCCGCACAACTCGTCTTTTCATTAGAATTATTAATCATTCAGAGTTGTGACACGATTCAAGGGTGCGGACTGATCTTAAAATTTAAAAGTGTGTTACACCATCGCTTAGATTAAGCAGGTTTCCTTATTTTTCTGTTATGTCGAGTGTCGGAGATTTAAAGGAATTGTTCGAATGCTGACCTTGACTTGGACTGTTATAATACTTTGTTGACTCAAATTTCTATCTTCCTACGCAAATTTCATTATTGTTAAGTATATAACGGATTTCTTATTGCTTTTGAGATTGTATTGTCGACAAACTCAGTATCATATCTGATAATAAAGAGAGTATCGGTTTAAGCAACAACGAAATCGAACAAACACCTCCAGCCAATCAGAATCTCGGCAGGAACAATGTTGCCATACATGCCTGGCCAGATTAATTGGTATGAGGTATAGTGTTGGAGTGGCTTTGGATATGTGTGTAGTCTGTGAATCAAATGGAATCGGTCCTCGCAAGCCGAATGGGTGCAAGCATTCTTTATAGTATTTGACACTGGTTCAACCACAGAGCCACTTATGTCGACCAAAGCAATACGTGGCCGGAAGAACTCTCCCAAAGTTTATTACCCTGGAGGGGCGCAAACCCTCGTTCTCCCATGTGCGAAAATGCACAATCTACCACTGTACCACAAAGGATATATATATATATATATATATATATATATATATATATATATATATATATATATATATATATATATATATACACACACACACACACACACACACACACACACACACACACAACATACAAACACGCGAAAATGTGTTCGATGAAATACACGATAATGAAGTTGAACAAGAAACGGTGCCAAAGCACAGCAAACCCGTCCCCGGCAGTCATTTTAGTGCTGACGAATAAACATAACAGGATATCTAGTCAAAGATGTCACATATGAAATTTGGAGCAAAATGGGTGAAAATTGACTATTTAATGCCCATTTGAAATTTTAAGCCCGACCCACCTTACATTAACACCCCTACCCCTAACTGCGGGGTGATCCCCTCTGATGTAGTGAGGCATGTCATAGGATGCAGATTTGAATGATGCACCTTTGGGTTTTGGTTTTATGTCCATATGACGAATTTGAAAGGAGTTATGGCGATTTTTTTTTTTTCATTTTTTTTGAGACCTAAAGCCTGGGCCTTGGCCAATTTGGCTCAAAATTTAATCAGGTGATCAGAATGTCATAACCCATCATCCCTGTAATTTTAGTCAAAATGGCACTAGTAGTTTTCTCATAAAGTAGTTATCAGACAGACAGACAGACGGACAGACAAACCGAGTGGAAACAATACTCGTCCCCGAGCCCCTCCGGGGAGGGGACGGGTAAAAACATCTGTCCCTGACTTCTAAGCAGTACTGTGTTTCCACTTCCGTGTGTTGCAAAAAAGGAAATTGCCCTATTAATTACAAAAATGCTTCGCCGAATGTTTAATTCATAAGTAAATTGAGATACGCAGGTACCATAGGTATGCAAACTGTAGCGTACGGGACATTTTGGTATGCCTAAATGCGTAAACGTAAAAACTGCCTTCATAATGAGGTACTCCGAAAGATTAAAGAATACCTGTAACTACTGAAGGAAATTAAATTCTAAATGAGTAGTAAAAGATATGTGGACGAAATGACACATATGAGGAAAAAAGGGAAATAAATGAAATTACGGACAGAGGAAGCAAGATTACAAAAAAAGAATGATTAAAAAAAGATGGAGCTATATGATGTACTGCAGTGTAAAGGAACCGTAAAGAAATGAGTACAACAAACACGACAAAAATGAAAACACGTGAACGTAGGAAAACACGATAATATGAAAGACAAAAATGATAGCTGAATAAATACAGTAAGAAAGAACGACCGGCGGAGTGGGGTAAAGTGAGGACGTGTACGAGCAAATGAAATAAAAATCATAAACGTTGAAAACACGCGAAAAAAAAAAAAAAAACGAACAATATAATTCAGAGTTCTTGAAAGAGGTGTGAACTTAAATGAGTAAATATGAAGCGAAAGCGAAAGAAAACTCATAATTAGTTGCGAAAATAATAAGTTAAAAGAATATGAAGTAGGGGTTACAGAAAATAACAAAAAAATTGAGAAAGAGGAGAGATTACGAGAAAAAAAAAAAAAAACGAGAAATAATGATACAGAGGTAAATCAAATTGTAAAGAATTTAAGCAAAGTTTTCAGTCATTGAAAAAGAGCAAGACTAACAAAAAAAATGTATCAAGTGAGGAATTATGAAGCAGAAGTGGAACTAAAAAAAAAAAAAAAATAGGAAAGCGAATAGCAGATATTTCACATAGATAAAAAGATTTAAAAAATAATTATCAAGAGTCACAATGACTCATACTTACAGCAAAATGCACACACACACACACACACACACATGAATATTATATATATATATATATATATATATATATATATATATATATATATATATATATATATATATATATATAATGTTAATGCCAGCGAAAATAATTTTGCGTGAAGACATATGAGAGGAAAAAGAAAAAATGGTAGAAAAGAGGGGAAAGATTAGAAAAAAAAAAAAAAAAAAACAAAGTAACGAGTTATACGGAAAACGAAGTAAAACCAACTGAACAATTTTAATCGAACGAAATACAAAAACTCGAAATTAATTTTAAAATGACTCATAGAATCTAAAGCGCAAGAAACTGATAAAACAATCTATGGAATACGAAAAACAAGAACGGGCTGCAGGTGTCACACATAGAATAAAAAGAAGGAAAGGGATTAAAAAAGAAAAAAAAGAAGAAGGAACTGCAATAATCACGAATTGGAAAAAACTGACAATGAAATTAGACAGGAGTGTAAAACCCATGGAGATTCTGACAACAATTAAGAAAATATGAAAAAAGTAAAAAAAAATATAAAAACACGAGAAACAGAAAGCGAGAAACGAACAGTAAATTGAAAAGGTGAGCTAAAACAGTGAGTAAAGGAGGAATGGAGATCAAAACAAGTCAAATGAAAAGGGACACACACACACACACACACACACACACACACACACACACACACACACACACACACACACACACACACACACACACACACACACACACACACTGAAAGACTAAAGGCAAAAGCGAGGGAAAAATTGGAAAACATGCGAGGGCAAATGAAGAAACGAAACTGACAGGAACCCATGAAAAATTATTAAAGAATGACTAGAAATAAGATGAATATGAAGAAGATCAAGAAGAGGAAGAAGAAAGTAAATATAGCAATAAGTGCACGAAATTAAAATGATCTGAGGTTAAAGGAGGAAATGGAGTTCAGAGCAAAACAGGAATACACGACTAAGAGAGGATTTGTGGAAATGAACAGAAAATAAAATTAAAATAAGTAAGCCAAAAACAGAGTCCAGAACAGTAGAAGAAATAAGAAAAAGGAAAAAAAAATGCAAATGTAGAAAATTGTGCTAGAGAGATAAAGATACATCAAAGGGTAACATACGAACACTAAAAAAGAAAGAGATGCCAGAGAAAAAAAAATAGGTGAAAACAAAAGCAAAAACTAGACCAAATACGAGTTCGCCGGAAAAAGACCAGAATAGGACTATAAAAAGAAATACACTAGCAGATAAGGAAATGAGGCCAGAGGGAGAAGCAAAATCAAAAGGCAAAATACACACACACACACACACGAGAGAGAGAGAGAGAGAGAGAGAGAGAGAGAGAGAGAGAGAGAGAGAGAGAGAGAGAGAGAGAGAGAGAGAGAGAGAGAGAACGGGGAGGAAAAATAGAGAAAAAGAAATAGTGACACACTCAAGTACACTGAAAGAATGAAATAAGAAATCACGCACAAAAATAAAGAATCGTAAATCAAACCGAAATGAGCATCAAAGACAACGAGAAAATACAAATAGTATAATATATCCACAAAAAAAATCCCTAGCAAGAAGAAACTGTGTATTTATGCAACACGTGGAATGCATAATTAACGAACCATTACTATTAAGCAGCCTTAAAACGATCGCCAAGTATAATTCGAAAGTGTTATGCTAATTACTGCCGCTGTTCCATCCGGAGAAAATATTTGACCCCGTTCCCTACCTGGGTTTTCATTCTCTGAAATAAAATCATCTGTTGAATATATATATATATATATATATATATATATATATATATATATATATATATACATACATACTGTATGTATATATCATCCTCATCATCATCAGCCGTTTGAGTATCCACTGCAGGACCGGCCTATCCCGACCGAAGTCGGGACAATACAGCCAATGTATCTCTACCAAGTGGCTTAGGCTGTCTGGTAGAGATTGTATGTAGGGTGAGAAGTGCTTGTAAGTGTAATTGTAGTGTTGGAGTGGCTTTGGATGTGTGTGTAGTCTGTGAACCAAGTGTAATCGGCGCGCGCAAGCCGACTGGGTGCAAGCGTACTTTACAGTAAGCGACACCGGTTAAACCACAGCACCCCTTGTATCCGCCAATGCAGTACGTGGCCAGGTGAACACTCCCAAAGTTTATTTTCCTGGCGGGGTGCGAACCCTGGCCCACCCGTGTACGAAACGGACACTACCACAGAGGCTTCTGTATATATATATATATATATATATATATATATATAGTATATATATATATATATATATATATATATATATATATATATATATATATATACACTCGTAAATACACAGTATATATATATATATATATATATATATATATATATATCTATATATATACTCGTAAATACACAGTATGTACGGTATCAGTTTGATTTCTTGGGAGCTGATTGCACGTTATTCTGTCACGTATCGCCAACTGGAGAGTAGACCCACTGCATGATTTCAACTCCTTCACTGCTGTGAGGACTTTTAAGTGTTATTTTTGTAACCATTAAACGCTTGTACTCATCTTAGTAGATACCCTTTCTCTCGTAGAGAAAAGATTAATGTCATTTTTTCACTGTGTTGCTTAATGTCATCCTTACCAATTTCAACACCACCATTTTTATTGACGGCCTTTAGCAAGGCGAAGCAATATAAATTTTGTTGGTGTGTGTGTGTGTGTGTGTGTGTGTGGGTGTGGGTGTGGGTGGGTGGGTGGTTGGGTGTGGGTGTGGGTGTGGGTGTGGGTGGGTGGGTGGTTGGGTGGGTGTATCTGTTGCCAAAACATCTGGAAAAGTTGAGGACGAACTTTCATCACACCTTCAGGATAAAGTAACTACATGGAAGGGTAGAAGTCTATTACTTTTGATGAGGATCTGATCAAAGATGACAGAATACCGGCCTCCATATATTTTCTAATATGGACTGACTTTCTGTGAAACACCTATAGTGAATTCCGTATTGTATTACGAGTTTTCTTCACATTTCGTTTGTAGGTAGCTTGTACCTTAGCCAACATATTTTGGAGGACAGTAAACTTTACGCCCCTGAATTCTTTTGTTTCATTTAATATGGTGTGGCTTTTTGTGAACGCGGTGACTGAATTCCGTTGAGTTTTTGTGATTTTTTTTTTTTCCTCCAAATTTCGTTTGTAGGTAGCCAGTACTTTAGCGAAGAACATAATTTGGCGGGCGATTAGCGTTCGTCCCGCTAATGTTTTTATTTTATTTTTTCATATATCCTCCTCCTTAGGTATCCACACTGAGGGCTTCATTTACATTATTATGACAATCGTCACTCTCATATCATCATCTAAAACTTTCGTACCAACGTCAATATCCTCACAATCATGGTAACTACTATGAAAGACCTTTTTTTTTGGTTCTAATATATATATATATATATATATATATATATATATATATATATATATATATATATATATATATATATATATATATTACAGAGAGAGAGAGAGAGATTGAATGATAGATAGATCGATAGATGGGTAGGTAGGTAGGTAGATAACAGATAGATGGATGGACAGATAAATTGATAGATAAACAGACAGATAAACAGATAGATACACATAGATGTGCGCGAGCACGTGTGTGTGTGTGTGTGTGTGTGTGTGTGTGTGTGTAAGCGGAAACGGAAAGGCTAGAGCCGATAACAGTCATCAGTGACGACTATTCGTACCCTTTCCACTGCGAGAGTCCCTCCAATGGGTAGCAGGATCGATAAAGATTGTCTTCTTTGTAATGATGGGGTTCTCGCTATTGTTACAGCTATTTCCGTAACCAACAGCCAATATTTGGTCGTCTCCAGTATCTAACTTCCTACTGCGACCAGGTATATATTCATACTACCACAACTATCGTTACAATCACCAATGTTAGAACTATCACTACTGTATTTAACATCAGTACAACGATAGCTACTATAATCACTGCTTCAACCACCACTACCGCCACCGGCAAAGTAACCACTAATACAGCGCCCATCAGTATAACCACCGACTACAACCACTACTGATATAACCATGACCACCGCCATCACCATCAGTTTCACCAGGATCAGTGCAATCCACACCACTACAACGACACTGCAACAACCGCCGACCCATTACCGCAATAACCACTACTACACCCCAAACAATCAATGTTTACTGAAATCATCACCGTTACCACCATTACAACAACAGCCACTACTAACATAATCACTATTCCCACAACCACTACAACTAACGCAAATGCAATCCCCCCCTTTACCACCACAACAAGAACCACCACACCCGCCACAGCCTCCACCAAAACCATCACAACCACAACAATCATCACCCTAACCACCACCATTTCAATCAACAACTCCCATAACAACCACCATTCTAACTACCGCAATTTACTGTCACTGCCACACACTCACATCCGCCACTCCTACGCACAGCTGCCGAACTATACCATAATAAGCATCCTTGTACACCTGAGGCAGTTTAATAATACAGACACCGGAACATTGATGTAGTTTATTGTGCATCATCATTTACAGTTGTTGACTAAGCTCGTCTCTGGTCTTCCTTCTCTTCTTTATCATCAACATCATCATCATCATCATCTTTCTTCTTGTCATCTTCCTCCTGCTCATCATCATCATCTGTCTCGTCCTCTTCCTTCTACACATCATGATCGTTACCATCATCATCATCATATCATCATGACTATCATCTCTGCGAGTATTGAAAAGCTTATGGAGGAATATGGGTCATATCCAATCTTTAACGATGAAACTGACTTGTATGTTGCACCTGACTCTCTCTCTCTCTCTCTCTCTCTCTCACACACACACACACACACACACACACACACACACACACACACACACACACACACACACACACACACACACACACAAATGCCTTTCACTTTCGGAAAACGTGCTGGTAAATGAAAGAAAAATCTGCTTCTCCCAATATGTTTACAGAATATAATATGGAGAACCACAAAATCTCGTCCACATCTGCGACAAGGGGCAGCACAATGAAGCCCACCAATCTCTAACTTCCTACGGAGGTGTTGGTAGTAAGTGCAAGGAAAATACCCCAAAACCTGATTCCAAAATACAAAAATGAGTCTGGCAATCATGTCCACACCAAAACAGCAACCACCACCAGCGCATACCTGGTCCATTTGTACGCAGGTGATGTCATATGAAAGCATTGATGACCTCCACCTACACCTTCCCCCATCCGAACCGATTGGTGACAGAGAGAGAGAGAAAAAATCATCAGTACCATGTCAACAACAACGCCAACAGCAAAAACAAGCGCGACAAACTCATACTTATCCACTCCCTCCCAACTCCGGTTCCGCCTCATGAAAGACAAAACCCCCTCCCCGGCTGATTTTAGAATATTTAAAAGACAGCCTTAAACTCGTGTCCACAGCCACAACAACAGCTACTATCATCTCACAGAATACCCTCCTGTCTATCATCGTTCTAGAGCATATGAACTAGAGGTTTAAAATCGTCCCTTTAGCAATTAACAGTAGCTCATCGATAACCAGAGCTTCAGTACTGTATCCAGTATGTTAATGATACTGATAATGATAATAAGAACAATACAGTATTATGATGATGATGATGATGATGTATATGGATGGGGTTATAAAAGAGATACAAGGTAAGGCAGTGGATGTTAGAGCGACCCTAAAGAGAGGAGAGCAGCGTTTGGAAACTTCCTGTACACTAGTTTGCAGATGATACTGTAATGTTTAGTGAAGGCGAAAGGGAACTGCGAGGCTTGGTGAATGAGTTTGGGAGAATGTGTAAGAAACTGAATCTAAAGGTGAATGAAGAAAAGAGTAAAGTTATGGTCTTCGAGAGAATTGAAGTCACTGAATATGTACGTATAAAATTAGGTTGGATGATGAGGAAATGGAAAATGTGAGGGCAATTAGGTACCTGAGTAATGTGAAGAGTAAAGAAGGAAGTTTGGAGGATGGAGTGCATGAAAGGGTACAACAAGGAAGAAAGGTTACTTGTTCTTTGTAAGTCGCGATAAGAGATAGGAAAGTGAGCGTGGAAGAAAAAAAGTCGTCGCGTGATAGCATTGTGATACCAACCCTAACTTATGAAGCGAAGCTTGGACCTTGTCGGAAGGACACAAGTCAAGAGTGTGAGAGGCGGAAATGAGTTATTTCAGAGGAGCATGTGGAGTTACATGGAGAGACAGACTGACAAATGAGGAAGTGAAGGAGGCTTGTGGTGTGGATGTGGATGACAGAAAGCGTCACGAGAAATACACTAGGTGGTTTGGCCATGTGAAGAGGATGGAGAGCGATAGACTAACGAGGAGAGTGTATGTGATTTAGGTGGAGGGGGGGAGAGGGAGGGGGACGCCGAGGATGAGATGGAAGGATGGACTGGAGAGGTACATGTGTGTGGTGGGGAGAGGGCTGTGAAATGACGGGGGACAGGGCGATATGGAGGCGATTTGTTTGTGGCCACTTCTTGCGGGATTACGGCGTCTGGCATTAGATAGATTATTATTGTTATTGTTATTAGTATTAGCAGTAGTAGTAGCAGTTTTGGCGTCTGGTGATTTAGTGGGTACTTACGGCGCTCCAATCGGATCTGAGCCGGTGAAGGTTTATATCCAAGTGGTGGTTGGGGTTTATTGCTCACCTAATGCCACTCAGGGATGAATGAGGCTGGTCACTCTCATCTTAAATGTCAGGCCTAACTTTCCTAGCCCCGGGCTTCTAAGCTCCTCATGGGGCAATGTAGGATTGGATGATGGTAATGGATGGATTAGTAGTTGTAGTATCATTTATTATTATCATTAATGTGTTATTTTTAATATTATTATATCGTACTATTATTATTATTATTATTAATTATTATTATTATTATTATTACTATTATTATTATTATTTTATTATTATTATTATTATTATTATTATTATTATTATTATTATTATTATTATTGCAGCATGTCTACAGCTGGAACAACAACAACAACAACACACAAACAGCACACCGAAAATCAAATCTATCTACAATCATCTTGAGAGGTAATTGTATGAGAGAGCGACAGAGGGAGAGAATACAAAAATTCATGTCTTCTAATTATTATAATGAGAGTCACAGCATCGTCTCTACAACCTCAACACAAAAAGCAGCACAGCAAAAAACCAATACGACTATCATTTTCAACGGCAGGGATTGGTAAATGAAAGGATGATCGCCGACAAACACCCGACAGGAGCAGCGAGCCCTCGGGAGCGACACTGAACTCTCCAGCTCTCTCTCGTTTTGCCTGGTCAGCGCCCTCCACGGGATGAATTTTACTCTCATACCCATCATCACGCTTTTTTACCCTCACTTGATCATTCTCCATCCCTCTCCCTTTTGCTTTTTTCTAGCCCTCCTGCACCCTCCCATTGGCTTCTTTCCCTCCTCCGCTTCTATCTCTTCCTCTTTTCTCTCCTTCTACTACCCTTTCCTGTTCCTCTTTTTCTCTCCATTCCTCCTTCCTTCGTTCGTCTTTCTCTTTCCTCTTCCTTCTCTACCCCTTCCTTTTACCTCTCTCCTCCCCCTTTCTCCCTCACTCCCTTTTCCATTTCTTTTTTTTTCCCCTCTCTCCCTTGCCCCTGTTTGCTCCCCCGCTCCTTTCCTTCTTTTCTGCGTCTCTCCTCTTATTCCCCTTACATCGACTCCATCCTCACCCCTCCTAACTTCTTTCCGTCCTCCAGACCTTCCCTCGTTCCTCTTCCTTTCAGTCTCCCCTTTGTTCCGTGTCTTCTATCCTTTTCTGTTCTTCCTCCACGCCCCTCGTTTCCCACAGGTCATGACCTATTTCTCTCCCTCTTTCCCCTCACTCTTGTGTAATTGCGCTCTCATTCCACCCCATCTCTCTCCCCTTCCCCGTTCCCTCACATATTTTTAGAGGCCTCCATTCCTCCCCCTCAATACGATGGCATTTTTCTGTTTTTTTTTTTTGTTACCGCCAGGCGATTTATTCACCATAAAGATCTCTGTTATTACAGGCGTCAAGGAGGTTGCACTCTAACCCCTCCAGCTTGAACACCTTCCCTAAGTTTAATGACAATGTCTGACGGTAGAAAGATGAAAAACATAAGTTACGTAATCTTACACAACAGTTAATGCCCACTTTTGATTTACCCATAACCATAACTCAGCCTTACCACCTCCAGTTTATACCTTTTCATTCCCTCTTCCATACTATTTCGTAATGTTATCATCTTTCATTCCTCCTTTGGCTTTGATTTTCATGTTCCCCACTTTCGTGATCCGTGACAGTACCCTCTGTTTCCCATCAATAAGCTCCATCTTTCTTATGCTCCTCCTCTTCATTAACCTCTTCCTCTCTTCTTTTGTGTCATATTCCTGCATCATGCTTTTCCTCATTCATGACCTTTGTTCCACGTAGTTTCTATCAGTATATATTCATCTCGTCTCAAACCACTAGTTTCTTCCTGGCCATTTTATACCTTTAGTCGGATGTCAGTTTTATTGCACTCTCGTTATCCTCTTACCGTTCTGTTCAGCCTCAGGACAAACTTTACGAAATTGATGGATTAGATACATACCATACAGACTACTTCATTACCAGAGAGTTTTCTTCTGCATAAAATCGCCTGGTAGCAGCAAGAGTGATGTAAACATGAGGTCCGTGGACTGGAGAGAATCTTGACTACCAGCTCTCCACCACTTAATATTCTCTTTCCACCCCATGCTTCCTTCTAAAAACCTCCTATTCCTATACGAACGGGAAATTTTCTCATATTTTCCTTCCACGTCATATCACGCTTCCGTCCTCCAACCTCACCTTCTCCCAAACTTTTTCCTCTGATGATATTGCCCCTCTCTGTCTCAGGTTCCTAATCGACCCAAGACCTACACCATCACCCCCTTGCCTCAACCTCACATCTCTTCTTCTTCCTCCCTTAGTTCCTTCTTTCTATTCACTTGTCCTCTTCCTTTCAACAGTCATCGTCTCGTCACGTTTTTATTTTCCCAAAGTTTCTTACTTCATCAACTACTTTTTATTTATTTTTTTTAATTTCGACTCATCTTCTTCATATTTTCCCTATCTTTCATTATTTTCTTCCCTCAACTCCTTTATTTCTCATCATCCTTTCATCCTTCACCTGTCTCATATCTTCCTCATTTTTAACACCCTTTCTTCCTTTATCTATTATTTTCATTTTATCCCTCAGCTACCTTTCATCATATTGTCTTTTCGTTCATTTCCTCTCGTTACTCCCCTTCACTTTACAACTGTCCGAGATTTTCTTTTTCCTTCGTCTTTCGCGTTTTCCATTTCTCTTGATCTCTCACCCACTCACCTTTATTCGTTTTTACCTTCACTTCTCCCCTTCTCAGCTTCTTTCCTTTCCCATAACACTCACCTCCTCCCGATATCTTCATGTTTGTCCTCATCCCTCACATCCTACATCTCTTCTTTTCCCTTCACCTCCCACTTCCCTGCCTGTTCTTTTCCTTCTACCCCTCATCTCCTAAGGGTCATCTTTTCTGTTTGTTCCTGATTTGTCTTTCGCCTCTTCTGTTTCCCTTTCACAACAACCCTTTTCCCTCCCAGTACCCTCACCTCCTCTTTTCCCCTTATTTCTCAACCCTCGCTATCTCTTCCTAGCCTTCACGCCACTTTTTCTCCCCTCCTTCATCCCAGTATCTTCGCCTCCTCCTTTCTCTCCTCGTTTTCTCTACCCCATCCATCACTCGCTTCTTCACACCTCATTTCCTATTGCTCCTTCTTACCTTGACCTCCATTTTTCTCTCCTCAAACCCATTCTTTTTTTCTTCTCCCCAATTTCTCATCAGTCTCTTACTTTTGACTACTTCATTTTCGGTTTCTCGTTCTCTCGTATTCTTTCCTTTTTCTCTTTCATGGTTTTTTTTTTTCTTCTCATTGCTCCTTCCACTTTTTCTTCACCGATCATCAATATCTATAGTTTAAAGATATTTGCAGTTTATTACTTATTATCTCCAGATGATTTTGAGCAAGACAACGGGACACTTCGAACTGTAGCTTAGCGAGACCTTTCGTACAACAGTTTAGAGAGACCTTATGAATTGTAGTGCAGAGAGACCTTTTGAGCTGATGTTTGGTGAGACCTTTCAAGCTGTACTTTACAGTAGAGGAACTTTTCGAGCTTAAGGGGTTTGACATTGCTTTCTTACCCCTTCACTACAAAAAGCCTTTCCAAGCTAAATATAATCGTCCCAAGTTAGTAAAAAATATACTAACAGAACATCTCTCCTGGTTAAATGGGCTAGCCTCACCCTTCCTCACCTTAACACTTGTCTCCCTTCACACGCCTTAGCTTCTGCGTTCTTCCTCCTCTTTTATTCACTCTCTTCCTTTTCTTCCCATCACTTCCCAGTCTTTCTTTTCACCTTATCACCCTTCTCCCCGCAGTCTTCCTACACCACATAGCTCTTCTCATTATCCACATTTTATTTCTCGATACTTATTATTCACTTTTTTCTTTCCTCTCACCTCTGTACCTCCACCCCTCTCCTATCGCTCCCCTCTTCTTCTTCTTCTTCTTCTTCTTCTTCCCGTCTTCCTTCTTGACTTATGGCAGATTAATTCTCCACCGTGACCTTTTATATTTCCTTCATTCACTCACTATCTTTCACACTGTCCTTGTCCTTAGCCCTTTCTTTTCTCCTTCAATTACGGTTTCTCTTTCTCTTCCTCCATTTATTAAGTTCTTCGCCTTTTCACTCACCTTTTCTTTTTCCCTCTCCCTCTTCCTATTCAGTCTCCTCCCCTCCTCTCCTCTCCTCTCTCCTCCTTGCACCCACTTTTCCTTTCTCACTCGCTCCTTCCCCTTTTAATCTGATTTCCGATTACCTTTCCTACCTCCACATCTTAGTGTGCACTCTCCCATTCATTTTTTTTGTCATCTTCCTCCATTCTTCCCATCTCCCTTCTGTTACATTTCCTTTTCCTTCCCTTCACACATCTGTTCCCTTACCATTCTCTTCCTATCCCTTTTTCGAACCGCCATCGCCTTCCTCTTCATTTCTCTTCCTTCTCTTCTTCACACTTCACATCTCCTTCCTCTCTCCACTTCCCTCCCCTCGTTGCATTCTTCATCTCTTTCCTCTTCCTTCCCCTCCCTTCATTACATCCCAGTCTTTTTCTATTCCCTTCCCATTATCCCCATTCCACTCTCACAAAACCTCCCATTCCTCTTAATTCCTTCGTCTACACCCCATTTCTTCCTATTTACCTTCTCCTTTACCCATCCATTCTTTGTTTATCTCTTCCCCTTTCTTGTCTTCCTTACTCCCTAACCTTCCCTCTTTCCCTTGCGACACTTTCCCTCTCTCTACCATCCTTTACATCACAAACCTCTTTCCCTCTCCTCTTAATATTTCACCCCCTTCCTACCATTCCTGTCCTCTTCCCTACCTCAACTCTCACACGCACAACACTGGGCGAATATTGAAAAACAGTGGCTTACTTCGTTATTAGTTTGTGGTTGGTGTGTACTCTTGCCAGGTGTGTGTGTGTGTTGTGTGTGTGTGTGTGTGTGTGTGTGTGTGTGTGTGTGTGTGTGTGTGTGTGTGTGTGTGTGTGTGTGTGTGTGTGTGTGTGTGTGTGTGTGTGTGTGTGTGTGTGTGTGTGTGTGTGTGTGTGTGTGTGTGTGTGAGAGAGAGAGAGAGAGAGAGAGAGAGAGAGAGAGAGAGAGAGAGAGAGAGAGAGAGAGAGAGAGAGGAGGGGGGAAGGTGGACTGTGGGCAAAGTTTTTACTCCTAATTCTATCTTTTTCTGATACTTTCCTTTACCTTCTCTCTTCTCTACGTCTCAGTTTCTCTCATTTCTCTGTTACAGGGTATACGTCCTCTTACCAACATGTTTACCCTCTTCATTGTACCTCTTTTTTTTCAGTCATCCTCAATCGTTAATTATTGTGTTCCCTTTCTTTCTTTAACGCTGTTGCTTGTAATACCCTCCATTCCTTGTTTTCCTTTCTCTTCTCTTCATTTATCAAATTTTGTGTTATTTTTTTATTCAGTCCCTCGTTCCCTCACACACTCACTCGTCACTTGCATCCTCAATCATCACTCACCGTTCGTTTGCTCACTCACTCGCACTTACTTACCCAGTTATTCTCTCTCTTAATCCTTCTATCTCGTGGCGTTATTCACTCTCCTCTCCTACGAACTGATTAATGCAACACTTCCGCACTGCCCACACCACCACCAGCATCGCCTTTCTCTCTCTCTCTTTCTCTCTCTCTCTCTCTCTCTCTCTCTCATAGGTAAATATATGATAGATCAATTGACTGATATGGATATAGATTTAGATACTTTTAAAGGAATTCTGTCTGTCTGTCTGTCTGTCCTCTATGGATATCGAGGGGGATGCATAGAGAATTCTCGTAGCAACTCTAACAAAGGAAACTTTTGCGGCGAATTTAGATGTTTACATTACTGCTGCTAAGTGGTGTCCCGGACGGGCATCATTAGAACTAATTAGAAATAATCAAGCAAACATGGCCCGAACGTGGTAGCTCATTACCACAGATTTTGTTTCTTCTTCTGCAGCCATATCATTATTAGCTACAATGGTGGGATGGGTGGATGGATTAGTGGGGTGAGTGGTCTGTTTCATGTGGGACCAAGCATTGCTGTTGGAATGAGGTGTTTTCCGCTCGCCGACAATTACATATCGTAAGGGACATGGTGTTGTGGATGTGGATGTGGTTGAGAAGATTTGGAGAAATACACTGAGGTGGTTTGGACATGTGGAGAGAGTGGAGATTGAAAGACTGACTAGGAGGGTGTATGTAGGTGAGGTGGAGGGAGGGAGAGGGAGGGGTAGACCGAGGTTGAGGTGGAGAGATGGAGTTGAGAGGTGTATGAGGGAGGGGGGGGTGAGTTGGGGGGAGGGTAGTCAAATGGTGGGTGACAGAGCGACTTGGAGGCGTTTTGTCTGCAGCCACCCTTTGTGGGATTAGGGCGTCGGGCTATAGATAGATAGATAGACATTAATTGAACATATGAAGCATGCATGGCACTCATTTGTCGGTGGTGGTGTTGTGTTGGAAGAGGAGGCTGGCAGTCTCCTGCTGAGCAGTGTTGCCAGATTCCCGGGCCCATATTGTCGTGCCCGGCACGTTAAAATTATCGGCTTTTAATCAAAATTATCTAACGTTCTCCCTACGTGTCAAGTGGGGTTGGTGGAGGATTAGTGCCCCTCCCTGTAAAACAATTAACTCTAAGCCCTTGTCCACCCCGTTTGGGATACATGGCGTCTGGCAATGAATGAATGAATGAATGAAATATTGTTATAATTTAATCATTTTAGCAATTTTTCGGACCAGTGACGCGGTGAGTCATCCTATGTAAAATGTGTTCTTATTTTTTTTTTATGTGTCCAGCTCTGGGCATAGACTTCTCAGCCTGTTCCTTAAGACCCAGTATTCCTCCGGCATACCATACACCTCCACATGTCATCACTTCGGCGCTGACACCCACTTTCCATATTGAATACTTATAGATTCTAGGGGCGTCTCATACAGAACTGGTGCACTGGTATTAGCGGAAGTATTTTTACGACATTTCGGCGGATCTGTGGTGGATTAGTAAAGTCTGTTTTATGAAATTCAAATCCTTGTACTGTTCCCAGCCCCAGCGGAGATTCGAACCTGGATCCATTAGGACTGCAGATCGCCTTTCTACCGATTCAGCCACAGTTATGAATGTCATAAACTGCTTGTGAATGCTGTTCTAACACCTGCAAATACTAGCCACTCTCCGTTCTATGAAGGAAATACAAGCCACTTCTCCCTATAACACCTCTAAAAGAGCCCAAGGTCATAAAATGTTTCTTTTTATCATAGCTTTCCTTGTGCGCTGATGGAACCTGCTAAATTTTCGTGGACACCTTACCCTACCACCACTCACTTCAGCACAATGGAATCATCACGCCACATGACCTTACCACTGCTCTGGTGTCCATGGGAGATATATGAGGGCAAATCAGTGATGAGCCTCGTATTTTTTCTGACATCATGGAATTATGTCAGTCCATCTCTTTGGAGATGATGGTCAGTGATGCGGTTTGATACATTTCCGGGATGAGATCTGCTGCTGTCATGCTGGGGGTCTTGAGTGCTTCTTGCCTCAGAGGGGTGTATGTGGGTGACCTTAGAAGACTTGTGTGACCAACCAGAACATGGATTTAATGGCAGAACTTGAACAGCTGGCAAGCCACTTGGTGCAGCCTTCAGTCTGAAGTGTTGCACTTACACTCCGGCATTTTCCTCTACAAGGTTTTTTTCTTCTTGCAAAGTGAGGATCCTGACATTTTCCTCGAGTGACATGCTTTTCACAGGCATCCTGAGCATGAACTAGAAGAACTAGGGAGGTCCACAAATAACATTTTAAAAACCAGGTGAATAGGGCTGGAAACAGTGCACATACATCCTCCTGTGATGGAAGCTTCATGGACACTGAAGGCGTGTGAAAGGCAGAGTATATGAGTGGATCCAAGAGAGTCACTATGTACACCCAGGCATCAATTGGTGGATTTCAGAGGTAGGAAAATACAAAAATTCTTTCAAATTTTAGGCCCTATAGCACAGGGATGAGTGTTGCAATAATTTTTGCGGTGGGTATATATAGTATTTATATCACCATCAGTTTCCAAGAGAGAGTCAATAGTTTTGTGTCTTATCAGCTCTTCTCCTCTCACTGACTTCTTTAACCTCTCCTCGCCACAGTCTTGCTTCTCTCACCCTCTTTTATCGCAACCACTCTGGTCATTGCTCTGCTGAAGTCTCTAACTGCATCCCTCCTCCATTACGGCGGTTACGCAGCAGCCGTCTAGGCACAGTCTCACCCCTCTTCTATTCAACTGTGCAGTGCAGGGCTACTCAAATACCTGACTGCGGTCAAAATCCGGACCGCGGCAAACTCATTCATCACTTGGGGTCCCACCACTTGTACACCGACGGCTCCAAGTCGAGTGAATGTGTGGGTGCAAGTGTGTGGTCGACTGAATGTGCACTTCGGTATCAGTTGCCGACTCATACATCTGTGTTTACCTCCGAACTTTTTGCTATTGACAAAGCCATAGACTATGCTCTCAATTCTAGGCATGACTCATTTGTCATATTTTCAGATTCAAAATCAGCCCTTCAGGCAATTGCATCTTGTACTACGGACTCTCACGAGATCCAGGGCCGCATCGTTAATAAGTTGCATTCATGCAACAAGTCATTCACGCTGATCTGGGTGCCTGGTCATTGTCGTATCTGCGGCAATGAGCAGGCTGACTTACTTGCAAAGTCGGCTGTAGAGCTCGAGGAGACTTGGGACGTTCCTCGTGATCTACGGTCGAGTCTCTCTCTCGGAAAGAAATCAATAAATCTTCTTTGGCAAGGTCAGTGGACCAGGCTAAATATTCCAACTATTAAGCCTCACCTGGGCGACTGGGACACCGCAAAACCCCCCCAGTCGCTTTGAAGAAAAAGTACTGGCGAGTTGAAGAAAAAGTACTGGCGAGAATACGGCTCAATGCCACCATTCTGACTCACATGAAACCATATATGGAAAGACGCTTCCCACCGCACTGTGACATCTGTAATGTGCTGTTATCTATCAGTCATATCATCCTGCGCTGTCGGCGATTTATTCGTGCACGTGCTTCACTTATAAATTGCTGCGGCGCAGTAGACGTCCCCTTCACCCTTTCCACCATCCTGGGTAATGGGGACATTGTTGTGACTGATAAATTGATGGCTTTCTTGAGAGAGACCGGACTGATCAGAGTGATGTGACTTTTTTACTGTGTGGTTATGGTTTTTATCAACAGTAAATATGTATATATTGTAATATTAATTAGGGTTGACAGTTGACATATTTGAACTAGCTCCTCCTCCCACTGATCTGTTTCTAATATACTGTAGATGTCCCCTACATTAAGCCAAGTTCCTCGCCTGACAGTCACCAGCTGATGAGTGCAAGTGTGCAATATAGGAAGGTATTGGGCACTTGCAGTCGATGGTGGTCTGCTGGGCGAGGTTCTTCACTTTTTGTACAAATTATGTAAATACATTATACCATCTTGCTTAAGTTATTCTAATTAGGGACGACAGCTGACGTATATGGAAATGTTCCTGACTCGTCTGGTTCCCTTTCATATATTGATGTCCCCTATATTAGGTTGTGCCTCGACTGACAGTCACCAGGTGATGAGTGCAGGTATGTAATGTAGAAAGGCATTACATATCTGCAGTAGATGGTGTTCTCTTGGTCGAGGCTTTTTTACTATTTGTCTCTTAGGATTTAGTATAGGTTAGCGATTTGTCCGTTAGGTGGTTAGTTTTAGGGTATTTACATTAGGTATTTTTTATTATAAGTATTATAAGGTTAAAAATAAAAAAAAATAAAAATAAAATAAAAATAAAAATACAAAAAAATAATAAAAAAAGAACTATTATATACATATGTACGTGAACATTAAAGTGTGTGTGTTCATATGCAAGGATGTGTGTATGTATGTATATATGTATATATATATATGTTCGTATATATATGTATATATGTGTCAATATATATACATATATATTTTTTTGCCTTAATGACCAGGGGCTCCGGCCTCAATGGTCGATAGGCAAAAAAAAAAAAAGAAAAAAAAAACGTGGCAAACTTTGGCGTGAACCACAACTTCTTTTGCTGTGAAGGCATGTGTGTGTGTGTGTGTGTGTGTGTGTGTGTGTGTGTGTGTGTGTGTTTATCTGGGTCAGTTTTTGAAGGTGTTATGTAAATATTTCATTTCACTTACGTAATATACTAAACGTCAGGTTTTAACGAGTTTATACATAAAACTGTGGTTATGACAGTGCATGCTTTATTGCATCTTTGGTTGCCGGAACGACAGCAGTTACTTCTAGCTTTTTAGAGAGCATATTTACTCGAAGAATCACGATGACGTGAAAGTATTTACGGAACTGGTTCATTTGCAAGATAATGTGGATTTGAAAAAGGAGGTAAATGACTATTATCCCGTCATCTTGTGAATACATAATACTGTATGTCTGGTGCTGGTGAAGGACACCTTCACAAGGTGGCACTGATATGATGGGGTGGTGGAGCTGCCCAGTTATACAAGCGTCATTTATACCCCTCCTTTCCCTTGTAAGGAGGGTGGTGGACTGCTGACGAGGGAAAACTTCGGCCTGCAGTCCACTGTTCTCACGTTTCAATGAGCCTTGGGTTGCAACTAATACTACTACCACACTCCTTCTCCACCATCTCTACCTCCCCCTCCTCCTTCTGTTACATGTCTCAATATAAAATTTCCCTTTATTTACATATTTACCTAGCGTTTTCTCACATTTTTTGGTTTCAGTTATTACCTTGGGCTTGTTTTCTCCGCTGTGAATTTAGTGAAAATAAATTACACTGTAATATCACCAGTAAATACATTCTCAGGCTGCCTATCAAACCATTTGTAAAAAAAAAAAAATGAAGATACTCAGGCAGTATAATGCGCTGTTGCCTGAATAGTATGGACTTAGTTAAGGTTTATAATCAAAATGTCTGCTGAGAAGAACACCAACTGCAGCAATAATTGTAACTCTCATGTACCTGAGGCCGTACTTATAAACTTTGCTAAGCTTAAGTTATATAAGATTGTTTTTGTGTATGTCTACCTTAGGTCATACAGCCTCTGTACTTCAGAATCAAGCTGGAGTGATTATCAAAGTGACAAAATACATAAAAAAATACATAACACTATGTGTGCTGTTACAGAGACCTGCTTATCGTAACAAACACAAAAGTACTGGATAGCAGCGAGTTTAGAAGTCTAACATGAGGCTTTGCCTAAATCACCAAAATCTATGGACATGAAGCAGGAGCTTCTGGGTCCTTATGCTAGGATTAACTAAAGTCGTTGAAGTACACGGCAGCGAAGCACATCGTTACCAAAGTGTTATTGAGTGACAGTCGAACAGGGTCGCTCAGTTCCCGCATCTAGAAACTGGTTGAAGTCCTTTAATATACTTAACCCAGTGACTTGCGGGGAAGGTAAAAACTCATTAACACTCACTACTATGACTGTTTTTCAAATCGTGCTGTCTCCAGACCATTTTACTCAGTTAATCTGTTGTCGAACAGACAGAGGTTAGATAGAGCCTTCATTACCTCTTACTGCAAGACGTCTTCCCTAAGATGAAGAAAAGCGTCTGCTGGTAGCGAAAAATGTACGAAATCCGTCATTGGAGTGAAGTGGTTTATCGTGTAGTGACAGAGAAAATGGGTATTAATAATAGTAGTAGTAGCAGAAGTAGCAGCCCCAGGTTCACCTAACAGTATCTAAAAGGACTGCATTCCGTATTGAAGTTGCCTTTCTCATGCAGCCGCTCCTTTCAGAGGATAAGGATTTTTTTCTTTTTCTTTATTTTTTTTTTTAAATAACTGAGCAGATCCACCGCCCAGTTATATTGGTGCCACCAGGTGATGGTGTCTGTCTTCAGCATTGAGAGAAGCTGTACAATATTAAGCAATACATGGCCAGATACAAGCAGACAAATAGAGAGGCAAGATATGAATATCACTCATTCACAACCATGACGTCTGATGCGAATGTATTCTTTGCTACATCAAGATGATTTTGTTCTTATACTGAAAGGAATACTAAAGGTTGTAAGTAACTCCTTCATTTCAAAAAGTCTCTCCTAAGCTGGGTGAGACGCTGTGGAGATAACAAGACGAAAACACAGAATGTATCCTTTGGCTAAAGGGCTTTGAATAGTATAATTAACTCCAACTATTATGTTATGGCTTCATTTGCTTGTCTGTCTGTCTGTTAGCTTAGTTATAAAAAAATATTGAATGGAACTGCACCAGTCTGAATAACTACTGAGAATCGTCAGAAGAGGTAACTGAAATTTGGCGAAAAGGGTCAAAGGTCAAGGTAATGAAAAGCATGAAAGAGGGAATGGTGCTACAGTGGTAGGAAGCATACTTTTTCAAAGTGCTTTAGTTCTCTCAAAATTAGCTGTTCAAATGGTGTTGAAGGGTAGGCATCTTTGGCATGCGAACATAGTAATCGGGGTATTCTGGTGTATTGTTACCTTTGTGTGTGGAGGGTAAATTCGACTTGAACGACCAGACGAGAAGCGTGACAGTGTATGGTGTGCTTGCGTGAGGTGTAGTAGCCCTGAAGTGTGGTGTGGTGTGGTTTGGCAGTGCGAGGTGTGGTAGTGCAGTGTGGCGGGGTGTGGCGGTAAATGGTGTGGTATGGTGTGCTTGTGTTAGGTGTGGTAGTATGTGTGGCACTGTGAGGCGAAGTGGCGTGTAGGATGGTCTATTTTGGCAGTGTGTATGATACTGCATGGTGTGGTGGAGTGAGGTGTGTCAATGCTCGGTGTACCAGTGTGAGGTGTCCCAGTGTTTAGTATGACTGAGTGGTGTTATATGGTAGAGAAAAAGAATAAAGGAGTTGAAAGAAAGCAAAGGCCAACAGACCTTGTAGTCCTTTCGAAGCTGCTTGTTACAGACAGGACTATGGTGGATATCTAGTTTTGTTAACCGAAGATAAGAGTGGTAAATCAAGGAGAGAGAGAGAGAGAGAGAGAGAGAGAGAGAGAGAGAGAGAGAGAGAGAGAGAGAGAGAGAGATGACCTTATTCAATACGTTTAATCTGAAAGATAAGGTGGGGTGGAGGACAAAGGAGAAAAAGGCGTTAGAGGGGAGAAGGAGGAGGGAGTGGGGAAGAGGAGAGGGAGAGGAAGGTTGAGGGAAGAAAGGAATAACAGTGAAAACACGGAGAAGAAAACTTAGCTGAATCTAATGATACACACAAAAGGCAATCAGCCACTTCCCAGTGTTTTTTAGCTATTTGTTTAATCATTATACATCATACACATTCACACATACTGATTATTCATATCCTCAGGTTCATAAGTGAGGTTACTGCGCAGAAGCAGCACGGGGAGTCGAGGGGGGGGGGGAGTGGTGGGAGGTGCGGGAGGGGTAGGGGTGATGGAGGCGAGGGCGGGAGTGGAGGGGCTCGTTTTGGGATGGGGACATGCGTGAAATCTGGACCCCCTTGAGAGTAGACGGTCTAATTTATCGTTCCTCACATTCATACGGCCCATTCAGTCACTTCTCCTTTATCAGCCCAGAATAATTAATGGCTAAGATGCCAGTTGAGGTTTATAATTATCTAACATATTGGCAATGAGCTGTGTGGGGAGGGGGGTAATGATAAAGCCATGAAATTTGTACTCAGATGCCCCAAATAAATATAATACTTTTTTGACCATCTTATCCACAGTTTCTCTTGCAAATATTAAGGTTGAATTTAATGAGGACAATAGTATGTCAGTAGACAGGCAGGAATTGTGACTGTATCACTGTTTCTTAGTCTTTGCTTAATCAGTTAAGTACTGTAATGGCAAGCTCGCTGCTGACCAGGGTACGTTTGCCAGCTAAAAGCATCTATGTCCTCGTTAGAGTGACCGACGTCTCTCGGCTCGTGTGATTGATGGTAGTCCGTGTATTTTTCTGTATTTCTGCTCGTGTAAAGCGAACGGGAATATTAGTGGTGGTTTCAAGAGCTGTGGACTTTGGTGTGGCCTGGAGGGTGATAACGAAGGGGCCAAGGTGATGGAGTGTTAAGGTAAGTAACGGAATAATTACAAGAGTTTGTTACCGATATCACATTGCAGGCAGGTAGATAATTAAGCTAGCAAGTAAAGAATGAATTAATGTGATTTTATTGTTCTCGTAAATAGGTACGATAGTTGAAAGTACACGTGGTGAGATGTTCTTGTATTTAGGTAGTCGAGTGAAATAAAAAATAGATAGGCAAGTAGATAAATGAACCCTTTTCTCTATCATTTTTTCCATTTTTATCTTTGCATCTGTTGTTCATCAGTTTTCACGGTGTGTTGAATTAATTTTGATAGAAGAGTTTAGGGTTTGTCAGGGGGTTGTTGTATTGATTTTGAGAACAACAGATCAAATGTTAATGTCGCAAGGTCAGATTAAAGGTTTTATCAGATTTAGACCAAGCTTGCTGGAAGGATGCGAAGTACGCGAAAGACGAAGGGATTCTATTTTGAAAACAATCCGTCAAAGGTCAAGGTCACAGGTTAAAGTCAAAGTTCGACCTGTTTATGTTGCAGGCTATCAGTATTTATTTGGTGTGTGTGGGTATCAGTTGTGCTTGTTTGCATCAGTTCTCATCTAAGTTTATTTCTATCGTAAGACTTCTCCTACCTTGCCCCCTCCCCTTTCACCCCCTGTCGCTCCCTCTCCCTCCATCCCCAACCCATCACTTCTCCCTACCATTTCCTCTTACCCCTTCTATCTTTCTCCAGTCCCCTCCCTACCCCTTTCTTCCTCTCGTATTCTCTCTCCCTCCCTCCCTCAGAACACTTATTCTCCTTCCCAAGTAGTCCGACCCTTTACGCCCTTTCACTCTCCAGCCTCCAACCCCCTCTTCATGTCCCCACCCTCTATCCCTCTCCCCTCCCCTTCCCAGCCCTATTTACATTTTTGTTATTGCTTTCGGGCCAGCTCTCTCTCTCTCTCTCTCTCTCTCTCTCTCAGTTTTTCTTCTCCATTCCTACATTTTTTCCCATCCACCTTTTCATTATATTCCTTCCTCCTCTCCATTTTTTTCTCATCCTTCCATTTCATACCATTCACCCGTCCTCTACTCTCCACACCTCCATTTTACTCCTTTCAATCCTCCACAATTTATCCCTTTCCCTTCAGTTTTTCCTCTCACCGATTCTCTTTATTCACCTTCCTCCACCTCTTCTCTCCAACTCCTCTACCTTCCTCTTCTTTTCCTGTACCTACTTACTTTTTTTTTTCTACTGCACTCCCTCCCCCCTTTTCAATTTGATACGCATTCTCTCTCCACCCATCTCTCTCCTCTTCACCTTTTTCTCTTCCTTTTTTTTTTTCTTATTCACCTCCTCTACTCTGCCCAATTAAGTCTCACAGTTCCCGTCAGTCGTCCGCTTTTCCTCTCCATCCGCACGTTCTTGTTTCTCCATTTTTTCCTCTACCCTCCATTCATTCCCCTCGTCTCTCCAGCTATACTTTCCCTCCCTCCACCCACTTTCATTCTCTTCACTTTTCCACGTTTTTCTCCACTCTTCCACTTTTTCCCTCACAGGTTCCAATTTTCCCTCCATTCCATTATTTGTCCCTCCACCTCACCAGTGTTTCCATCAATCTATCCACGTTTTTTCCCATCCACTGCATCACTGGATCTCTCCTCTCTTCCAGTTTTCCTGCCCACCCCTCAGTAATTACAGTACTTCTCCCACATTCCTTCAGTCTTTCTCTGTCTTCCACTTTTTTTCCCTCTACCATTTTTTCGTTGTCTGTCCTCCACTTTTTCTGTCTCCCGTTTTCTTTTCACCACTCTTACATTCTCTCTCTCCATACCTATACACTTTTTTCTCAGTCCTCCACTTTTTTCGTTCCATACTACGAGGACTTCTTTCTCCATCCCGCCATCTTTCCCCTCCACTTTTCTACTTTCTCATCTCTCAAAATTTTCTCTCCGCTGTCCCACCTTTTCCCTCGACTCGTACCACTTTCCTCCCCTCCTCTGTTCCCCCCCCCCTCTCTCTCTCTCTCTAACCGTCCACAGTTTCACACTTCCTGCCCATAAATCGTCAGCATAAACCCCGCTTTTTCATATACGCTTCACCGTCCTTCCCCCAAGAGAGTATATCAGTCTCTCGCCTTCCTGCTGTTTACGTTTTATATATATCTATTTTTGGTTTTTGCTTTATCTATTTGTTGTTTTTCGTTGGTTTTTATATACTCTTATTTAATATGTGTTTCTTGGTCTAGTTCATTTTTTTTTTTTTTATTAATTTACCTTCTGTCTTCACACTTAACTTTTTCTTGTGCTATTTTCCTCATCAAATTTAAGGTTCTTCTGGTCCATTTCGTAATTTTCTAGTATTTTAACTGTTCGTTTATGTCTCGTTTTTTATTTTATTTTATTATGTTTGTATTTCCCTTAATTAAGCATTTCATTTCTCCGTTTCGGGTGCTTATATTTATTCACTTTTTTCTTTCATTTATTGCTTGTATTTGTGCTTTTCTATATACGGTATATACATTCTCTCTCTCTCTCTCTCTCTCTCTCTCTCTCTCTCTCTCTCATTCGCTTTACCCTTTCATCTACTTCCACCACGAAACACTGACAACTTTTATCATGCCCTTCTGTTTTCTCTTTTTCCCTATTCCTGCTCCATGTTTTCCCTTTTGCTCTTGTGTTCGCCGAGAAGAGAACATTTTCTTTAATATATTTTTCAACCTCTGCAGAAACAACAGAAAGATAAAGTCACCATTAAATGTTCTCTGTATAAAAATGCAAAGAGCTTAGAGAGCGCCTGGAACAAGGGGAAGAGGACGACCAAGACCGAGGAGGAAGGAGGGAGGGGTGTATCGTGGCAAACTAGTGAGGAGTAGAAAGTACCTGGAGTTCTTTAACCCCCTCATTACGGTGACGTGCTATTTCAGTTTATTCCTGCTTCCTCCAAACGATTTTATTTCAGCTTAGATCCCTCGTAATGAAGAGGTTAATTGAAACTTTATTTAACCCCTCCAGTTCAGTGTCTCCCCAAATCAGAGTAAAATCATCCGGAAGTGGCAAGAATAAAATTAAAATACATCATCGGGTTCAATGGTTAAGTCCAGCTCTCTCCTCCCCTCACACAAGCTCTTAAGCACGTATAATTATAACTGAGGCAGCGAAGATGTTGACAGACTCAGTTTTTGAAGATAATTTTTGAGGTATGTGATAATTGTAGAATATGACCGGTCTTTGTGTATAATATCTGACAACACTGTAATGTGGGATGCAGGCAACTGATATCCAATTGTTACGGGAGTTCCATAAATGATCGTCAGAGAAAAATAATGACGATGATGATAATGATGATGATGATAATGATGATGAATGACCTGCTTACACTTTCGCTCACTTACCCCACTCAAAAGCTGTTTATGTATTTATGATATCTAAGCCAAGTTGAATATGCAAGTCACTCGTCAAAGGTGAAGATCAAGAGGGTGAAAAGATAGCTGCACCGACCGGGCCCATTTCCCTCGTCTTGTCAGCATTATAATATTAATTTTGAATATTAATTTAAAGATATTATTTACTTACTTCATGAACATTTTTTATATAACCCATAATATTTATAAATGAAGCTCATGCGCCAAATATTCTACTCGCAAGCTACATGTCGGGTTATTTGTCGGAAAAATTAAGCCAGTCCTCCACTGACCCCTTGCCAGTCAGTTCGTATACCTTTGTAAATATACTACGACTTTGTGGTGAGAGGATAATTGGTGCTCGATGCGATTACATCTGTTTTTATTTTACTCATGCTGAATTTAGACGATGCCGTTCTGCCTAATGAGGACTTCTCGTGTTGAAAGGTCTAGAATCTATCATCAGCAGCATTTTCCTTATTAATAGTTTTTAGACGCCGTCCAGTGTCTCAGCAATTTACTCTGTCACTGACTGACTACCATCTGAAACTATGAAAGTAAATTGTTGTGGGGCCAGTTTCTATTGTACTATTATTCAAACAGATCTGTTCCGATTTTACCAAAACATGGTGCAAGGGGTGAGGCTGACTCGGTGCATTTGAGAACAGTGATAAAAGATCAAGATCACACTGCAAGACCAAGTTACACAATTTTAATCCAGTTAACACCAAGCTTTGTGGAAGTGTTAAGATTAAGACTAGGAAAAAAAAAATGATTTTAACAATAATTGGAAAAATGTGTACAAGTAGGTTAAGGTCATAGGGGAAGGTCATGTTAGACCCGTGTATGTGCATGTGAATAGAAAATCTAAAACACTGTTGAAGTGATGTAAAACAATTGGTGAAAGGGTTGACGGTGAGCCAAAAGGTTGACATATTATTTTTTAGAGTATTAGTTCAAAGGTCAAGGTCTGGGAACGTTAGCTTAGATATCCTTTAATCTGATTTAAATCAAACTTAGAGGAATCGTTCAGGGTAAGCCAAGGACGAAGGGTTTCGATTTTGAGAACAACCAGTCAGTGATCAAGATAACAGCGCAAGGTCAATGTTTACAGCACTATTATTTACTTAATGTTTGCCAGGAATTTTTGTGATTGCTTGCAATGGTTATTCTAATACTCTTGTTATTTTTAGTGGTTCTTATTCACTTTATGGAACAGTCCGTTCCGTTTCGCGCATTGATGAGTCTACAAATAACATTAATTCCCGTCTTAAAGCAGGATCATATTCCTTTTATTCTCGCTAATAATAGTGGCTTTGATCCGGCTTAGGAAGTCCTCGTTTAGCTTACACTGAAGAGCCGTCCTCCTACGTGCTCTCAAGTTTCCGAAAGCATATCTTCTTTCACGAGGTGCCGTTGATATTGCCTCCACCTCTTTCCCAGACCTGACTTTCAAACAGTGGAAGAGAGAGAGAGAGAGAGAGAGAGAGAGAGAGAGAGAGAGAGAGAGAGAGAGAGAGAGAGAGAGAGAGAGAGACATGTAATATAAATGACAGATAGATAAGGCAGTACACAGAGAATTCTAATCAACACCTAAATACACTGACAAATTGCTGTATACAATTAGGGCTGAGACGAATAATTTCTACTGTAAGAGGATATAGCCCGGCGACAGAAATACAACGAAGTTAAAGGGAATGAATGGCACGGAATTGGTAGAAAGACTGCCGAGGAAACAGAAATAGAAGCCCAAATCAGAGAGCAAAAACCAAAGTATATCTCTAGTAAAACTGTAACTTAAGAGGAACATTAAGATAAGGGAGCGAAAATACAGAAAAGACCAAATATGACACAGAAGAAAGAAAACGTGACACGAAACGAAAGGATGGATGGTAGGGAAAGAGATAAGGAGGAAGGAAGGAAGGAAGGAAGGAAGAATGGATGGATGGATGGATGGTTGGAAGGAAGGAAGGAGAGAAGGAAGGGAGAGAGGGAGGAAGTGAGGGAGGACAGAAGGAAGGAAGGTTGAGAAGAATGAAAGGAAGGAAAAATGAAAGACACAAAGGAGGTAAGGGAGGGAGGGAAGAAGAGAGAAAACAAGACGAATAGCAGAATACGACGGTAAGTGACAGTACTGGGAATGGGAGGAAAGCTCTCCTGAAAGCTAGAAGGAAGTAAAAATAAAGAAGAAAGGAAGGAAGGAAGGAAAGAAACGAACATTGATATTCAAGCGAGACGGCAAGAACCAATAGGAAAGGAATAAATACAATAAAAGTGGTTATCTTAGAGGAAGTAAAGATTAGGAATGTAAGTAGGAAGGAAAGAAAGAAAGAGGAGGAAAAAAAAAAAGACATCAGAACACAACTTTAAGAGACAATACTAGAAAAGGAAAAGGAGAAAATGAACATTCAGAGGCGTAAAAAAAAAAAAATAATCATGAGGAAACAGTGAAGGAACAAAGAAAAAAAAATAAAACTAATACCGGACCACTAGCAGAACAGGAATAATATTGAAAAAAAAAAGGAACTTGGAAAACTGTAAAAAAAAAAAGAAAAGAAAATACTGAGATCAAAGAGGTAAAGACTGCACACATGGAAAGTCGTACCTCGTGGCACTAAAAGATAAACAAGACGGGGGAAAATGCGCCCTCATTTTGCAGTGTCTTGCTGGTTTATCGAGCGTTGGGAAGCGAGGGTAGGGAGGGAAGGGGAGGAGAGGAAGGAGAAAGTAAAGGGAGAAGAAAAAGGGAAAGGAAACAGGGGATGGAGAGGGAGGGGAAAGTGAGTAGAGGTTAGGTCGGAGAGGGATGGAAAAAAAACAGGAAATTGAAGGGAGGAGGAAGGAGGAAGGAAAGCAAAATGAGGGGGTGAAGAGTGAATTGGTGGAGGGAGAAGGTGATGGTGGAGAAAAGAAGAAGAGGAAAGGAAAGGAAAGGAGGAGTGAGGTGGAGAGGGAAACTGAGGGAAAGAAAAGGGGAGGAAATGTCAGGGGAGAGATTAGAAATGCGAGAGAAGAGGGAGGAGGAGAAAATGAAAGGAGGGAAGGAAAAGGGAGTGGAAAGAGGGTTGGAATAGTAGGGGAGGATGATGGTGGAAGGGGAAGGTGATGGAGAGGAGGAAAAAGTGAGCGGAGGATAGGGAAGGCGAAGAGAAAATGAGGAGTAAGAAGAAGTACTTATGAAGCACAAATAACAGGAAGCCTATTTACCCAAACGAGGTTACCCGTTGAGAGAGAAAAAAAATGCTTCTGCTAAGGATCAAACCATCGTGTATGAGAAAGGGATAGAGAAGGGGAAAGAGACGAAGAGGAAGCAAGAGGAAGAAGAGGAAAGTGAGGAGAAAAAGAGAATGATGGAGGAGGGGAAGAGAGAGTGGGGAAGGGGAGGGGAATGAAAGTGAGCAAAAGGGTTAGGAAAGCGAAGGGAGAGGAGAAACTGGAGAGAAGGAAGTTAAACAGATGGAAAAGTGAAAGAAAGATGGAGGAAATGACAGAAAGGAGAGGAAAATGATGAGAGGCAGGGAAGTGAAAAGTAAAAAGAGGAAGGACTTGACAAAATAAGCAAGGGAAAGTGAAGGCGGGGGAGAGTAAAGAAGAGAAAGTGAAGGAAAGGGAGGGATAGTGAGGGATGGATAGGAAGAATATGAAAGAGAGGGATGAAAAGTAAATTGCAAAGAGGGGAAAATTGATGGGAGGGAGGGGACAGCGTGAGAGATGTATTAGAAAGTGAAAGGAGGGAGCGAGAGAGGGGAGAGAAAGTGAGTGGAGAGAGGGGATACTAGGAGGGGAGAGAGGGTGAATTGAAGGGACTGAAGGCAAAGTGAAGGGAATGGAGTGGCGAGAGAAAAGAGTGAGAAGGGAAAGGAAAGGAAAGAAAAGAGAGGAAAAGGGGCGGAAAGTAAGAGGAATCAGTGGAAAAGAGAGAGAGAGAGAGAGAGAGAGAGAGAGAGAGAGAGAGAGAGAGAGAGTAGGAACATGGGTAGAGGGGAGGAATGAGTAACTTTTCCTGGAGATATAGAGGGAAGGATGGTGTTGGTTGTGGGGAAGAGATGTACTGGGCTACAGTCGTTCTATTTTATGAAGGCAGTTTGGGTGGGACGCTCTGGGACTTCACACTGTTAGCTCTGTTGTCACATCGCCGCCGATACACGTGTAATTATTTGTGTTCACCTCTCTCTCTCTCTCTCACTCTCCTACTTTAAGCTAGTAACTACTTATAAATGAATTTTAAACACTCTGTATAGATGTAATTCAATAAAAAAGCTGTAGTATAGTATACATCTCATAAGACTCGTCAGCGTTGCCTTTCAGACGTTGTCAGGTGGTGACACGAGGGACAGCCCTGCGTGAGTGGGTCATACTCGGTCAGTCTCCGGCCATGGAAGCTATTTAAAAAAAAAAAAAAAAAAAAACACCTATAGACTTTTACCTCAGGGGTGGTGTGGAAAAAAAGTCGAAAACAAGAGAAAAAAATTAAGAAAATACAATTAGTAGTAGTTAATATATAATATGAGAGAGAGAGAGAGAGAGAGAGAGAGAGAGAGAGAGCGCACGTGTGTGGCGACGATGTGGCAACAGAGCTAACAGAGTGAGGTCCCAGAGGGCCCGACCCAAACTGCCTTGATAAAATAGAACGACTATAGGAAAGTAGGTCATAAGAGGTCAAAGGTCACTTACTACCTCTTCCCCTTACGCTCACCGTTTTTCTTACGCACCCCTTTCTCCCCCCCTCTCCGACACACACACACACACACACACACACACACACACACACACACACACACACACACACACACACACACACACACACACACACACACACACACACACACACACACACACACACACACACAAAGAATATAAAAACAGGAACGTAATAACGCCCACAAGAACAATCACCTGAAGCACTACACGCCATACACACCGCACCACCACACCATGTTACCACAGCACAGTACACCACACCACACTGCCACACCATAATTTACTATTCTTTCAACTTTAACCTGCTTGAATAAGGTGAAGATTTTAAATACACTAGTTTAACACAAACTTGACCTAAAACTGCAACTCTCCATCATAAATACTTTGTTGTAAGAGTTCATTGCAGAAGAGTATGATGCCTGTCATGAAGAAATGATGTGGAAAGGATGTATAGCTGTAGTGTCGTGTTTCTCTGCCATTGAGCTAAGAAAAATATGCTGCAAAAGGACAAAAATCTGCGCCAAGTTAAAGTAAGAAGAATGTAGTTTATTCCTATAAACTCCAGAAGGTTTTATACATCAGGGGAAGACGATTTTGTTGGGTTCAGTGAAAGCTCTATCCACCCTCGCCCCTCCCTTTGTCCAGAACCTGTCCTTAGCTGAATGGAATAATCTGGAGGTAGAATAAATGAAGTAAAGAATAAGCCATCTGACTGAAAAGGTTAGCTAGATAAGTCGTAGCTCCCTGCCTGGACTGATTTTGCATTGATCCATTAAATCGTATGGTGTGAATGAAGTAGTGAGTAGGGGGTTATAGACTGTTTATTACCTATTCTCGGCCTCCTCCCACCCTCACTCTCCCTCCTCTTCTCCCCCTTCCCCTCTGTCCTACTCATTCCGCCTCCCCTTCTCCTCATCGTCTTTCGTTCTCGCTCACTCCCTCCTTGTTATCCACCTCCTCCTCTCTCCTCCTCACTTTTCTTCTTCCAAGTCTCCCCCTTCTCTCCTCACTATCCTTCCCCTTCTAATCCTCCCCCTCTATCCTCCATACTCCCCTTCCCATTCTGTGCTTCACCCATCTCTCTCTCTCTCTTTCTCTCTCTCTCCCCTCCACACTCCCCTTCCCGTTCATGTCCTCCCCCATCTCTGTTCCTCTTTCCACTTTCCCTCTCCCCACATTTTAACCCCTCTCCCCCTTCCCTTGAGATTTTCACTTTGTATGAAGAGGAGAGAGAGAGAGAGAGAGAGAGGGGGAGTTAGATAAATACCCCGAAGAGCAAGATACAAAAACAAAAGGTACATTGCCATACCTCTTTTAACTGTATAATTTTTAGCCTCATCACCACCATGATGTAATTTCTCTAATTCAAGCTTCCAACAAACGACTTTTTTCACCGTAGGCAAGACTTATAGCTGATAAATGGCTAATGGAAGTCCTATATCAAAATCCTACACATCGAAAAGCCTCCCCGAATTTTTAGATCATCAGGAGCTTTCATGATTAAAAAAAAATATATATCGTCCTCTCAGGGAAGGCGTATAGCCTTGACAAATTGGGTTTTTACTCTCTTAAATGATGCTGGAGAGGGACACCCTTAAATTTGGCACCGATATAACCGTGCGAGTCAACTGCCAGGTTATACAAACGTCCCTTATCTCACTTCCTCTCCCCCCAGCAGATGAATAGTGGACTGCAGCAGGAGGGCAGCTTCAGCCTACAGTCCACTCGTTTCACTTTACATATGAACCTGTGACAACAACTACTAATGCTGATACTGTCCTTAATATAATCAAATAATGCTTCCCATATTAAAACATACGTGCAACTATGTCAGTGGGAGGGTTCAGACAGGTGAAAGACAGTCTAACAAGAATAGGATGATGTGACCTTTGGGATTAGAGAAAAAGAAGGTGGAGTACAAAGGAAGAGAGAAAGCGAGGAAAGAATTATGAAACAGATGATTGATGTGAGGCGAGAAAATATAGGAGAGAAAGGAATAAACTGAGACAAGTGAACAAGAAAGGAAACTGAAAGAAATGGAGGAAAATATTAAAGGGTCCATAATAACGAGAATAAAATATTAAATGAAATAAACTAAGAGAAACACAGCAAAGACATCAGATAGCAAGAGACTAAGAATGAATGGGAAGTGGAATAACATCGAGATATAAAAGGAGAAAAGTATGAACGATCAGAAAATAGAACAGGCGAAAAAAAAAAAAAATCCTGTTTTTGATCATTATTTTTCGAGTATCAAAACCAGCCCATTTATATGAAAGAAATGATGATGATTGTGATGGTGATGATGGTGATGATGATGATGATGGTGGTGGTATGGTGTCAGAAGTACGAGTATAATGCAAATAATCTGAAAGAAAACTATGACTGAAAAGTTTAAAATTATGATAAAATATATTAAAACATTTACACACACACACACACACACACACACACACACACACACACACACACACACACGAGAAAAAAGTTTTAAACATGTGTAAAAATCCAGGGGGTAAGAAAATGAAAGCATACAGTACTGTCAAAAGCAAAATATATAAAACATGTATAATATATGAACAAAAAAATTCACTCTGACGGTCTGACATGGAACAGGCCCCCCCCCCCACGCGTGCTTTAAGTCTACCATGTGTTCCCCTGGGGCGGTGTGTGTGTGTGTGTGTGTGTGTGTGTGAGAGAGAGAGAGAGAGAGAGAGAGAGAGAGAGAAGGAAGGGGGGGGGCGTGAAAGAGAATAGAGTATGTACGTACGATGACCACAGTAGAAATGATAAGTATTTGCAGCGAGAGAAAAAATGTGAATGGGTGAGAAAAAGCAGCAGAGAATGAACATATATGCAAATGAAAGAGAAAGATTGTGCATGTGTGAAAGAGAGAGCCATGAAGTGTGGAATAGAAAAAATGTGTAGGCTGAGAGGCAGAACAAGAAAGAGTGTGTGAGATTTTAAATGAAGAGAGAGAGAGAGTGATGTAGTGAGACAGATGACGCTGTGGCAGAGGGCGAGGTAGAGAGATACTGTGAAATCCAGGCTAAAATACTGGACTGACTTCTGAAGAGAGAGAGAGAGAGAGAGAGAGAGAGAGAGAGAGAAGAAAACAAAATGAAAACCTTACAAATAACGAGGAAAAGGTAAGAATGAGATAATGTAAAAAATGTGAAGAAAGAAAAACAATATAGGGTAACAAATAAGTGAAACTGGAACAAATAAAGTTAGTTACAGTACACCCAAGAGGGATTACCTTAAAGCTTAGGCCGAGAAAGTTTACATAATTTCTAGACAAAGGGAAGATTACACTGCTTCTAGGTAAAGACTGAGGAGTGTGGTTATAGTTTTAGGAAAAGAAAGAAACTGGAGAAAATCAGGAAGTGTGTGTGTGTGTGTGTGTGTGTGTGTGTGTGTGTGTGTGTGTGTGTGTGTGTGTGTGTGTGTGTGTGTGTGTGTGTGTGTGTGTGTGTGTGAGAGAGAGAGAGAGAGAGAGAGAGAGAGAGAGAGAGAGAGAGAGAGAGAGAGAGAGAGTGGTTTTTCGGTAGTAGGGTGAGGGTCAGTTGAATTCCATACTGAGAGCAAATGTGTGAATCTGAAGGGAAAAGAAGAGAGAGTATGTGAGCGAATGAAAAGAATGTCTATGGGTGAGAATGAAAAGGAGAATATGAGAGGAGGAGAGCATGGACTGGGTATCTGTATCTTGGAGAGGGATTAGAGGGAGTGTAAGTGTATATGAAAAGAATGTGTGTGTGTGTGTGTGTGTGTGTGTGTGTGTGTGTGTGTGTGTGTATTCAAGCACACGCGCATAAGAGGGAGAGAGAGAGAGAGAGAGAGAGAGAGAGAGAGAGAGAGAGAGAGAGAGAGAGAGAGAGAGAGAGAGAGAGAGAGAGAGAGAGAGAGAGAAAAAAAACAAAATGTATGAATGAAATGGAAAGGACTGTGTGAGCGCTAGAGAGAGCTGAGGAGAGAGTATGCACGACAGTGCAAAAAAGAAAAGCTGTGGATGTGTGGAAGGGAGACCGAGGAAGACTGACTGTGTGAGAATTGAAATGGAGAGCCGGAGTGAGACAAATGATGCGGTGGCAGAGGGAGAGCGAGAAAGAGTGAGAGTCATGTTAAAACATTGACCTAACGTTTGGGAATAAATGTGTGTTTGTGTGTGTGTGTGTGTGTGTGTGAGAGAGAGAGAGAGAGAGAGAGAGAGAGAGAGAGAGAGAGAGAGAGAGAGCGAGAGAGCTTAGGCTGAGAAAGATGATATTATCTGTACAGGGAAGGGCGAAAACACCGTTTCCAGGGAGAGTCTGTGAGGAGTGTGATTACAAGAGTTCTACGTAAAGGGAGAAACTGTCGAAAAACACAGGGAGAGAGAGAGAGAGAGAGAGAGAGAGAGAGGAACAATATATTCTTTGTGCGTTTTTGCAGAGAAATTGATAGCATAGTTTGTTGACAGCTGTGAGAGGTAGTTGTTGATTGGTGGGGAGTGAAAACGGGGTGAAAAGGGAGAGAAAGGGGCAGTTCATGAAAAGAAGCAGGAAAAGGACTCGGAACGACATAGGTTGAAAAGAAATAGTGTGTGTGAGAGCGACAAGGAAGGGGACAGGTAGATAAATGAAGCGGCGATGAGGGAGAGAAAGAAATAGTGTGAGATCCAGGGTAAAGCATTTGGTTGAAGTGTGTAAGAGAGAGAGAGAGAGAGAGAGAGAGAGAGAGAGAGAGAGAGAGAAACCTGTCTGCATTGTTTCTTCCCCTTATTTGTCATCTTTCAGAGCTCATTCAGTACGACTGTTTAATATTTCTTTTCATTTTCTGACTAATATCCCTCCTTACTATTGTCGTCTGTTTGCCACACACTCCTCTATTATATTTTTTTTTTTCTCCACTCTTGTCTCATTCGTCTTTAACTATCTCATGATGGGAACAACTCTAGTGTTCTATTTCCGTTAACCCAGACGAGTTTAGTCAGCTTAGATTGAATGGTAAAATTCCAAGGCCCGTACTCTCGTCAGTTAAGGAGGCCCCCTAGAACCTCTTCCTCAGTGATTTATTTTGGATAGGGCTGGTTAATATCTTCCCGCACGTTATATGTGCAGAGTATGGGAATGTGGGAATCATTATGTAATAGAGAGATGAAAAGTAAACTGCAATGGGCAAAATAAATTGTTCGGGAAAGGCCCTCATTCTCATCGGCTAAGGAGGCGCCCTGACACCGTTTCCTAACCGATTTATTTTGCTCACTACACCTTATTTTCCTTTTTCTTGTCATATGAATCCTTGTAATATCGGCATACACTGCATAAATAATGTATAAAACTATATTAACACGCATATCAGAAAATCGCTAAGGGGGAGGTGCTTGGGATCTTCCTCAGCCAACGAAAATACGGGCGTGAGAGGGTCAGTACGTCATTATTAACCCTCTTATGGTCTGAACAACTCTGGTATTACAGTCCAGCCAGCACCAGACCACTTCATTCAACCTGAGTGAGCATAGGAGTCTGATGCCTGTAGTCTCATGGGTCAAGCTTTATTTTGCCAATACCTTCCTGTCCGCTTCTGTGTTATGTAAGTCCCTCTGATATCTCCTTATTCAGCATAAACCACGCACGAAAGGACATTAACCAACAATATGCAGAAGTAGATCACTTAGAAAAAGGCGTTAATGAGTCACTTTTACTGACGAGATTACAGCCCTGAGAGTGCCTACCCTATTAGTACAAGGACATCATTTATAGTATATTCTTGCCACCTTCCAACAACTCTGTTCATTTTAGGAGATCTTCCCCACAGTGAGAGAGTTAATGAATACTTTACCTATCCAGTCCAGTTCGAAACATCCCATGCGAATGAACACATGTGGACACAGTAAAAGAATGAAAAGAGCGTTATCATAATAACGATGTAAATACTTTTCCTGCGGTGCGTATTTCCAGTATCTAAGCAAAACCATCTGGCGTTAAATGTAATATAGTAATGATTCTGAGTTCCTGACCAATGTGTTTGTGGAAACAGACCTTAGTACTGTTTTGTCACTGGGGATGTTTTCTGAAATTAAAATCGTCTGACCTTAACCAGAAAAACATTGTACACTATGATCAAAGGGTTAACTAGTCACTCATATATTCACAACAGTTTTTCACTAGTCAATGCGACATTTCTTAGCTTCTTCAATACGATTTTTTAGGTATAATCGTTCTGAGGTAAAAATACATTAGAACTTCGCATCGCAGAACTGAAAGGAATAGTTTTATTGTATCTGACCTCTTCCAAGGCTAAGAAAATTCCTCCCTAGTTATCAAAATTTAAATAAAATTGAGCTCTGTTGAATGCGGCCATTTGGTGATAGCAAGAACGAAAGAGGGGAGGTGTAATCGAACTAAAAGTCCTACCTCCTCAGTATGGTAACGTGTTTATAAATGTGTAATTAGACGATTTTATTCAGCTTAAGAGAGTATTCAGAGCGTGAAGTGATTAGTGATGGATATATCTAATCCATATAATTCGACAATCCTCTCCGCAGCTTCGGCCTTTCCGTATTTTTTTTCCCCTGCTTTCTCTAACTGGAAGTGTTCGATATAGGCTTTAGTAATCATTTCGCCTTTAATGGATTTTGTGCTGAATAAAATCTATTGTTAGCAGCAAGGATGTAATATTATTCTTTTTCATTAGGTTGGAGTGGTTACTAAAAGCGTCTTAAAGTACCGTAGGGATAATTATAATAAGCCGGACTTCACCGTACTAGAAGGGATTATACTTGGTTTTCTTCTCTCCCTTTGTACACTTATCTAAAACTTCCTTCATATTTACTTTCTCTCTCTCTCTCTCTCTCTCTCTCTCTCTCTCTCTCTCTCTCTCATACCTAGAACTCATAATCCCACTCCTTAGACTCTTTACCTAGAAGCAATGCAATCTTCCCTCAGCTTCAAAGTTATATAGACCTAATCTTTTATTTTTCTCCTTAGCCTGTGCTTTGAGGTATTTTCTTCATTTCTAATTTGCTCCGATTGATGATGCAAGTGTTAACTCTTTTTCCACACTTTGTTATTGCTGTCCTGTTTTCTTACATTCATTTTCTCATTTCATAATTTCTCTTTATACTGTTTCTCTCCATCACATTTTGTTTTGCTCTCTCTCTCTCTCTCTCTCTCTCTCTCTCTCTGAAGGTCGTTAGATAAGTTTCCAGGCTTTCCTAACGAGAATTACATATGATAACCATCTGCTAGTACAAATGATAAAAGACAGCCGAATAACATGGCTTCATCAGACAGACAGAATAAATATGAACAAGGTGATGGAAAGGACACCGAAATTATCTGACGATGGGACAAGTTTCCAAGGCTGAGAGAGATGTTATTGTTTATGGTAAAGGAAAATGCTGTATAAGAAAGCTATGTATGGAAGAAGATGAAGCAAACGATCTAATGGACAAAAAGTATGAAGGAAAAATGTATAGGGATGCATACGATAAGAGTTCCACCCCATATTCATCCTGGTAGTTGACGGAATAGCTTCTCCCCTACAAATTATTGTGAAGCACATTCATAATGAACTGTTTAAATAATATAAGGTGTTTGGAGTATGTGGAATGGCGCTGAGAATTTCTAAGACATCAGTGGCGATATGTGGCTCATTTTACTGTACCCCTGGTAATTGTGCCTCAATAACCTCCCACCCATTTCCTGAATCGCTCATGTTCCATGTGATGTGAATAAAACATCCTTTCATTCATAATTCAAGCCTCCAAACTCCCTGCTCAGCCTCACAGACTAAAGCCAACCATACTGCTTATTAATTTAAGCAGCTCCTGCATCACCAGCGGGGTAAAATCATTCCACTGACTGCCAGACTTGAAATCTGCGGCAACCATTTTCATGTTTATCCTCTCGCGTTCATCGTCCATCCGTTTCTAAAGAGTACTCTTAGATAATCATATATTTTACATGCGTGCCAAAATGACTACCCCTAGCGTCATTGATGCTGCTTTGTTAGTGCATCCTTACACTGGGACTAAGTAGAATTACCATTGTTTATCTAAGTCTCTCAGTGGTGGTACCATCTGCTGGGGTGTTGGTAAATAGATAGACCTCGGGTAAGAGCAGTTAGATGGAGCAGGCATAGGTGCTGAAACAAAACTCAGTGAACCGTGGTTTATTCGTTTATTGAGCAGAATGATACTAGTGTGTGTGTGTGTGTGTGTGTGTGTGTGTGTGTGTGTGTGTGTGTGTGTGTGTGTGTGTGTGTGTGTGTGTGTGCGTGTGTGTGTGTGTTTCTTATCATCTGTCTGCTGCCGCCTGAGAGGGAAGGAGCAGCTAAGAGTTGGTCACATTTCGTTGAGCCTGCAAATATTCTGATCTAGCTACAACAGAATACCCAACAGCCACACTGTGCATTTCTGTATCGTATAACATGCTGTACATTATGAGACATGCATTACACTTGCGAACAAGCTTGCCAGTGTCCGTTTAAGAGTCAGAAGCATCTCACGTAACCACGGATTTACATGAGGACATAAATCGCATAATTCGAATACCTGTGAGTGTTAAATTTAGAACCAAGAACGTAAACACGACTTAAAAAATGCTAATACAGTATGCATGGTACACGTGGACTCAATAACCAAGGCACTGGTGGAGCACACCTTTACATAGATTCTCTCTCATACGCACAGAATAAGCAGAAAAAAAAAAAAAATAAATAGACGAGCACGCACGCAACTTAAAAATACTGAAAGCACAGGCCAGATTAAAAAACTGAAAAGCTTTCACACAAAAGCACATCCAGGCACACGGAAAAAGGAAGGGTTGCTCTCTCTCTCTCTCTCTCTCACACACACACACACACACACACACACACACACACACACACACACACACACACACACACACACACACACACACACACACACACACACACACACACACACACACACACACACACACACACACACACACACACACACACACACAAGTACAATGTAAAAACGAAAGACACAAACACTATCTATAAATGTATTGTGCATTACCACCACCACCACCACCACCACCATCATCATTATAATTATTTTCCTAACTTTTTCTTTTTTCCATCATCAGAAAAGGAAGAGCAGATCAAGAAGAAGGAACAGGATAGGATAAAATTATCTTACACATAAAAGCAGGAAGACACATGCAAGCACACATATGCTGTGCAGGCTCATAAAACGTAAGAAAACATGCACATAACGTATATTTAGAAGAGAGAGAGAGAGAGAGAGAGAGAGAGAGAGAGAGAGAGAGAGAGAGAGAGAATGGAAGGAGACAATATTTGAGCTGATTAGATCAGAGTACAGTGGAGTAAACTAGTATAAAGCAAAGTATAATAAAGAAGAAGAGAGAGACGGAGAAAATGAAAAGAAATGAAAGAAGAGAAAAGTTGTAGGTTTAAGCTCCTAAAGACGGAAGGAGAGAACTTTTACCCCGGCTTATGAGTGTTACCGAGGTGGTGGTGTTCCCAAGAGAGGTGTGTTGGGACCCCTGCTCTTCTTCATAACTAATATGTAGTGAGGTGGGCCATATGAAACACTGTTAATGCTAACTTGGTGGTTGTGGGTACAGTACAAGAAGTTTTCATTCTTGAAGTATGCTTACCTATTTGTTCTTTTTAGCTATGTATTTACTTCATTATTATTATTATTATTATTATTATTAAGTTGGGAAAGGCCCCAGGAATTGATGGAGTGTGTGGTGAAATGCTTAGGTATGGGGGTGAGATTGTTGTGGAGTGGATATGGAAGTTGTGTAGATTGGCTTGGGAAGAGGGAAGGGTTCCAGAGGACTGGAAATCAGGTATAATTATTCCTTTATACAAAGGAAAAGGAGAGAGAGAAGTATGTGGTAACCATAGGGGTATTTGCCTACTTAGTGTGACTGGTAATATATATGGTAGAATACTCATTGATAGGGTTAGGCATATGACAGAGGAGCTAGTTGGAGAAGAACAAGGTGGATTTAGGAAGGGAAAAGGGTGTGTAGATCAGATATTTGTTCTAAGATGTTTAGTGGAGAAGTATCTAGAGAAGGGAAGGAAAGTGTATGCTGCCTTCATGGACTTGGAGAAAGCTTATGACAGAATAGATAGTCAAGGTATGTGGAAGGTATTAAGAATATATGGAGTGGAGGGGAAATTGTTGAGTGCTGTGAAGAGTATGTACGAGGGAGCTAGGGCTACGGTGCGAATGGATGGTGAGCTGAGTGAGTTCTTTGATCTCAAGGTGGGACTGAAACAGGGTTGTGTGATGTCTCCATGGCTGTTTAATATATACATGGATGGGGTTGTAAAGGAGGTGCAGGGTAGGGCAGTGGATGTGGGGGTGGCTCTAATGAATGAGGGTGAGATTTGGAAGCTTCCGGTGTTGCTGTTTGCTGATGATACAGTGCTGTTGAGTGAAGATGAATGGGAGTTGCAAGGTTTGGTGAATGAATTTGGGACAGTGTGTAGGAGGAGGAATCTGAAAGTTAATGTAAACAAAAGTAAAGTTATGGTGTTTGAGAGGAATGAAGTCACAGAGTGTGCAGTGAGGTTGGATGGTGAGGATATGGAGAATGTGAGTGCATTCAAGTACTTGGGTAGTGTGATGAGTAAGGATGGAACTTTGGGGGATGAAGTGCGTGAAAGGGTACAGCAGGGAAGGAAGGTTGTTGGTACACTGAGAGCAGTGATGAGAAATAGGGAGGTGAGTATGGAAGTTAAGAAGTCACTGCATGATAGTATTGTGATCCCTACCGTGACGTATGGAAGCGAGGCATGGACCTTACAAGAGGGGAACAAGTCAAGAGTGAGAGCAGTGGAAATGAGTTACTTGAGAGGAGCATGTGGAGTGACGTGGAGGGACAGGTTCACGAATGAAGAAGTGAAGGAACGCTGTGGGGTGGATGTGGATGTGGTTGAGAAAATTAGGAGAAATACACTGAGGTGGTTTGGACATGTGGAGAGAATGGAGAATGAAAGACTGACTAAGAGGGTGTATGTGGGTGAGGTGGGAGGAGGGAGAGGGAGAGGTAGACCAAGGATGAGATGGAGGGATGGAGTTGAGAGGTATATGAGGGAGGGGGGGTGAGTTGGGGGGAGGGTAGGCAAATGGCGGGTGACAGAGCGATTTGGAGGCGTTTTGTCTGCGGCCACCCTTTGCGGGATTAGGGCGTCGGGCTATAGATAGATAGATAGATAGATAGTAGTAGTAGTAGTAGTAATATTATTTTTGTTATTATTGTTGTCATTGGTGAACTTGTGGGTAGTGTGAGGTATGGAAAACTTATTGGATGGTGGACTAAATACTCAAATTACATAAAGAAAATGTGGATGGTGAGGAGTAAAAAAATGTGACAAAAGATAAAAATGTAGATGCGCATGAGAAGATCTGAACCTTCTTTTTAACCTGGCAGTCAACGACGTGTTTACTGTCCCATTGACATTATGAAGCACATTATTATATGCATCATTTGGCCTGAGAAAGTGAACCGAGAATTTTGAAGGCTTGGCAGATGAATTGATGAATGTGTGACCCGCTTTCTTGGGGCTTCCTATTTCTTGAACTTCGGGCTTTCCTGCACCTATTTCTAGATCCCTCCCACCACACGTATTTGTGGGAACTAGGGTTAAGATGGTATTAATGGTTAAATAATGATTATGTTGTCAACGATGGTGATGATATTGATGATAATTATTTTTAGCAGAGGATATGGCCTAGCAGCAATCTCTAAGCTAGGACTGGGAAAGGTTGTGAGATTTCTGAGGTTATCAGTGTCATTTTGTAAATTATTATTTTCATTGCAGCTGTATGCAGAATGAATTAATGGTTATTGTACCTTTTCTTAAGCCATATAAAATTCGGTATTTACTTATTCAAGGAATGATTAATTATCATTTGTACAGTGTAAACTGAGGATTTGATTTGCCAATTGTTTGATAAGAGGTTCGATCCCGGTTGTGGCAGCGAATAGTTAAACAAGTGATGCCAAGGACAACAAACCTTGCCCGACAGCATTTATTATATTGCTGTTAAATACTGAATTGGTACTGCCATTCAGGTCGCGGTGCCAAGTGAAAGCCCACATGAGACTTCCTGTATCCTGGTAATAGTAAATATCTCTATCTTCAACCAGTTTCGAGTTATAGCCCCCAGAATATCCGTGACCTTGAATTTGACCTTTCAGGGTCACTCAAGGTCAAAGGTCTTATGAAGGCCCATATGAGAGTTCCTGTATGCTTATTATAGTAAATATCTCTATCTTCAACCGGTTTCAATTTACAGCCCTCTGAAAATCCGCGACCTTGATTTTGACCTTTCACGGTCACTCGGATTACCTCCAAAATGTAATCATTTCCTTTTGGGACCAGTGGCCACATATCCTGAAAGTTTCGTGTAATTTCATTCAACCGTTCTTCCGCCATGTTTCTAACAAACAAACTCCACCAAAAACAATACCTCGCCAAACTCTGTCCTGGGTGAGGTATAAATATTCATCCTTTTTCCTTCCATAGGAGACATTAGCATATCAGAACGTGCCACTTGGACACAGACTAATCCTAAATGTCAAAGCACCAGTAAATCTTAGTACAGACGGTTGAGAGTCATGTCGTCTCACTGGTGACATATGACGGTGCATGACGGCATCTGTTGGCACTTGGCACTTAGCCTTCGTCTAGGACCAAACTTACGTTGATAAAAAGGTTTCCTGCTACTTAACGACCTCCACTGGTATATCTATGAATTATCACAGGCAGTTACCATGTTTCAAATCTATGGAGTGGGACTGAATAAAGAACGGACTAACAACGGCTTGGATACCAATATCGCCATTTACGATGATAAATATGGGTACTGCAAGGTTTGTACTTTTTTTTTTTTTTCAAATAACAGAACAGAAGAGGGAACAACAAATGAATATAAAAAATAATCCATACACCAGATTACTGGTGATCTCTGTTCATAAAATATCTGTAACAGTTAGACTTGAACAGCTGTGGGTTGAAGTTTGGAGGGAAACACCTCTGGGGAAGCGAGTTCCAGAGAGATGCAGTTCGGGGAATGAAAGAATTCTGATAGGCAGAAGTTCTGCGATATGAATGAGTTACATTCCAGTCATGAGCGCTACCAGATGCCCATGTAGCACGAGGGAAGGCATGGAGAGGTGGCACCATGGACGCAACTTCGTCTGAGCATTTGCCATAATAATATCTGTAAAATAATGCAATGGAGGCAACGTTCCTTCTTACTTGTAGGGGAGATAGTTTATTCGTAATGGCAGGGTTGTTAATAATTCTAACAGCTTTGTTCTGAATTTTGTCTAGTTGTTTTAATGCAGCCTCTCCACATCCATTCCACAAGGGTGAGCAATATTCAAGCTGAGAGCGCACATGACTTATAAATTATAGCTAACTGCTCGTCAGTGAAGAAGTTACTGACTCTGTACAATAATCCAAGTTTCTTTGAGGCGCTTTTAGCAAGTGATCTAACATGAGAGGTCCAGCCGAGGACATTGTTAAGTGAGACGCCGAGAATTTCAGTACTTTTGGAGATGGGAATATTAGCAGCACTGAAGGTAATGTACGAAGCTGGCTATCTCTGTCTATTAGTAAATTGCACATATTTGGTTTTACTAGCATTAAATGAGACAAGGTTGTTTTGTCCGCATTCACTGATCGTAGATAGGTCTTGATTTATGCAGATTACTGTACTGAGTTGAGAGGTGGAGATGTTAGACTTTGTAAATGGGTGTCTGAGTGTGAATGAACTATGTAGTATTGAATCATCTGCATATGAGTGGATGGGATTGTGGGTGACAGTTGAGAGACCGTTGGAACCAAGAATAGGGTTGGTACCAAAACTGATCCCTGCGGCACGCCAGCGTTTATTGAGTGGAAATTGGAATATACATCACCTACTTTTACTCTTATTTTACTGTCACTAAGCTACGAAGAAATCAATGGAACAAAAGACGTTAGTCCATAGCATGGGAGTTTGGACAGCAGGGAATGGTGCCATACTCTGTCGAATATCAAGGGCTACTACGTGAGTTTCTCCATGTAAGTCACTTGATTGATGGATGATATGAGTTAGGAGATTGAGTATGTCAATGGTGGATCTTCCATGGCGAAAAACATATTGTCTCACTAATTAAGTTGTTGGATTCAAGATGTTTAGCAATGTACTTATTAATTAAAGTTCAAATACCTTACCAAAAGATGTGACAGCTATTGGTCTGTAATCAGAGGGGTCAGAGGAACTTCCTTTCTTCGGAATTGGGTGGATATTGACTTCTTTCTATGAATTTGGGAATGAAGAACTACGTATACATAGTCTGAATAATTTAGCTAGAGTAGAGGCAAGTTCAGGGGAACACTTTTTCAAAACAATTGGCGGAATTCCATCTGGGCCTGGAGATTTGTTGGAAGGTAAATTGTCTAGGATGGATTTTACGTATCTTGTGTATATTTTAAGTGGGGCAATTTCGGGAGAGTGAAGTTCCAGTACTGAGACATTCTGGCTGGCATCCTCCAGAAATATGTTTTCTGTCTTAAAATTTCCCGTGCCATTATGAATCTTTTTAATGTGAAATCTAAACACACCATTCATCGGTGGAAGGCTGGGTTTGGATTAAATTTATGACGACAATTATCTGCTTTCCCTTGTGAACAGTTGTTTACCATCATCATTTGACAGTCAGACAGACAGACAGATCGGCAGATAGATAGAGACAGGTATAATGTTTGTGTTTTCGTGTATGTTAATTTGTGTGTGGCAATAGTATGTCTTTCAGTATGTGTGTACGTTTAAGTGTGTGTCGGTATGCACTTTCTTTAAGTGTGTATGTCTTCATATGTTCATATGTGTCTGAATGTGTGGGTATCAGTACATGTGTGTGCTCCGGGGGCCAGGGAAGGCTTCTACTGCCCCATCCCTCACGTTTATTACCTTGTATGGGGCTGTGTTTCACCCTTGCTATACTATTAAGGCCACACCACCCAAGGCACCGTGTGGCCTGTATGCCTTGGAGATACATACGTGTTACTGTTCCTCAGTATCTGCCTTTCCTCCTCTCCCAGCCTGTCATCTTCATCACACACACACACACACACACACACACACACACACACACACACACACACACACACACACACACACACACACACACACACACACACACACACACACACACACACACACACACACACACACACTTTCGTATATTCATTTTTTAAATTTTCCATAGTACTCTTTTCACCAACTACTTTCGTTCGGCTTCTATTCATTCCCTGTTTTCCTCAATATGATTTCTTCCTGTCTCTGTTATTCTCATTATTCTCCCTCTATAAAGTTCTCTTCGCTTTTCCACTGCACCTTTTCTCTCGTTCATCTCCAAATCTCTCCATCTTCAGTTCCTTTCTTTCATGCTCATTTGGCGTTAGCACATTTCATCTTTTTTTTTTCTAATTCTCTCGCACTTTAGTAACAGTTTCTCATATACGCCTCTCCCGATATCTCCTTCCCATCCTCCCATCTCATTTACCTCATCTATTTTCTTCCATATCTCTCCTTCCTCTCCCTCCGTACACCTGTCTGAAACTTTCCTTCCAGTTATTTATTCAAAACCTATCACTTTCCATTTACCTTCCACTCTCCCTCCTTCACTTTCTTCTTTATTTTTTTTCTTTTTTCCTCCCTTCACCTTTCCTTCCATTTCTTCTTTTTCTCCTCACTCTCTCCCTCCCTCCCTCCCTTTCTCCCTCTCTGTTGCCCCTCCTTCCTTCCATTCTTCCTTCCTTTCTATTTTTACTCTTCCTCTTCCTTCTTACTTCTTTTCATTACATTTTTTTCCTCCTCCCTCCCGTCTCTCTTCTTTTTCTCCATTTTCCGTACCTCAGTCTCTCATTTTTCTCTCCCTCCTGCGTTTCACCTATCTCGCTTTCCCTTTCCCTTTCCCTCTGTATCTCTTTCTGGCCCTCTGTTCCATCCTCCCATCTTGTCATTTCTTCCTCCCATTCCCTCCAGTCATTCCTCCTTTTCCTCCCTGTTTTCCCTCCCCTGTCTCTCTTTTTGTCCGTGTGTCCCTACCTTTCTTCTTTCAGTCTTTTCGTCCTCCATCCCTTTCTTTAACCCTCTTTTCTCTGCACTTATTTTTTTCCATTCCTCCATACCTTCCTCCCTTCGCTTCCACCTACCTCCTTTCCTCCCTTTCTCTCTCTCCTTTTTCTCTCCCCCCTTTCTTCCCATTCCCTCCGCCTCTCCCCTTGGTATTCACAGCTGAGGCCCATCTGAGACAACTGTGGCCTGTTTCCTTAGCCATTCCATCCCTAAGTACAAACACACTCACCATCTCCACACACATACACTCACGCACATTCTTTATACGCACACACACGCACACACTACTTAACCCCGTAAACATACACTTTCTTAACTTCAAGATCAGTCTACACACATACAAGTACTCTTCCATTACGCACACACACACACACACACACACACACACACACACACACACACACACACACACACACACACACACACACACACACACACACACACACACACACAGACACTTATCTTTACAACACTCGCTCACATTCATTCACTTTATCTATCAGTACTCACAAACACTTAGGCACACTGTCTCTTATTTCCCATATTATCACTAACACAGTTTGCCTTTGGACATCTTAATCTGGTCAGGTGGTTCAATCGGTAGAGAGGTGGCCTGCAGTCCTAACGGACCCAGGTTCAGATTCCGCTGGGGCAGGGAACAGTTTAAGGATTTGAATTTCATAAATTTCAGACTTTACTGATCTACCAGAAGACCCGCCGACATGTCGTAAAAATACCCTCGCTAATACCAATACACCAGTCCTGTATGAGACAGCCCTAGCATGTATTCAATATGGACGGTGGGTGTTAGCGCCGAAGTGGTGACATGTAGAGGTGTATGGTACGTAGGAAGACTACTGGGCCTTGAAAGCAGGCTGTGAAGCCTGCGCCCAGAGTCGGTCATTAAAATAAAGAAAGAAAGAAAAAAAAAAAGTGGTAAAACAATGGACTAGTAATGCTGATATCCCTGGTTCACTTCTATCTGGGACATGGCATACTTTGAGTATCTGAATGCCAGTAGTCTTCACTGCTCTTCCAAAGATCCCACCAACATATCATTAACTTAAAAGCCCTCAGAGAGCGCATACCTTCGCCAATGCCATTACCCTTAAAAAATAGATCCGGATCCAGATCCGTCGATATAGGATCCGGATACGGATCCGGATCCGCCCCCAAATTGAATAAATTCTCTTCTTGGCCCATGGCCCACACTTCCACAAAATTTCATCAAAGTCCGTTCATAACTTTTTCAGTAATCCTGGATCCGGATCCCCCCAAAATGAAATAAATTCCTTCTTGGTCCATGGCCCACCTTTCCAAAAGATTTCATTGAAATTCATAGAGAACTTCTGAAGATATTGTGCGGGATACTCCGGATCCGGATACACCCAAAAATTTAATAATTTTTTTCCTTGTCCTATGGCCCACCATTCCACAAAATTTCATCAAAATCTGTTCATAACTTTTTGAGTAATCTTGACAAACAAACAAACAAACACGGGGTAAAACAAAACCTCCTTGGCGGAGGTAATAATTCCATCTATCACCATCACGCATAACATCATTAATATTTACAGTAGTTAGATAGATAGATAGATAGATATTATGGTACACAAGAACATTTACTGATATGATCTTAATAAATTATGGTTTCTCCAGCACCTTCTCCGTAGCGATATGGTAATTTACTTATATCACCCTAATATTCACGATTGTTAGATATTCTTATGTTTTTATATAAATATATTTACCAAAAGGAACCTACAAAAGAATATTTATTAAACAGTATAGACTGTGATGCACCCTCCGTCTGGTTAACACTAGACAGTTTTCTTCAGGACAAAGATTTTTCTCAAAGAGCTACTCCATCTGCAGAAGTAAATTTTCAAATGGAGGGAATGGTAAGCCTCCGGAGCCAGATTAAGCGTGACATCTGTTAACATGTATAATATCCCACAACACACACACACACACACACACACACACACACACACACACACACACACACACACACACACACACACACACACACACACTTTTTCGAGTTTTCTGTCAAACGCACCTCACATAAACAAACATACACACCTTTTGGCTTTCCTTGGAGCAGCCGTGTGAAAGGTTGTGTATATATGCTTATTTACCCACCCACCCAAACACTTGCATAAATGCTGACATACACATACGTTCACACGTACACACTCACTCCATTCAATGGCATACACTGTCATGTTCCCCTTCAAGCATATGGTAGTCAACACACACACACACACACACACACACACACACACACACACACACACACACACACACACACACACACACACACACACACACACACACACACACACACACACACACACGTTTCACTTGCTCTGCTTTTTTCGCGGATACACACACACACACACACACACACACACACACACCTGTTTCACTCGCTCTTCTTTTTTAGCGGACACACACACACACACACACACACACACACACACACACACACACACACACACACACACACACACACACACATCCATTAGCTTCCCTACTCCAGAATTATAAAAGAATTTCAGCACAATTTTTGTCGTTAACTTCCTCTCACTCAGAAATGCACCTTCCTTCATTCATTGCCTCACTGTTATTCACCAAATAGACCCAAACGTTTTCACTCATTCAATATTTTAATCGGACCAGCCGCGGTTTCTAGCTCATTCATTCTTTCCCTCTTTATTCATTCCTTCAGTTCCCTACTAAGTCACTAGATCTTTCCTCACTTCCCACTCCCAATAGTTTATTCCCTTCATTTACACATTAACTTCTTGCTTTCCCCAGCTGTCAGTGTTTATCCACAAGATTCCCTCTCTCACTTCCACACATCTTCCCTAAGTTCTTTACTCATTGTCTGTCATTATTATATTTCCTCTTTTCCTCACTTAGTCGTTAACCGCTCTCTCGCTCGCAGTTTCCCCCTCTCACTCTCGCTCAGCCAATCATCTGCCTCCTTCTTATAGTTCTCACTCATTCACAGACTACGCGTTGTTATCTAGATATCTGTAAGCCACGCCTCCTTCTCCCAGCGACTAACAGTTACCGTACGGTTGACAAATTGACACGGCTGTATCATATACGGTCTTACCACGGAGGTGGTAAGATCTCGCGTGATGTGAGTGTGTTTTAATACCTATACATCTGCAGCTATTTGTGTTAAATAATTATCCCTTTCACCACTATACCTGTGAATGTTTTGTCTACGGAAATTAATTTCTAAAAGGTACAGAGAGGCAACAGTAATAAAATCAGAGTGAGAATAAGTAGAAGAATCGCTGAAAAATGTTTATACCACTTTTTACTTATCAATGATTTGTACCGCAGCTATCAAATAAGTTCAAGAATAGAGTAAAAACTCTTACACAGATAATTATCTTGATAACCATGGTCGCTTCAGATTTTATGAAAAATCTGGTAGAGCTGAGGTAGAGAATTTTTAATGCAAAGATTTGTGAGCGCATGGGCTTGCATGTTTGGGTGGTGTGCCCTACGACCTCTACCTACAGATCTGCAGGTATTAAAAAGATTCTTATATCGTGCGAGATCTTACCGTCTCCGTGGTACTGTAAGACAGTAATACAGCCGTGCCAGCCGTACGATAACTGTTAGGCGCTGGGGAATGGGGCCGTGGCTTACAGATTTAGCCAGATTGAATAGCCTGTAGCTTCCTTTATTACTTTTCCATTCTCTCTCTCTCTCTCTCTCTCTCTCTGTGTAGAAACAATGCTTGCCAGCAAAAATTTGCAGGTCTAACTAAAAGTTTTTCCATCACAAAATGTGTGCAGATACCATTGTCTTTGTTGGCATACCATTAATGATCCCACAATGGCCAATTCTTAAAAAAGAAACTCGAAATAATGATTTTCACATAATTTCGCGTTTTGCGATTTCCAACAATATCTCGCCTTCGCGTCGCGCACGACCGCCATTTTTTCTTTTCTGGAACTTTTTGACACTCCCTGAACATACTGCGACCCAAGGTAACAAGAATAAGTTCGGTATCTATAACCGTTCTCGTGAAAGAAACGAACAAACGCACTGACAACACATGAATAAATAAATAAATAAATAAATATATATATATATATATATATATATATATATATATATATATATATATATATATATATATATATATATATATATATATGTCAGGACTCCATATTATAAATACAAATCATAATACTGTAGATAGCATGATGGATAGATAGATAGATAGATAGACAGAGCACCAGACAAGGTGTTGGAAAAGGAAATTAGCTTGCAACTCTTTAAGTGATGGAATGCTGGTCGTGCACCAGAAGCCGTACATACACACAGACATAGTGTTCTAGAAGCTTCACAACAGTATAGCCCACGTGACACGACCCCTGCTAAACGAGAATGTAGGAATCAGAGCTCAGAAAGGGACAAGCCATAGAACCGGCAGATAGTGGAGATCAAATAAAAAGAGGGGTCCGACTAGAGTTAGCTAGTAAATTAAGTCCCTGTGTAATACATACGCTGCTCAGCTTAGATTTTCTTTGAAGATAATAAATCAAGATCAACTCCCTGTATTCATCTTTAACTCCTCCTCCTCTTCAATTACCAATATAACTTTAACCAAAACTCATGACCCACCTATTACAAGACTAAAGTTACATATATATAAATGATGGCTACGAAGTTCCAACAATAAATGGTGGCAGCGGTGGGAATATATATATATATATATATATATATATATATATATATATATATATATATATATATATATATATATATATATATATATATATATATATATATATATATTCCATTAGAGCCCAGTGTCCACAGTTTTGGAAAAAACTGGGAATTTTCAAATCTTAATAAAGTAGGGAACCCCCGGGTAGGGACCTATGAGCTTCGCGACTATGAGCCAGTAGGCGGAGGGCGGTACGCCTAGTACCCTTCCAGCACGGTGCCTCGCCCAGCAGCTCTGGGATCCAATGGGATATATATATATATATATATATATATATATATATATATATATATATATATATATATATACTCGGGAGATTGATTGATAGACCGATAGACAGAGATTTATCCATTTGCTTCTCTATCCGACAATCCATTCTTCTGTCTGTCTGTTGTTTATCTCTATACCTGTCCGTATTTTAATTTGTCTGTCATTTGAACAAACAGCCACATTTTTTCTGTCTGCCTGGTTTTCTTTTGATATGTGTACTGTATCTCTCGATTTTTCCATCCATCTATCTAACCAGCTCTCTCCTGTTGATCGAACTGCATCAACTAAATTCATTCCGTTCAGCAATATCAATCCTGTTCCGAAGCCAATATTCGCAATGGGCCAATTCTGTCCGATATGTTCACTTGTCAGTTTGTGTCACACGAGGTGCTGTCAATGTTTTAGTGCATGGAATGGATTTTAAGTCGGGGAGAGTAAAGGGTTAAGAGAATGGGAGGGGATAATGGAGTGAAAGTGTGAGAGGGAAAGAGTGAAGGATAGTGAATGGGGGAATTGACTGAGAGATTGGAAGAGAGAGGAGAGACTGGGCTAGGGATGACGGGAAAGAGGGAGAAAGAGGAGAGATGAGATAAGGTTGAGTAAGTAAAAAATATCAGTGAGAAAGTATGAGAAAAAAGGAAGGAGAGAGAGAGAGAGAGAGAGAGAGAGAGAGAGAGAGAGAGAGAGAGAGAGAGAGAGAGAGAGAGAGAGAGAGAGAGAGAGAGAGAGAGACAGACAGACAGACAGACAGCGATTGAGTGCAGGGACAGACAGACAGACAGAGACTGGTAGATAAATATAACGAGGCAGGAAAGGACAGACCATTATTTGTGTGGAGGCGAGGGCTGAGGGAACCAATCCACGCTATGTTTTGAGAGGCTCGCCCATCAACACACTGCCCTCCTTCTTCTTAATAGCACGAGCTTTTTTTTTTTTCTTTATTGCAGGGATACACTCTACATGAACATATAACTCGTACACATGCATGATATTTAAACACGGTTTTTCACTCGGCCACCCACTCATGAACTCGTACACTTCATCTCTCTCTCTCTCTCTCTCTCTCTCAATTTTCTTTTCCATTTTCTCCCTGCCACACCACATTCCTCCTTTTTCTCTTTCGCTTTATTACTCTGTCTTTCACCATATTCTCCCCACTTTTTGTTCCCGTTTTTCTTCCCCTTTCCGTTTTTTTCCAGTTTCCATCATTCTCGTCCTCTTCCCTCTCCATCACAATTCTCCTTCACCGTCCTACCTCAGGTCATTTTCTTTCATCCACTGCACCCTATATTTTTACAAGTGAGCGAGCGCAGCGAACGAAGTGACGTTTACTCTACGTTCAGCTGTGAAATGAGCGGCCCCACACGACACTGCCCGAAAGCGATGGTTTTCAGAGGCTAATAACTTTTCTCTTATGTGAGATAAAGAAGAGATTCAGCAGGTAGTAGATACATTCAATATATTTTGTTTTTAGCTATATATTTTCTCATGGGACCAAAGAAACCCCTTGGAATCCCAGCTTTCCAAGGGAATGTACCGAGGGCTTCAGTTAACATGCTCCACTCTGAAATCAAATTAAAAAAAGATTCCCTGTTGTAACACTATGTTTCCATTCATGAAATCTAACAATCAAATACCGGATATTACGCTAATAATTTTACATGATCGTTTTTTTTTATGTTTAGAGGGTGAAATCAGAAAGGGTTATTGCCCTATTTTGGGGTTTTACCATTCAGTCAATAGCCAAGCGTTTACAGAAGCAGTTCGTGGACACGGCAGGTCGGAAGCTGAGAACTGAACATTGCGTGTGTGATAAACGCGACGGCGCCTTGCTATAACCACATCCAGAGAGAAAATGTGAGAGAGAAAACGTGGGAAAGTAAATATTTTAGCACAATTTATTTTTCCGTTATTGTTCAACTACCTCACCAGAAATGTTGAAAGTTTACACCGAGATGAAATTATGTTGATAGGCGTATGTACAAATGCTCGCTCGCTCCTCACACGCCCACAAAGTGCACTTTACTGGTTGTCTCTTTAGTCACTCTCTCCACACACTCATCTCTCTCTTCTCCCCTTTTTCCTTCTACAACATACTCTTCCCTCCTCTCTCTCTCTCTCTCTCTCTCTCTCTCTCTCTCTCTCTCGTCTCCTTTCCCACCACAACGTCACTCCTCCCCCACCCCGCGCAACCTCTTCTGCTGTCACTTTACGCTCGAAATAGCAACACCACTTACCCCGCTTAGATAACATAGGCCTAACTCATCCCTTCTTTATTTATTTATATATTTTCCTCTACATTTGTTTGCTTACTAATTGACTCACTAATTCCGTTACTTAATAATTTGTTCACTCGAATTCTGTAGCTTACTCAGTCACTAAATCGCTGCCTCTCTCACAGTGTCCTCTCATTTATTTACCGGTAGAGGAGAAAACACTGTGAAAGTTGAAGAAGTTGTACAGTAGGTGCTTGTTTCTGGTTACTGATAAAATGAAGCAGATGTATATTGAATCCCTTCAGAATGATGACGCCTTTTTAAAAATTCCTTATATTATTATTATCCCCAGGCAACTTTACCCAACTAAGAAAACACATCTCTTAATTGTCAGGAGTTGCAATTACATTCTATGAACCCTTTCACTACGTGGTAGCTCACTCCAAGCCGAATACATTCGTCTGGTAGGAGCAGGAATGAGATCTCAGGGTACCGAAGAGGTTAACCGAGAAGCAGCTACAGGAATTTCAGTAACAAACAAATTTGTCACCCTTTTATCTCGAGGACGTGCTGGGTTCCATATTATTGCTATCACAAGACAGTTTTGTTATGCTCCGTAGAGACTGTAATCTGGAGAGGCAACATATAGACTTTGTTTACTCATTTGTTAGGAGACGCGTTTTTTTAGTTTAATGAAACATTCTGTATTTATCAACAATGTAAACTCATTATTTCTCCACCTAATTCAGATGGTTGACAGTGCTACTGACCTATGATTCTACCCTACAAACACCAGTATTATATCATAAAGCAAACATAAACGAGATAACAGTAGTAATTTAAAGTATTCACAAACAACACGCAACACAGCTGTAACAACGGTTAGACGACTTCTTGACAGTATCACGCAAACCGAAAAACCTACCCACGAAGGCAGCATCCCAACCTATAGCAAATTAAAAGGAGACATCAGTAGCAGTAGAAAGCTAGCACACACAAGCCTCAGTACACGACCATAACTGCGAATACATGGCTGCCTACGAGTAACACAGACACCCAAGATTCAGTCGCACAGAAACCAATAATCTAGTACAAAACAAATATAAACGAGAAAAGCGCATCAGTATAAGGCACATATAAGCACCAACACCCAGCCATAACCGCACACTCAGCATTATCAAGAACTGCCACGGTATCATGCACGAACGAGGTCCATTAGCCAGCGCCAGAAACAGCGAGAATGTGTATGAGAGTGTATGCAAGAGAAACAGAGCACGGAAAAGTAGCAATTGCTTTATTGTGGTGGTGCTGCTGTGGTGGGTAAAAACAGTATAGCCGCAGGGGAAACAAGAGGTGTGCCTGACGGGATGGTGGGTTGAGTGTATTACAAAGTGGATGAGATTTTGCGGAACTTGTGTGGGAAAGAGCAGTGTTTTGGAGTTATTACTTTATGGAAATGTTTAATGATAGTCAAAATAAACTGGAATAGTGGTTATGAAAGTTTATGCAGAAGAAAGGCAGCAGGGAAAAGTGGTTATGAAAGTTTATGCTGACGAAAGGCAGCAGGGAAAAGTAACAGTTGCTTTGTTGTGATTATTGCTGATGTTGTCGTGGGTAAAACAATATCAGCAACAGCAATAAGAGATGGCATGGTGGGAGATAGAAAGAGTGGGTAGGGTGATTAGGGTAGTGTGGAGGTGGTGTAGAACTGGTGTGGAATGGCTGGAGGGTTTAAAATGAAGTTGTTGTAGAACTGGTGTGGAATGGGAGGAGGGTTTAAAATGAAGGTGGTGTAGAGCTCGTGTGGAATGGGTGGAGAGTTGTAAAGATGAAGGGGATATGGGGCTGTTGTGTAATGGGTGGAGGTTTTAAAGATGAGAGTCAAGTTATAGATGTCTTTCTGCTGTCGAGTTGGATCCAGGGGTGAAACAAGAAACAATTTAATTATTTGAATTTAGTTTTTAGAAAACTTTGATAATCTTCCACACCTGCCAACATGTAAACTCAGATGCAATAATATCACTGTGTCACTCCTGAAGGAGACAGTTGCTGCATACTTTCAGTATAGACTATAGAAATGAACTGGTTGACGGACGTGTACAAGTTACATAAAGTAATAGAATGGTCACTCGTGACCATCGGAATATCATTATCATCGGAATATTATTAGTACATCATTATAAGCATTGCAAGGTTCTGACTGCAATGGCATGTAGCCCTGAAACTGGGCAGTAATACATAGGGACCGAAATATTTCATTTTTTTTTTTTTCCTCGTAGATAGGCCTGACCGTAGACAGCTAGACCTGGAGTATTTGGTTATCAGATTTCTTGGTCTTATATACTGGTGATACTTGAACATCTTTTTAGTAACAGCCAGTCTGATTTGGGGAAGATGATTTTCAAATCCATACCAATGGCTGAAGCTAAAGTTAGTGTTGGTTTTGCTTGACAGGTGACTGTTAGGTAAGATTAAGCTGTATATGTCAGGCTATTATAATTTTTATCACCATATAGGCTCATACACACCTAAATATCTGAAATACGGTCAAAAATTTGTGTATAAGTTGACTTAATAAAAAATCAGGATTCAAAGCAAAAATTTGCTAAAGCTAGCAGACGTGTTTCACCATTAGATTGACAACTCACCTTGACAGACATCTGTTTTGTGTAAATATTGATTTACAATGTAAATTTTGTGTAAATATTGATTTACTGTGTCAATACATTTATTTGTTCTTTAAATCAATATGCAAAATGGAAATCTGTCAATGTGTTTTGACGATCTGAAGGGTAAATATTCACTAACTTTAGTTTTAGCTCTGAAACCTGATTTTTTTGAATTAATAGACATAAGCAGAGATTTTTTACCTGGTTTCAGATATATGTGCATGAACGTATAATTATAATAAAGATTACAACATTTTCCATTTAAAAGTGCCTATTCAGTAAATGGTCGCGGTTTCAGTATTTCCTCGCACCACTTCACAACAGTAGGAGTTGCTCATTGTGATGGGGTACTACCGATGCGCTGCTCACCGCCACGATTCCTGGTTTTCACGTCTCTTGGAACAGTGATGAATCTTTTTTCTGGTGTGATTTTACTTGTCCATGCACAATGGAACAAAGCACAATGCTGCCTATTTGCTGACTTGGCCATGACGATGCAAAGCTTGCTTAATCAGCAGAACCACAATCACACAGCTTAGCTGGGGTTCAAAGTCTTGTCTCCAGGCTTGGCGGTTGATGACGTCACGGCAACTCGAGGTTTGCATTGCCATCAACCTCTTTTTGTGCAACTTTGAAGACCTATATCTCCAAATTTTCTATTTGGTTTGTTAAATTAACTATATCATAGGATAATTCAGCACATTTATCACCCAAATAAATTGTTTACTAGAAAAAAATATTTATTGCCAAAGTAGCGACGAGTGTATTTGTGTGGTGCACATGAGGGCAGCTGGGCCTTAGGGAAGTGACTGTCAAGTCTGTGACACGAAAAAAAAGAGCAGCCACAATAGGAGAGTTCACAGACTCGCAAAAGTTGCCAGTCTTCACCTGGTAACTTAATTTGAAAAATATACATGCGGTTAACTGAACTACTGTTTTGTGTTTCCTTTATCATTTTGTTCATAGTTATAGTTTTATGAACATATATACTCAGTGAAATGAAGAAAAGAAGCTTCAGTATAATAAAGTTGAAGGGTAACTAACTAAGCTAGCTGTCTAAACCTCGGACAAATATTCTCCGTAACTTAAAACCAATTTCTTACATTCCAGTCATGTCCTTTTTCTATGGTTTTCATCAAATAAAACTTTCAGACATATATTTCTATACACAACACTAACAAACTCGTTTGGCTGCAAATTTTGTACGGTAATCAGATGAAGATTCTGTACACACGCCCGCGTCAAGTTTTGTTGTCATCTTCCTGGAAACATCGGTACATGCGATTTCAGTCGTAGGCCTCGTCTTCGCATGATATCGTCTTCATAAATTGTGCTTTTTATATAAAGTATAGTCAGTACATTTTCTTCAGCATTTGCCAGATGAAACATTACTCTCCTTGATAACTAAATGATAAGTGTTTCAAATTAAACATGCAGCAAGATTTCTAATATTACGTGATAAATGTTAACGGACCACTTGTTTTATGGATTCTAGACCAGTAACTGTTCTGCAGTATTTTAGTATATCATATATAGAAAACTGGAATAACAGCTAGTGATTACAGGATTGAAGAATTTCTGTACTCTTCATCACTAAATATCATGGATGGGTTTTTAGAAAATATATGGCTGTGTGAGCCGGGAGTTGTTGACCGAGTTCCTAATTATATTACTCGGCGATCACTGGCAACTCCTGAGTTTGTGAATGTCCCAGTTAGAAGCAACCGCAGACCAAACAAAAACAACTAAGACCATTGATGGCGGCTAGAACGGATCCCACATCAACGTTTACAGGAACACCTAAACTAGGAACTAATCATAATAGAATGACACAGAAGCGTAAGGTAGATTTAATAGACGAAAACAATTACAGCAGAAAGCAACATGACACCAGACAAACACAACCAAGAACTAACACGACTAAAAAGTCATCACCCACGCTCACAGGTACACCAATTAAAACATGTAGCCAAAACAGTGTAAGGGAGCAGCGTTAATTATCTTTGCAGAAAGAAACAGAAAAAGAAAAGAACAAAATAACAAATCTAGTCAGTACCTAAAAGTCAGCATAAAGAAGCAAAACAATCCTACACCAACTCTTACAATACAGCCAAACTCAGACGGAAGCAAAAAGTGAATATCACACTAACATTTGCTAATAACTATACCTGAACTACTCTGCAATCATAAATGAATCCCGCACCAACAACACCTAAATTTTACTGCAGCTATAATGAATTTTCCCCTAACACCCAAAACAACAACAAACTTAGACGGAAACCAAAACAGAGTGACACACTAACACCCACGGATAACATTACATAACAAATGCAGTCAGAAAATAAGTTCTGTATTAGTATTTAACAACAAATAACTTGGAGACAAAAATAAATACCTCAGTAACATGTACTACTAGCCATAAATAGCTACACTACATTCAAAATATATAAATTCTAAATGGCTCGCTTGGTAAGCTGCTGTACTCACGCAGTTGCAAGCGCTGGTTCGAATCCTCGCAATATTTATCCCCTGAGAGGCCAAGTGGGTTGTGTGTCCGTCCACCAAGCTTCCTGACCTGAGTTCGATCCCACCCAAGGCCTGACATACTTTTAAAACACCCTGCGTTAGACGGCAGCCAAAAATGAATACCACACAAACACTTTCGGATGACCGTACCTAACATAGATTGCAGCCATAAGAAACAGGAAACAGCATCAACAGCAGCCGCGAACAGCAGGAGTGAGGCTACATGCAGGAGCAGTAAGAGGCAGGGGACAGCAATAACTGAGGTCCTTGCAAGCCGGGGAACGGAGGAAGGAGTGGAGGGCGGGTGGGGAAATTTGCAAGGCCACGAGATTGCCACATTTGGCTTATGTATGTGTGATTGTCTGTATGAGAGAGAGAGAGAGAGAGAGAGGAGGAGAGTGAAGGGCAGGAAAGTTGGAGGAAGGAAGGGAGGAAGAAAAAGAAGACTGGAATGCATCAAGAAGGAAAGAAAAGAAGTGAAGAAAGAGGGCAAGAGTCAGGAGATAAACGAAAAAATAGGAAGGAAAATGACCAGGGCGATTGGAGATAAAGGAAAAAAAAATAGAGTATGGACGAAAGAAGGAAAAACACACAAGGGAAAAGGGAAGGATATTAAGTGGAGGAAGGGGTAAAAAGGAAGAATGAAGGGCTAGGGGAATAACGGTAGAAGTGTAAGAAAACGAGGTAGGAATGAGATGAGGAATGGGAAGAGGAAGACTGTGATGAAAAGATACGAAAAATGACTGACAGTAAGTAGGTGACAATAACTGGTTACGATAAGAGAGAGAGAGAGAGAGAGAGAGAGGGAGGGAGGGAATAAAAAGTTAAATCAATACATGTAACAAACCAGTAGTAACGCCACTACAAAGATTGGGTGTCTGTATTGGCCGGACCATCACCATAACATCAATATAGACGTGATCAACTCTTACACCAAACCTGCTCCTCTTTCCTCCTTACTCATCATATTTTTCTTTCCTCGTTAGTTCCTTTCCTACATGACGTTCCTTTAGTCTCCTTTATTCCTTTTTTCCCCCTTTTCCTTTTTTTTTTTTTTTTTTACTTCCTATCTGTATGGTTTCCTTTTTCCTTATTTGTGTCATTTATTTCACATTCTCTCTCTCTCTCTCTCTCTCTCTCTCTCTCTCTCTCTCTCTCTCTCTCTCTCTCTCTCCTGATTTTCCTTTTCCTTTTTCTCTAATCGCTTGTTATCCTTAAGCGTTTGTATCTTTCCTTCACTTCTGTATCTTATTTCTTTCCTTCATTCTTTTCGTTTTATTTCATTTTCGTATTACCTCCATTGTCTTCAGTCACTCATGCCACTCTGTTACTCCTTCAAGGCAGCCATCTGTTTATTGTGTATTTTTCCCTTCGATTAAATATCTCCCAATCCTCATCCTCCATCACCTATATTTCCCCAACACTCTTTTCTTCCCTTCCTTCTTACCTCTCACTTTTATTTCTATCTCTGTTTTCCCCCCTTCGCTTCCTTCTCTTTTCTTTTCACTTTTATGTTATGCTTAATTTTCAGTTTTCCTCTTACTTAATTTACAGATTTTTCTCGTGGGCTACTATTTTGCTCTCGTGAACCGTACCATTTTTTTTTTTAATTCCTGTTTTTCTCATTGGCACAAAGGGAAGGAGAACAGGAAGGGAGGGAGAGGGTGAGGGGAAAAAGAGAGACTGAGAGTGAAAGGGGGAATCGGAAAGGAGTCGTGAGAAAAAGAGAGGAGGAATATGGAAAGATGGGAATGGGAAAGGAAAGGGGTAGGGGGAGAGGACAGCGAAAAGAAAATGGGAGGGGGACAAGAGTTAAAGGAGGAAGGAGAGGGAGGGATGAAAAAGAGGACTGGGAAGAGGAGAAAGGGACTGAGAGAAAGTAGGAAGCTGGAAGAACGGGAGATAGAGAGGAAAAGGAAATGGGGAAGGAAGGGAGATAGAAAAGACCTGAGGAACGGAACGGGGGGATGAAAGGACGAGAGGTAGAGAGGAAGGAGGAATGAATGGGAGGGGAGAAAAAGAAGAAGTGGGAAAAGGGGAAGAGATGAGGTTAAAAGCAGGGGAAAAAGAAATGCAAAGAGAGTAAAGATGGTAGGAAGAGAGAGAGAAACAGTGGAGGGAAAAAAAGGCTACTTTTCTCAACCTGTTTCCTTCCTCCAAGCTGATTTCACAGACTTTCAACAATGAAATATGGGTAGCGAACACCGTAGACATTTTCGAAGTTTTTCAGTGTCTGACGCTGGCATTGCACAATAGTTTTGGCCGTTTCCTATACTGATAATATTTTGTTCTCCTTACATCCTTCCTCTTAGTAATCATGTTTTTTTTTTTTTTTAAACACTCTCTCTCTCTCTCTCTCTCTCTCTCTCTCTCTCTCTCTCTCTCTCTCGTGCGTGCGCTATATATTTTGGTTCTTTTTTTTTTTTTTTTTACCCCATACTGTATTTCCTCCATTTTCGTTTTTCTGCAACTTTCTTTGTAAGATATTTTTTATATCCTTTCTCTGAAATTTCTAATGATTTTCCATCTCTTCCTCCTTATCTTACCTTATGTTATCTTTTCTTCTCTTAGTTTCATATTTTTTTTTTTCTAATCTCCATATTCTCTTTCCGAACTTCTCTTATCTACAGATTTCCCCCATATTCCATATGTTAATTGCTGCAATTTTCCTTTTAATTTTTCTTTCTTTGTTTCTGTTTTCATCTCCGCTGTTTTCTGTTATCTTTCAGCTATTATCCCGATCTTCTGCAATATTCCTCTCACCATTGTCTTTTTTTTTTTTTTTCATACCCTTTTCCTCTCAATTCAGTTTTTTTGAACCTCCAGCCCAGGTACTCATTTATCTGTTTTTCTTCTCACCGTCATTTCTTCGTTTTTACCTATCCCTCACTTTTCCCTTCTGTTTTATAGGATCTCTTTTTATTCTCTTAACACTCGCCCTTCTGTTGCTTCTATTCCCTCTTATCGGCATTTTGCTCTCTGCTTTTCCTCTAACTTCACCTTCCCTAATGTCTCTCAGTACTTATTTTTCGTTCTCCTCCTCCCGCTCTCATTACTGCATTTATCTCCTCTTCACTCACATTTGCTATCCTGTTTTCCTTCAGTTTCCCCTTTTGACCTCGTTAATATATTTTTCCTTGCTGTTATTCTTTCTTCTACTGATAATCATGTTCTTCTCCCCTTTCCACAGCTTTCCTTCCATATATGCATCGTTCCCTTTTCCTTACTCTCCCTTCACCTCCATTCATCCTCCTCCTCCTCCTTCCTCCTTTCCCCACCCACCCCATTTCTTTATCGCCCTCTCCTCCCTCCCCCTTCTTATCCCCATCCACTCCAGCTTTTCGTTCCCTCCCGTCTCTTCCTCACTCTCTTCTCTGCTCTTCCTCCTTTTCCATTTATTCATCCTCCTATCCTGTCCTTCTCTTTCCTCCCGTCTTTCCTCTCTCACTCTATCAGCACCCTCAATCCTTCATACCCCTTCCAACTCTACATTTTCATCACCTTCCCTTCCTTTCTCTCCTCTTCCTTCCTCTCTTTCACTCCATCTACTCCCGCATTCCACCCCTTCCCACTCTATATCCTCATCGCCTCCACTTCCCATCTCTCCCCCACCTTCTTCTCCCTCTCACTCCATCTACACCTTCCGCCCCTCCCTGACCCCTCCCACTCTACATCTTCATCGCCTCCCTTTCCCGTCTGTTCTCCGCCTTCTTCTACATCTCATTCCATCCACTCCTTCCGCCCTTCCCGCCCCTCTCACACTTTACATGTTCATCGCCTCCCTTTTCTCTCTCTCTCTCTCTCTCTCTTTCTGTCTGTCTGTCAGTCTGTCTGTCAGTCTGTCTGTCTGTCTGTCTGTCTGTCTGTCTGTCTCTCTCTCTCTCTCTCTCTCTCTCTCTCTCTCTCTCTCTCTTCCCATATGTTCATCGTCCTCCCCACTCCCCTCACCGCTTCCCTCCATCCTTTCACCTGTCAGCCTCCCCAATCATTACTCATGCTGGTTCAGACACCTAACCCCTCGGCATATCCCACACTCTCCTACGTCCCTGTCTACGCATCTCCTACCATCATCGTCTCTCTCTGTTTCCTTCTCTGTCATTATCGTCATCACCATCATCATCATTCTCTCTCTCTCTCTCTCTCTCTCCTTCCTTCCTTTTGAATTTTCCCTTTTTTCTGTAGCGTCATAATTCCTTCGCACCTCCCCATTCCTCCCTCCAACCATTCCTTCTCTCCCTCCTCCCTCCCTCCCTCCCTCCCTGTGTGTGTGTGTGTGTGTGTGTGTGTGTGTGTGCGTGTGTGGAAGATTTATTTCCCTCCTAATTTCTTTCTCCCCCTTCCCTCTCTCTTGTGCGCTCCATCCGTCCTTTCCTCTTGCCTTCCTCCTCCTCCTCTTTCTTCCTTGTCTTTCCTTCCTTCTTCCTATCCATCTTACCCTCCACCCTTTCTTCCTTCTATCTGGCCTTTTGTCCTTACTTCTTCCTAATTTCATTTCATTCCCTGCACACTACCTTCCTCCATCCACCCGTCCTCTTTAATCTCTCCCCCTTTTTCCCTTTCTTCCTCGTCCATTCTTTCCTTCTTTCCTCTCCTCTCCTTTCCGTTTTCTTTCCTCTCTCCTTCCTTCCCTCCTTCCTCCTTCTCTCCTTCTTCTCACGTTGTTCCGCCTCCTTCCCAGTTTCAGTGATTCTGCGAGGACGACTGACTTCATCCGGCGACATCCAACTTGTGCTTCTAATTAAGTTTCAGATTAAACCACTTTTTAATCGCATTAGTGGGAGAAGGAAGTGAGGCAGGGGCAGATGGAGAGGGAAAAAAATAAAAAAGTAGACAGTCTGGAGGCGAGGGAGGTAGAGAAAACCAAAAATTAAAGTGCAAAAGAGTAATAAAGGAATAAGACAGGGCAGGACTTTTGAATAAGGAAAAAACTATTGTGGGTACTAAACTCTGGAAGTGAGGAAGAAAGAGAGGTGGAGGGAAAAGAGGGCTGAGAATGACACGGAGGAAATGTGGCAAGTACAGAAACGTGGAATAAACAAAAAATAAGGGAAACGTTGATGAAATGAGGGAGGTAAGAAAATCCGGAAAAAAAATGCAAAGGAGACTTGGAGAATAAGGAGGTAGGAAGATAGGGGGAAAAACATGAAAAACAATGAGTACATAAAGAGGAAATGAGGGAGAAAGAGAAGGATGACGCTGAGTGATAAGGGAGCAAAAAAAAAAAAAAGTCAGAGAAATGTATAGGAAACGAGAAAACTGCAGGTGAGGAGAATTTAGGAAGGAGAGAGTGAAGGGAAAGAGAAGTAGTAGATGCAGAGGAAAGCCAAGAATGAGAGAGGAAAACAATAGTGGAGAGGAAGACGAAGTAATATAAAGCAGAGTGCTGTTGAAGGGGTGGAATGGACGAGAAGCCGGGTGATAATAAGCAAGAGTTACTAGTGGATGGTGGAGGTATATAAACGAAGGGAAGGAGATACTGAAAAAAAGAAAGGAGAATAATATACAGAGAGAGAGAGAGAGAGAGAGAGAGAGAGAGAGAGAAGGGGGTAATGCAGGAAGCTTGAAAAGGGAAACGGATGGAAGTAAGAAAAACGAAAGGGAAAGAAGCATACAGACTAAAATGAGCAACACAGAACTAAGGAATATGAGGAAAAACAAGTAAGAAAGAGAAATGCAGATAAAAGGAAACGAATGAAAGGGACTCAAAAGTTCTTCAGACAAATCACCAGCATCTCATTTGATCCTCCCCCTCTCTGACTTTTTTCTCTCTCCCGAATCCAGGACTACCTTCTGTCATCAGCCCCAACTCCACTCCCTACTCCCCACTCTCCCCTAACCCACCTCGTTGCCTTTCTACCTCGTCTCACTTCCTTTCCTCTCCTTAACCCTAAACTTCCCACTTAATCCCATCTCACTCACTGTCTGTCTCCCTTCTACCCACCTCACCTCTCCCAGTTTCTCCCTTTTTTAACCTCCTTCCCTCCATCTCCTTCCCTCCCACTCTCCCACTCTCTTTCTCCTCCTCACAATATCCCACTCCCTTTCCCCCTCGTCGCTGTACCCCAGCTCACCACTCTCGCGTCTCTCTTCCAGACAACTTACAAAAAGTTTTAGGAATATGAGAAAATTAAGTGAAGCCTCGTAAGACCGTGGCCATGCATTCAATTTCCCGGCTTTTCACTAACTTTGATCCTGAAGTGTAATTGGGAATACCATTGTTTAGGTGGCACTGGCTGAGGGAGCATTCCGAGTTCTTGTGGGAGATACTTAGAAAACCATTTAACTCACCCATTAATTGGATTTTTTTTTCTTGTTATTTTAATCCTACTGTCTCCAGACCATTCTGTGCAGCAAAGAAGATGCCTTCATTTTGGGGGTGAGAAATGTAACACTCATTAACCCTTTCACTATAGTAGGTCTATCCTGAGTTGCGTAAAATCTCTCTGCAGCAGCGAGATTTTGAACAACATACGTCATTGTACTGATACATTTGAATGTCTTCCCTCCGTTTTCATCAACACTAAGCCACTAGGCATTTCGGAGCAGTCCCTGACAGCTTTCTCTTTGCTTATTCGTTATTCTGGGAAAAGTTTGATGTAAACTTTCGCTATCCACATCCCGCTCAACCAAAGGCACACATTAGTAAAGGATGTGCTTCCCCAGCCTTGGCGAACTGCACACCGTTATACCAACCCATTCCAACCTCCTCTCTCCGTCTACCTTACCCATTTTTGTTAATCCTTCCCACATCATTTTTTTTTTTTTTATGGAATCCCTCTCCCACGCCAAGCTTCATAAAGTGTCCTCATTCTACCTTGCTCCGCCAGCTACCATCTTTGCAGCCTTCCTGCAAAATCCTCTCCTCCCACACTATCCCTCTTATCTAGGAGTACTAATCAGTTTACACCTACCAACTCACCTACGGCGCCCTTCTTCATACAGTGTACTTTCCCTGTCATGCCCCATCACTGTTTTTATATTTCCCTCTTAGTCAAGTTTGTGGCTGAAGTCGGATACAAAGAAGTTGTTCCTCTCTTCTATGCGTCAATCATTTTTTTTTAATTCATTTTTTTTTTCATTTAGGAATTATTTTCCTTCCGTATTTTACCCCCTTCTCTTGATCACTTTTTCTATCCTGTCCTCTGTCTTTTCTTTCCTCTCTCTGTACTCTTCCGAGTTTTCCTCATTCTTGCTTGTCTGATAATTCTTTTGGCCTTCCTTCTCCTCTATTCTTTCTTTCTATATTGCAGCTATCTCTTCTCTGCCCTCTTCTCTTTTTTCTTTCATTTTTTTCATTTTCATCTCTCTTCTTCCATCGTCCTTGAATTGATCGCGCTTCCTTTCTTATCTGTTTTAAGTATGTACCATACCTCACCCTGTGCTTCTCTTCTAGTCTCTACTCTTGAGACTTCATCCTTTATCCTGCATATAGTCTTCTCTCTTCTTCCCCACCCTGTTCAGTCTATACATCCTTTCCTTCCATTTCCATTTTTTTTTTTCTCCTGCTCCCTAGATTATATCCATCCTCTATACTTTGCCATCCTCTCTTCCTCTCCTCCTTGCCCTGTCTTTCTCTCATTCCTTCCTCCCAGCTCTAACCTTCACCTTTTCTTCCATAGATTATTCTGTTCTCCCGTCTTCCCTTCTCGTTCCAGCTATATATCATTTCTCTGTCTTCCTCCTCCTAATGAACTGACAGGGAAAATCACGGTAGCTCTATCACGCAATTCAGCATCATAAACCATAAGTCGATTCCCAATATCGTCCGTAATTAAGCATCATAATTCATAAATCATTTGTCAGCACAGGTCGTATCTTCCGTCTCCCTCGCATTCTTTATTACTTTTATTCTTTATCATATCCAACTTCCTGCCACTCTAACACCCACCCTTCGAAAATAACCACCTTTATTTATACTGCCTGAGATACGATAATTTCATGATTTATTTTATACCGCATTCTCTTCTCAGCGTTGTATTCTTTCTTTCCCTCCTTTTTTTTCCCCCCTTTCCCCCGCTTCTGTACCTCTCTATCTTCATCCCTTCCACTCTCCTTCCTTCCTCCTCCAGTATCTTTTTTTCTCTTCCCCTCCTCATACCTCCCACCATAACCACCGACCCGCAACCCTTTCTACTGAACAAAACCTTCCCCTCCTCCTCTTCTCCCACCCCTCCCCCGGCAGAGACAGAGACAGAGACACAGACAGTAGGACCGACCATGCATGTCCGGCCCCGTGTTGTTATTAAATGCTGGGAAACCGAAATGTCAGTTTAGGCCGAGATGGTCACTTCTCCTAGGACGAGTCTGATGGCTGTGACGGGGGGAGGGGGGGGGCCAAGAGGGAGGCAAGAAGGAGACAAGGATAAAGGACTGAAGGAGGATGTAGAGAAGAGAAGAAAAAAGAAGGAAGAAGGTATAATGGGGAGAAAATGAGAGAAGAGGAAAGAAAGGAGAAAGAATGAAGAAGGGGAATAGATGGAAAAAACGAGAGACAGAAACGAGGAATATTGCAGACAAGAGTAAAGTAAGATGATAGAGAGAAGAAAAAAAATGACAGAGTTGGGATGAAGAATGGAGAGGGGAGAGGACGGGGGAAAGAATGAGAGAAAAAGAAGTAAGGAAAAAGGAGAAATCAAGAGGAAGATATTGCGACAGAGGAGAGGAGAGAGAGAAAATAGAGGAGACAGGGCTGAGTGGGCGAAGGATAACGGAATGAAATAAAGAGAAAGATGGACGATGGACGAAGAGTTAAGAAAAGTAATGAAGAAAAAAGGTGAGAAGGGACGAAAAGGAATTAAAGGAGGAGAGAACAAGTAAGAAATTAAAGCAGCAATAGCGAAAATAAAACATAAAACGAAATAGTAAAGAAGGAAAGAGTGGGAGAACAACAGAGAAGGAAAGAAGTCAAATAAGAGAGAAAAGACCCAATAGATGAAAGAGAAACAAGAAAGGATGGGAATGAGAGAAGAAATAACACAGGAAAGGAAGGAGTGATAGATTATAAGAAGCCCCCCCCCAAAAAAAAATAAAAGTGATAAAAAAAATGAGCAATGAAGGATAGAGATGGGAATAATAAAAGTAAGGAAAAAGGTAAAAGAAACAGGAGCGAATAAAAGCAAAATAAAGAAGAAATATGAAATAAGGATAGCTTTAATAAAAATGGGCGGAGAGAGAGAGAGAGAGGAGGAGCAGGAGGAGGAGGAGGAGGAGGAGGAGGAGGAAGAGGAGGATGTGGAGAATGTAACACATGTTTTACAAGTGCAGGGGCACCACACCTGCTCTCTCATTAAACCAGGTGTTTCGCCGGTCACAGGTGCTATACCCTTTCCTATAAATTACTCTTCTGCTTATGTCGCTGTTTAAAGGGAGTCTAAATGTATATACCGGAATTCATAAGGTTCAGTATTAATATCTATAGTTTTTATTATACAATTTTTGAATTAGTTTTCTTTTTCGTGGCTGAAGGGTTTTAAAAATATGTACTTGATTCGCAAAGGTTTCTACACTCAGATATACTTTCTCTAAAGACACAAGTATGCCCAAAATAATTCTGGAAGTTTACCAGAATAATGCTTAAATTGTGAAATTTTTCATTGTCGCACTTTCCTCTGTTATCCATACAAATTACACGGTACGATTAAGCTTGAAGGTCTTGTACATCCGAAAAACAATATTACAACTTGTATGATTTTTAAAAAAACATACATTATTATCAGGAAAAAAATTAGTTTATTCCTCTTTCCAGCACACGATTTTACTCATGTCTGCAATAATAACACATCCCAGAGAGACTATATTGCACTTCATTACAACCTGCATACCTATCTGTTAAAGTAAAGGAGATGTAAAGGCTTTAAAATTTCAAAAATAGAAAATAGGTCATAAGTCGGACATCTTGGATTTTTTCAAAATTTCGAAAAGTCGGGCATCAACCCCTATATCGGTAGAGAGGTGGCCTGTAGTCCTACCGGACCCAGGTTCAAATCTGCGCTGGAACAGGGAACAGTTTACAGATTTGAATTACATAAAATCAGACTTTACTGATCTACCAGAAGACCCGCCGACCTGTAAAAATACCCCCGCTAATACCAGTACACCAGTCCTATATGAGACAGCCCTAGCATGTACTCAATATGGACAGTGGGTGTTAGTGCCAAAGTGCTGACATGTAGAGAGAGGTGTATGATAAGTAGTAGAACTATTGGTCCTTGATAGCAGAATTGGAAGACTATGCCCAGAGTCGGACACATTAAATATATATATATATATATATATATATATATATATATATATATATATATATATATATATATATATATATATATATATATATATATATATATATATATATATATATATATATATATATATATATATATATATATATATATATATATATATATATATATATATATATATATATATATATATATATATATATATATATATATATATGGCTCTGCAGTCTTATAAAACATGAGAAAATTCCAACAAATGATTTCTGAGATATAGCGTGGAACGAACGAACCTGCGTACGTACGGACATGATCTAACCTAAGAATCCACTTCGTGAGAAACGAAGTGGAATAACAAGTAGTATTAAAGGCGCTAATGAAGGCTATATCTACTGTAAACGCTGCATTGGAAAAGTTACCCCAAAGCTGAGTAAAGTTGTCAGGTAACCTACAGTATACTGTTATTATTTTAATTTGGCATAAATTTGTCAGGCATTCTCTTTTTACTCAGAGTTGGTATAAATTTGTCAGTTATTCAACGAGCGAGGCCGAAGCCCTCGCGAGTCTCTCGTCAAGTTGTGGCATTTTCTCACATATGAGCGGCCCAACCCGGTTTATCATTAAATCGTGAGGACCGTGAAAACCTGAGGACGAGGGCACCAGGCACACCCCAAAAATTCTCTTCTCGACTAATTTTCACCATTCATAAGTGTATTCATCGCCATAAAACCTACATCATCGTCTTTGTCGATGTTTTTTCCAGCTGATAAGCATGAAAAAAAGGGGAGGAAATCAAATACTATCGCCTTAAGGTGAGGAAAATATATCCTCGTCTTAAGGTGCTAGTATTTGATTTCCCCCCCTTTTTTTCATGCTTATCAGCTGGAAAAAACATCGACAAAGACGATGATGTAGGTTTTATGGCGATGAATACACTTATGAATGGTGAAAATTAGCCGAGAAGAGAATTTTTGGGGTGTGCCTGGTGCCCTCGTCCTCAGGTTTTCACGGTCCTCACGATTTAATAACCGGCTCGGCCCATCCTCGCCCGGCCCTAACCGGTCCGACTGCAATGCTTTTGAGAAGCTTATATCTTAGCAACCGCATGGCCGATCACTACGTGGTTTGCACCACATGATAGCCCAATTCTTTAAGATTTGTTTTTGACAGGTTTCATCACGTCCAGGCGGTGCACATGGCACGTGACGCACCCAGTGCGGCATATTGAAAATCTTCAAAAGAGGGCCACTGGCCAGACAGTTTGTCATAAAGGCATAAAACTTGGTAGGTAGATAGCCATCAGTATACTTAAGGTATCTTCGGGGTGGAAGGCGGCATTTGAATGCTTTCGGATTTAAATAGCCTCGCTCATACCTTTCCGACAAAGGCGTTGTACTAGTTTTAACTTGGCATAAAATTTTCAGGTATACTCTGTTTACTCAAACTTGACATAAAATTGTCAGGTATACTCTTCTTATTCTAACTTGACATAGAATTGACAGGTATACTCTTGTTACCCCGACGTGGCATAAAATTGTCAGGTATACTCATTTTACTCATAAAAATGTCAGATTTCCTGTTGTTACTCTACCTTGTCCTAAGACTGTCATCTGTCCACCTTGAATGCTTACTTCTAACGATACTCGTACATTAACACTAGAATATGATGCTTGTCATAAGAGTGCTATGGAAAGGATTAAAAGCCGTGTCATCGTCTTTTTCTTCTGAGCTACTTAAAAATAAACTGCAAAAGAACGGAAGTCTGGACCAGCTTAAGCTGAATAGAGTATATTAGTAATAATGATAGTAATAATAATGATAATCATAATAATAATAATAATAATAATAATAATAATAATAATTATAATAACAACAATAAGTGGTGCCAGGCACCACAAACCTCACCCGACGGCAGTGGTTTTATTGCTGTTAAATACTGAATCGATGCTGCCACTTAGTACAGTACACAGAGTCTAAGGTAATGGAACAAATGTTTTCAATTACGCCCTCTGAAAATCCGTGATCTTGCGTTTGACCTTTCAAGGTCACTCAAGGTCAAAGGTCATGGAGAAAAATAAAAGCCCATATGAGACTTCCTTTGTCTTGATAATAGAAAATATCTACCTTCAACGAGTTTCGAGTTATAGCCCCCTGAATATCCGTGACCTTGAGTTTGACCTTTCAAGGTCACTTACGGTCAAAGGTCATGGTGCCAGTTTAAAACCTTTGTGGGACTTCCTATATGTTGATAATAGTAAATCTCATTGTCTTCAACAGTTTCGAGTTAAAGCCCCCAGAATATCCGTGACCTTGAGTTTGACCTTTCACGTTCACTCAAGGTCAAAGGTCTTGGTGCCAAATGAAAGCCCATATTACGAGTTCCTGTATGTTGATAATAATAAATATCCATCTGCAACAGGTTTCAAGTTATAGTCCTCAGAAAAACCTTAACCCTGATTTTAACCTTTCAGGGTCACTCGATTACCTGCAAAATATAATCACTTCCTTTTGGGACCAGTGCCTACATATCCTGAAAGTTTCATGTAATATCATTCAGCAGTTTATCCATAATATTGGTAACAAACAAACAAACAAGCAAACGATCAAAAACAATACCTCGCCGGACTCCGTCTGAGCGAGGTAATAATAGTAATAATAATAATAATAATAATAATAATAATAAAATACAGGCTGCTTACTAAAACGACCACAGTCAAGGGAGAGAGTGTTATCCAGGGAGCGATATGATCTCTTAAATCGCTCCTTTACGGCCCTCCTAAAAGCAATCAGTGTCGGGGTGAACTTGGAGCTGAAAGAATGTGAAAATTACCTGACGGGATTATTACTGCCAGAGCGAATGAGAACGAGGTGCAGACTGAGGTGATAAGGATTTGTAAATTAATCCTACCGCTCAGACACTGCATTTTATATTCTGTTTTTGTTACTGAGAAATTATTTTATATATACAATTTCTGAGACTTTGGAAACGGGGGAGGAGGAGATACAGCCTTCATTAATCCGTTCACTACTAGATGTTTCTCCAAAGTTAATGGTCAGATGACAGCAAGATTGAATTTTAAGAACACGGTATTGGAGTGAAGATAATATAATATACAGATTAAAATGAAAAAAAAAAAAAAAAATCGGAAGGAATGCGAGAAATGAATCTAGTTCAGCTAACATGGCAGGCCTTTAGGTTATGATATTCGTATGTCATAAAAAAATGTGATTGTATTTTCTGATGTGTGATAGGTGTGGGTGCTCACCATCCACTCACTTGATGTAGTGCTGCTCTCGGGTGTCTGCGCTTTCCTCTCCTTCATCCTTCTTTCCATCCATCCTCTTCTGTCTTTCTTTCCGTCATTCTTTCCTCTTTCTTCTGCCTGCGGGTGACTTTACACCCCCTCTTGTGTCTTTCTTTCCTTCATTCTTTCCTCTTGCTTCTGCCTGTGGGTGACTCTACACTGAGTGACAAGCCAAATGGTTTCCTGTACACCAGGAAACAATTTACTACGCTGGGTGGTAACCATATAACCAAATTTTGGCTCCTGGTGGTTTAGTGGGTAATAAAGGTGCTCCAATCGGATTTGAGCCGGTGAAGGTTTATATCCAGGGGGTGGTTGGGGTTTATTGTTCACGTAATGCCACTCAGGGATGAGTGAGGCTGGTCACTCTCATTTTAAATGCCAGGACCAACTTTCCTAGCCCCGGGCTCCTACGCTTCTCATGGGGCAACGTAGGATTGGATGATTGATGGATGATATTTTCTGATCAATGTATGTTATATCAAAAATGTGTTACTGAGAGAGAGAGAGAGAGAGAGAGAGAGAGAGAGAGAGAGAGAGAGAGAGAGAGAGAGAGAGATTCCACTTTAATTGCTCCTCGCCCTCGTATCTGTAATAATTAGTCGGTTTTGTCTTCTCCGCAGTCATTCCTCTAGTTTCCTATTTCTCATTAAACCGTAATTATTTCCTTCAGTTCACTTAATATTTTCTAGATACTGAATAATAATAATCTGTACTTCACGTATTTCCTTCCACACCACTCTGTTCATTCACCCACTCTATGACCCTTTCTCAGTTAGTATTCATTCTGCCTCAGCAATCCTTTGTCCTCTCCAGTATTCCCCTTTACCAATTATTCTCCCCACTAATCTTCTTCTCCACCAGTCTGACTCTCCATCATCCTTCGTCTCCATTAAACGTCACCAAACTTCCTCCCCACTAATTTTCCTTTTCATCAGTTCTGTATGCTAGTTTTTCCCTTCACATAATTCTCTCAGTCAGTTTTCCCTACCCAGTCTTACTCTCTACCACTCTTCTTCCTCCATTTCCTATCTTTCTTTTTCCGTTTCCTAACCAGTCTTCCTCTTTACCTGTCGCCCTTTTCTTTGCCTTTTATTCTCTCCCCTTCTCATGCTCTCCACTAGTCTCCCCCCTCCATTGTCTCTTACCTTCCCCCTCTCTCCTCCAACAGTCCTCCTCTCGTGCACTCTGCCACTTCTTCCTTTATTCTCGCTCCACTAAGCTTGCGCCTCTCACTCCACCCACAGCCATCCACATCACCATAAGCTTTTATTTTGCACAGTCGTAAAAGTGGAGGAGGTGGAGTAAGAGACTACCATACGCGTTTATAAAGTTCAATTTCCTTAAGTGAATTTGGTGCGAGGTGAAACCAGGTATTAGTATTGTATAGGATGAGCTTTGGACAATGAGCATATATTGCACACATAAACACGCTCCGTATACCTATCATCATGTGAACAGACATACAGTAGGAACACTTGCGCATGAAGTCACACACACACACACACACACACACACACACACACACACACACACACACACACACACACACACACACACACACACACACACACACCAGTAATCATCGTTTCCAAGATGATTTTTGCAGTATGATAATATCTTTGCTATTTTCAGTGACATATCCTTTAAAGGAGATCATCATCATCATCATCATCATCATAATCATCATCATCAGCCTAGTTCTAAGAAGAACATTCGTCGATAAAACTTCCACGACATTTGCTAATTCCTTTTAGTACAATGGCGTGTTTGTAGTATGTTCTGGTTACTTTTACACGATATGATTTAAGTCAAGAAAGGCCTCTCATACTAAAGAGAATTTACTGGGGCCAGTTTTGAATATGCATAATTCTTTTAAGCCGGGGACCTTTAAAAAATGTTTTCTCGCCATTTCTTGACGTTTTTTTGAAACTTGGGCGGTGGTTTTCAAACTAAGGAAGAAGGATTAGATATAGCCTAATGAACCCCTTCACTAGTACAGATCCTTCTGAAGCTAAATGAAATCGTGTGGCATCAACAAGAGTAAAGTACAAGTTGGGTTCCCAGGGCTGAGAGGGTTTCTCTAGCATTTATATTATCCTCTGCGTACCATCCCTGATGATAATACCCTTAATCGATTCGAGCAGGTGACATTACTTTACATTTTAAGTCTTTTTTACTCCTGACGATTTTGTTTGATCTATAGAGGAGATACCTTGAAGTAAAACCATTATTGAAGGTTATGCACTTTATAACCACTCCAGTTCAGAAACTCTCCCTTTAAGCCGAATGAAACCGTGTGGAATTGGCAAGAATAAAACACAATACGTCATCGGATTGTAGGGGTTCATCATCTTGGGTTCTGTACTAATGAAGGGAGAGGCAACCCGTTTGATTTTTAATCACTACTCGTCAGTTTGACACCTCTAGTCATGTGACTTTTTCATTGATTTATTCTTGTAATCTGCATACCATTTATTCAGATTAGCAGAACACCCATGCATTGGAAATAGATACGGGGCTATATCTAATCCTTCCAGTTCGATGAATCAACCCAAAGCAAAACATAGTTGTCTGAAGATGACCAAAATGAAATTAGGCAGACGTAACTGCATGAACAAAATTATGCAAAGGTCACCGGATTGAAAGAAGTAATAAGTATTCTTCAGACTTTGAGACGGCTTCCGAGACTCCTGACTATAACTGTACCTAAATTTGAGGCACTGCACACACAGTCTGTCATTTAAGCCAATTATTCTTAATCTTTTATGATGCTAGCACGAAAGCTCATGTGTCAGAATTAAACAGGAACTGCTGGAACCACCCCTAAATTGTTGGTGGATTAGAGCGAATGGCGATGAAAGGTCAAGTTGTCGTGCGTGGCTGACATTAGCAACGACAAGGACGGAGTGGTGGTATTAGTAATTTGTGTCAAGGGTAAATTAAGTTTGGTTTAGTCCATTTCACTACGATGGAGTACTGGCTTCTTTTATTCTTGCCACACCCAGATGATTTTCTTGAGCGTCGGAGACACTTTGAGGGCTGGAGGGGTTAAACACATCCATCAGTAGCCCCTTCACTACTAAGATGTCCTCCTAATATAGCTGAAATCGTCTAAATATAGCAGAAAAACAATATTAATACGTCACCTCACTGGTGAGATTAACTTCTTCAGTCTGAAACCATCATTTTCGTTTCATTCTAAGCCAAGGTAGGATTATATCCTTCCGTTCAAGAGACTCCAAAAACCTCCTTGTGTAGGGGTAAATGAAGGGTAGTTCTGATCCCTCCAGTTCTGATAATCCCCAAAATTGTCAAACGGTAGCAAGAAATAAATAAGGCAACAATTTACTGAAAGTATTAAGAAATGGATTAACAAAGGAGTTTTGCGAAGGCAAATGACGGAGAGACAGTGATGATTGCAATTTTCTATGGGAATGAATAAATAGCAGTGACAATTACAACAATGATTTATTGACTCTGGCGTTAATTTTGAAGGACTGGATGGATATACACCCATTCCGCCGAATAATTTAACAGTAATTTCTCCTTGCATTATGTTTCACCCAGCTTCTCTCTAAACTCAACCAATCCCATTTCTTATAGTCGGCATTTGGGTTAGGATGAGGATAATGAAGTATTACTAAAGAAAGACCAGTAAAACGCTACTAATTACGGTATGTGAAAATTTTAATGATGATAATACGGTACTAATTGTGGCTTATGGCTGGAGATAATATTAACGATGCCGTGAAGCTAGAAGACTTGAATGCTGAGTTAATGGCCAATTACACTGGACTGCTCTATTGACGGTTTGTGCTCTTTTTATCTTAATCCTGCCCACTCCACGTATTATTGTGGGGAAGAAGCGTTAGATGATGATGATGATGATTGATCTGGGAATTGCAATGGCGATACGGTAAAAAATCGTAAAGAGAAGCTGTAATTATCCCTATTTCTTTTTCCGATGATTTTCATGATGATAATGATGATGATGATGATGACAACTGTAATGATATGGTAAGTACTCGTAAAGAGAAACTGTAATGATTCCTATTCCTTTTTCCGAAGATCCTTATATTGGTGTTGATGATGATGATGGTGATGATAATTATAATTATAATGATGAAGTTTTAATAATCATGATAACGATGTGTTGGGCAATGGAGGATATAAGGAGACTGAAGATTTGATTGCTCCGATGAGAGTTGTACGAGGCTGCTGCATCTGATGGTGTTGCTAGTGTATTGTTGATGAAGACGCTGTAGATGATAATAGGCAGAGAGGATGAGATTGTGAAAGAGGGAAGCAGTGGGGATAAGTGAAGATTCTGATTGTTTTAGAGCTGTATGACAATAATGAAGATGAACAGTACTGGTCACAGTGCAATGATGATGATGATGATTAAAGGAGTGATGTTGATAATATTTACAGTATATTCAGCAGCAGCAACAACAATACCATAAACATAAAACCAATAAACGTATATATACCTAGCAGTTATTGATAAAGTTACTAAAAAATTATATTACCCGTTAAAATTACTGACATTTGCCTAACATTTTCTGTCTTTCTTCTACAGGTAAGGCTGGCCCACTGCTTGGTGTCTTCCTGTGGCGAGTAAAGGTACAGTCAGAATCTAAAGTCCAACTAACATTTCACTTATCTTTTATGACTTTCCTCTGCTGACAACTTGTTCTTTGAGAGACGGTTGATAAGTTTCTCTGCTCATAGATGACATGATGAGTCAGGGAGGAAAGTGACGGACATGCCTTAGGTGTGAGATAAACGCAGTGGAATAGTATGAGAACTTATTCCTGACTGGTTTTCGCCACTTTTTACGCAATGAGTAGGTGGTGTTTTGCGTGCGATTTTAGGAGGACTAAAAAATGCTGGTATGCGTCCATCAGCGAAAGAGATAGTGGCAGTCGGAAACTCCCTTAATTAATTAGCGTCATTCAGTATTAACTAAAGCAAAATACCAGAGCTTCCATGGCAGCGTCAGGGATAAATTAAGATCCCACTGTTCAGTTCTTTTGTATGGTTCCGCTTGGTTATGACTTTATTTTCCTATTACTAAATTTCCTTATTTCAGTAGTTTTCCACTAAAGTGTCCGCCTTTAATCCTTTCTCTCATTGAGCTCATCGTGATCGGCAACGTAAAACTGTAAGATAATTTTTGCATGTCAGTGCACCCAAAGCATGATAAAAGAGTATATCAGGAGAGGA
>NC_136967.1:25357359-25367359 GCF_032717465.1 Coenobita brevimanus
AGGTGTCATCTTCCATACCTACAAGTCTGACCTTCATTCATTTCGTCCTGGCTTTACACATCCTTATTAAATCATTTCCCTTTCCGTATTCATTTTGTTGCTTTCCTTTAGCTGCTTTTATATTTTATTCTGTCAATAGTCCTTGCTTTTGTTGAACATATCCGTCATTTTATATTCTCTTCCTTATTGCATTTACATTTTTTTCCTTCATCTATCTATCAATATTTTCTTGTTAATCGCTTTATTCTCCGTTTTTCTTTCTTTCCACATGCCTTTCTTTCAGGTCCTTGTTTATTTCTCATTACTCTTACTGTATGTTCTCATTTTGTTTTTGCTCTCTGTCTCTCCGTATGTTATAGCCTTTGTATTTCGTAGCTGTTTGTGTATCTCTGCTTATCATTTTCTTTCATATTTCCATTTTATTCTTATATTTACCTTTATTTTTCATAGTCTTTTATGTATTTCCTTGTTTTGTTGTATATATATTTTTTTCTTTGCCCCCTTGGAGTATATGTCTTTTTTTCTCTCCATATTTCATCCTTTTTATTCAGAATTTATAAGTCCTTTGCTTATTATCTATTTCATCATTCCCTTTTTTCTTTTCTCTCCATTGTATACGTAACCCTCCTCTTCTCTCTCTCTCTCTCTCTCTCTCTCTCTCTCTCTCTCTCTCTCATTATACCTTCCTACCTGCCTGTCCTTTTCCCTTCTTCCCTCCCTTCTCTTTACCCTCCCTCCTTAGACCCTCCACTCATGCCCTAACGAGGCTCTCTACCTCTTCTTCCTTACGCTCTCCCTTATTACAGGGGTTGTATTCACAATGGCGTGAAAGGCAGCATGTTAGAGTTCAGATGCCTTCGGAACGTGGAGAATAAATTTTTTATCTACAAACGTTGATTTTTACCACGTACTGTATTTGCATACCCGATATATGGCAAGGTGAAATAATCTGATGCGATTAATCTTTCTTTCTTTTCTTTTCTTTTCTTTTTTTTTTTGGTTTTCTTGTGCAAACTCTGTTACTAAGACACTCGGTAGTAGCCGAGTGGTCGCAAGTGTTAAATAGCAATAAATAAAATAAATCGATAAGAAATGGATAGCCGGGAGCCTCCATATCCCTTGAATCTATGTCTAACTACCTGGCCTTTCATTTCACTTTCCCCTTTTTAACTCCTTCAGTACGGTGACTTTTTTTTTTTTTTAATTTACTACTTGCTGATAACAAATTGTTTTATTATACTTTATAGTGAAATAGTTGGTGAAGGCTTTGGCTCATATTCTCGTCGATGAAGGAAGGTCCCTAACACCTTTCCTTAAGGGATTTATTTTGCTTATTACATCTTACACTCCTATTCTGTTATATAATTCTTTGTAACACTGCCATATTCTACGTAGATAATATGTAATAGGATATTAGTCAGCCATAATTAAATATACATAGCAAAAGCGGAAGAGTTAAGGAACCCTCTCATCCGACGAGATTAGGACGTCTGTCATAATCTCTACGTCTACGGTTTTATTACGGTATCTCTCGCAGTCTGAATAAGGCTATCTTTATTTAGCAAGAACGAAATAAAGTCCAGCCTCTCTCGTCATCTGCCTCCTCTTGACATCCACCCTCTCCAATTTTCCTCCTTCTTATCTTTATGAACGCCTCGCCTTCCTAACCCTTTCACTCTCAGGGAAGTACTTGAGGGTTTCATTCAGCCCATCACCGCAGGATACTCTTCAGCTGAGAGAAACCGTAGCAGTCAGAGGGCTAAACAAATATCTTGTCTTTTTTTCCTAGTAGAGAGGCACTTGGGTATTTCATGCAGGCTTGTGTAAGACGATTATAGTTAGTAGAGAAAATTACTCTACCTTTTCCACTTTAACTTGGTCAAAAATATTATCTTCTCCATGTGAATGCTGAGCTGTAGCAATAGATTAGCACTAAGATATATTTTTAGTCGTGTAATAATGTTGTGAAGGGAATGTAGAACCACAGTATCATATTTTTCTGCCATTGAGTTACGTGAAGCAATATGCAGCACGAAAATTTGGACTACTCATAGGTGAAAAGATTAGGTTACGGACATCGGAGGGCTAACTCCTTGAATCATGTGATATATTCTGACAGTTCTTGCCACCTGAAAACGATGGCAATCAGCTTAGGAAAGGTATCTGGTTTTGAGTGGATTACTGAAGGCTTTATTTATAACTCTTCGCATGGGATTAAGAACTACGTCGATTCAACCTTTCGCGTTGCGTACTGTTGCCTCCGGAAGTTCCTTTTCTCCACTCGCCGTTCACTAACTTGTAACATTTATTAATTAGGGTAAAGTTGCATGTAGTGACTGCAATTTGTTTTATCTGTTTAATATAGTAACTCGTCTTAACTCTATGTACGCTTTAATCACCCTAACTAGAATAATGTTATGAGGCAGGAGGAGGAACTAAACTTTTGGAGGCAGCAGAACGTATTAAAAATCAGACAATTCCGGTATGATTTTATTCACCTGAGAGTAATTCAAGCAGAAAAAGTGCTGAAAATGTTATATCTGATGTGGACGGATTCTCATTCCAGATAGCTATGGACGTATTTGTTTATCAGAGAGAAATACAAGTACAGACAAGTCTAATCTCCCTTGTCCCTTTCCCTCTCCCCTCCTCGCCCTTTCTTCTCTTATCAAAGGGCTAACGCTGACTCGATTAACTCTCCATAGTCTATTCATTTTAACTTAACTTAAAGTTCCCGTCTCTCCATCTTGAATGCTGTGGTGTAGCAAGAGATTATCACTTGAATATGGTGCCCCCCTCCTCTCTCTCTCTCTCTCTCTCTCTCTCTCTCTCTCCACTATCAAAACTTCTTTTCACACCAACATTTAATACTCTCTCTCTCTCCATTAGGAGAACATCTTTTCACACCAATTAAATTTCTGTGTGTGTGTGTGTGTGTGTGTGTGTGTGTGTGTGTGTGTGTGTGTGTGCTCACTTATGTTCTACTCCGCATCATCCTATGCATGGCGAATAGAGACGGAGACAAATGACAGACGAAGTTTATTGATAGACTGAGACAGGTGACGGACAAACACGGAAAACGGACAAATGGCAAAGATGGCTGATGGAAAAAGACAAGAGTAAGAGAAGCGGTCGAAGTCGCAAAACGGACGAAGACGAACGAGGGCGGATGACGACAGAAGACGGATTAGGACGATGACGGACGCTTGACGAAGAGAAGTGGCGATAGATGAGGATTTTAAGTAAAGAAGGATGACAGACGAAGACAGACGAAAGCTGAAAAGGGACAGAATACGTGCATGGATTATGAGGGAAACCAGATGATTGATGAAGATTGATGATAACTCTCTCGCTCCGCCTCCCATAATTTTGTGTCTCTTCCAAACTTCCTCCTTCCTTCTCCCCCACCCTCCCTCTTAATCTTCCCTCTTTCCCTGTTCCTTTGTTCTTCCTGCTTCCCCTTCACTTGCCTTCAGTCACACAAGCCAAATATCGGTAATATGATTTGCAGGTATCGTCCGTTCAAATCATTCTCTCTGCCCACACTCCCTCCTTTATCATTCTCTCTGTCTTCTCCCCCTCTTCCCATCTTCTTCTTTGCCACTTTGTATCTTTTCTTCTCTGTCCATCCCTTTGCACTCCACTCTGAGGCTTTCATCTGTCGTCTTTCCTTGGGGCATACAGTACATAGATTTCTGGTTTAGTCGAATTTCGTTTTCCCCAATCTAATTCTGCTCTTCCTTGCTTCCTCGCTAGTTTTGGTGTGTGTGTGTGTGTGTGTGTGTGTGTGTGTGTGTGTGTGTGTGTATTCTCTGTTAATAAAACACATTCTATATTTAAGAGGTGCAGTCTCTGAACAGATGGCTTTTGTGTACAAGATAGTACATAGACTAAAACAAAATGCGATTCCACACTGGTTTTTGTTCCAACTTAATTAACAAACCTGTGCTCTTCCATTCCCTTTTTAATTTAATATCTATAGCATCCCTACCCCTCTAGTGTATATGTGTATGTCGATATTTATGTTTGTGCTGGTTGAAATTTATATATATTTACTCACCCACAAATATCTGTAAATACATATATCAGTTTCTCTTTCTCTCTCTCTCTCTCTCTCATCTCATTTCAGGCGTAAATGTATAACTGCCCTACCCGTCCAAATACTCCTGTCTGCCCATCAACTTACTTGTCTAGCTATCTCTCCATCCATACATATTTCTTTATCTACCCCTCTACTACACTTCCATGACGTCTACCATTACACTTCTGTCCCTCTAAGTACATTCATCTGTTCGTTTTATCTAATTTACATTTGGTTATCTATCAGTCAATCTTCTCTGTCTGTCTAACTATTGCTCTATTTTTTTCAGCTGTCTGTACCTCTCTTCATTAACTTTTCTATCTATGACTCAAGCTATCTACTTCCATACCCTCCTTTTAATCTGACGTGTATTGCATTCCTCAGCCAGGGTCCCTTTTTAATTTAACGCCTGCATCGCAATGAAAAGTTGGACTACAATTTAATATAACTTTTTGTTTTTTGCCTCGCCCTTCTAATTACATAGCTTCTGACCATGCATGCAACCTTATCAATGTTGAGGCCAGGAACACATTCGATGACGTATTTAATTATTGCTGTTGTTGTTCTTGTTATTATTATTATTATTATTGTTGTAGTTGTTGTTGTTGGTGTTGCTGCTGCTGTTATTATTATTATTATTATTATTATTATTATTATTATTATTATTATTATTGTTGTTGTTGTTGGTGTTGCTGCTGCTGTTATTATTATTATTATTATTATTATTATTATTATTATTATCATTATTATTGTTACTGGCGTAAGGTCGCTTTATGCAACCTACTCTCGTTTGGTCTGGGAGCCTTTGTTTATTTTTTAGAACTTTGAAGTAAACAAAAGATGTATGAATAAGCAAGGATGTAGTAAGACTCGAAGAAAATGAACTTGGCTACGTTAGCTTCGTTAAAAAATATATTTATATTCTAATAGTACCTATAACAGTTTCGAAAGTAAGAAATTTTTTTGGGACTTTGAAACCAAGAAAAATGTATTCCAAATCAGGGTCCCTAATGAGTGTTCCTGCAAAGTTTCACCAAAATCGGTCCACGCTTCTAGGAGGAGTAGATGGATAAACATTTATTCAGAGAAAGAATGATACATTAGTAGTAGTAGTCGTCGTTGTACTTTACATTTTTGTCGTCTCAAGACGATTATATTCACCTTAGAAAAGACTTTTCGAATTAAGATAGTTAGACAACCGTTTTTTGATCCCTTCAATACTAGACAATTTTTGTAACGGAAGCATCTCAAGGAGCTGCACTGTCTTTCACTCATTAATGTTTATCGTAAATGACGTGCTCGACTCACGCTGACATGGGCGGCTTCAACGACACCTTATATACTCGTATTAAGGCCATGAAACTCCGGCGTAACGCCTATAGACATCAGCTCTCACGGCTACTTAGTCCATTGGCACTTGTTCCTGTGTTGAATGGAACAGTATGCATGTAGCAAAAATGGTATAAAATACGTCATCGGATGATGAAGAGATTAATAGCGATCATGTTTAGTTATTCAGTCCATTGCTAAAACGGGGGGGAGGGGGGAGTAGCTATAATGATGATGATGATGAGGAGGAGGAGGAGGATGGCGATGTAAAAACGGTATAAAATGGCACACCCTTGTAGGAGATCAGTAAGTATTTGTGTTACTGTACCCGCTGTTGAAACGGCTTTGATTATGATGATGATGGTGGTACTTGTAGTGGCGATGAAGGTGATTAGATGATGATAAAACAGATAAAAAATGTATCTGCCTCGCACGTATTACCAACCTCAAGGAGTATGGGTCCGAAGTTGTGCTTTCGTAGTCTATAACATTAAATTTAAGCTTAAGAATACCGACCTACACCAACGTTAGCACGCTACTTGACAAAAAAAAAAAAAATAAAAAAATAAAAAAATCCCAGTCACTTCTTGGCTTCGTGAAATTGTGCAAATATCTGTTTATCAATCTTCCTTTATGTTTATCTGTGTGGCTATATGTCTGCCTCCCTATCTGTGTCTATTTATTTATCTCTTTAACTAGAGCGGTCTATCAATTCACCTTATCATTTCCCTTTCTCCTCTCTCTCCTCCTCCTCCACCTCCTCTCTTACTTCACCAATCCCTACTTTTATCTCCTCCACCTCCAACCTCAATCCCGCTAATTACGAACGCATTTAGAGCAAAAAATTTTAGTTCATAATCACCCACCACTTTTGCAACGTCCATGAATGCTTCGATGAATGTTGTCGGGTCGAATCAAACAAGCAATCGGTCTATACATTAGGAAAAAAAATCGTAGCTAAGTTTAAAAACCTGTTTACATGCCAACTGTATATATCTGGTATAGTTTTTTGACGTATCGGCATTGTTAGTGAAGCCTTTTTTCCGTAATTAAATTGGAATCAATTCGCATAAAGATTAGGGAGAAAAAAATGAGATTTTTAAAACGTAATAGATTGGGCACGATTTATATATGTATTTCCACAGCAAAGCCTTATTGTATAGTGTTGTATTTTACACACACACACACACACACACACACACACATACATATATATATATATATATATATATATATATATATATATATATATATATATATATATATATATATATATATATATATATATATATATATATATATATATTCATCCCTTTTGACATAGATAATAAGCAAATTCTCAGTGGGCAGAAAGAGCGATAGACTGTTTGACTAATAAGTACACTGATAGATGGGTAAATTGACAGACAGACAGACACACAGATATACAGATTGATAGATATAGATAGATAGATATATACATAATATATTCAGACAGACAGATACAAGGGTAAACAGATGCATGGACAAAACATACCTCTTAAAATATAATTTTTTTTTGCACAATTTTAATTCTCAGTGAAAACCGTGTGTGTGTGTGTGTGTGTGTGTGTGTGTGTGTGTGTGTGTGTGTGTGTGTGTGTGTGGAGAGAGAGAGAGAGAGAGAGAGAGAGAGAGAGAGAGAGAGGCAGGGAGGGGAGTGAATACTGAAAAAAAAAAAAAAGGGAGAGAGGAAAGAGGGATAATGGGTGGAAGTGGAGGGGTGGGTGAGAGCTAGTGAAAGGGGGTAGGTGGAATGGGTAGGGAAGAGGGAGAAGGGAGAGCGTAGAGAAAACAATAGTTGGTTTGTTTTCATTTGACGGAACTGGACAATTCTCCTGACTTGCATACTAATTCGTGGTTGCATGAAGTTTGTCGAGACTTAGCTATGAGATAAAAATGAGTCTCCTTGGTTACTAGTTAAATCTACCCCGCACTCTGAGTACACTTGGCCATAGATTAAGCTGAAATGGAATAGGGATCTAAGTTAGTTTAAAGTAAAATTACTATAGTGGATGAGACCGAAGGGGTAAGAGGGAGAATGTCAGAAAGAGAGAGGGCAAAGCAAAAGGAGGGAATTTTCGGAGAAGAGAGAAGGAAAGGGAAAGGGGAAATGGCAAAGAGAATTTCATGGAATAGGGAAAGTATAATAAGGCAGGGAGTGCTGGGTGGCAGGTAAAGCAGAAGGAAGAGCGGTAGAAGCAGGAAAGGCGGTGGCCGAATTTGTGGAGAGGGTGTCAGTGTTCCACTAGACCAAGGTTCGAATCGCAGGTGAGGCTGAGAACAGTTTAGAAATTTGATTTTCGTTAAAGCAAACTTTACGTATTTGCCATAAGACCCACCGACATGTAAAAAACACCCCTGCTAATACAATACACCAGTCCTTTATGAGACAGCCCTAGCGTGTATTTAATATGGACGGTGGGTGTTTGTGCCGAAATGGTGACATGTGGGGGTGATGTAGGAAAACTACTGGTCCTCAGGAAAAACGGTGAATTGGGGGTAATAGATAGTGGAAGTTTGGAGCAGAGAGGGTAACGGGTGAGGGAAGATAAATTGTGGAGAGAGAAAGAACTAAGATTAGAAGGTAGAGAGAGGGGGGTCAACGTATAACACAATATGTTAAGGTCAATCTGTATGGTGTAATCAGAATGAAATGTCATTTTGGAGTGAAGCAGAATAGGTTATTGTCTTAATCAAGGTGGTACATTTTTTTTTTTCCGAGGTTACCTTTTCTTGGCCTCATGAATACTTATTCCGTCTAGTCATGTGGCAGCCTTAATTTATGATGAGTGTGCGCTTGCGCTCGTGCGTGCGTTCATGTGTGCGCTAGTGTGTGTGTGTGTGTGTGTGTGTGTGTGTGTGTGTGTGTGTGTAGAGGTGGGGGCATGGACAGCACAAACTCCCACACATTGATCAGTGAAAGAGAGGAAGAGAGAGAAAAAAAGGTCCCTTAAATCGAAAGAGTGAACCAACATTTTATTTTTTTTTATTTTTTTTTTTTATTTTTAGTTCGACCGAAATGCCACCATCACACAAAATAGAAGTGAACTCGGAAAAATGCTGGCGGGTGTTTCATTACTTCGACGGATTTTTTTCACATGGAGTGTTTAAATGGGCGGGCAGATACAAGTGCTGGTAGATGCAGACGGATAAAGAAATGGACAGAGGGAATAGGTTGGTAAATAGAAGAAGGACAGGCTTTTAAGACAGAAACCGTACTGCAGTCTGTTGTCCATAAAGACGTGATTTCGACCCCTGAATCTGAATGTACAGTAGATATAAAACTGATCATTTATAAAGCATACCGACAGGTCATTGCAAGAGCGTTCCTCGATCACATGCCCTTCGTGGAGCCACAGGACCAGCGTAGGACGTAAAGAAATGAGCATGGTGAGCAGTGGAATGGGTGAGATGGGCAGGAACGTATACGCTGTGAAAATGGGCGTTGTAGCATCAGTGATTTAAGTGCAGTGAATGTTTATTTCAGACTATCCTCCAAGTCCGGTGTGGACGGGGGTTAAAAAAAAAAAAGTGGGCGGGAATGAAAAAGAAATGGGTGGGATTAGTTGGAACTGTTATATAGATAGATACGAGAGAGAGAGAGAGAGAGAGAGAGAGAGAGAGAGAGAGAGAGAGAGAGAGAGAGGGGGTTAAGCTGAAAATTAAAAATAACAAGGACCGGGTGAATGTCCATTATAACCTCATTTTCTTTATTTTCCTTTTTGCATATGATTCTTTGCCAGGCTTGAGTCAGAGAGAAAAAGTGTGGTGACTAATGGGAGCCTCTTTATCCCAGTTAGGAGTCGCATTAGCCAGATTGAGTGCCCATCAAAAACACGCTAGACCATCATCGGAAGTAGGCTGCATAAAAATCAAGAGCAATCACGCGAGCATACATTCACACACACCCATTGAGACATATAAACATAATCTCACTACACATACACATAGGCATACACCCACACACAGGCACGAGTACGCACATAGACTGGTGCCTATAATAACACACACACACACACACACACACACACACACACACACACACACACACACACACACACACACACACACACACACACACACACACACACACACAATGATTGAAATATGTGAGTACTATGGACTGAGAGGGATTTAATGAAATTGATAAGGGAAGGGTGTGGACTGGTGATGACAATCCGAGATCTGTTCCCCATGTTCTAAAAGGTAATATATTCTTTTGGCTGCGAAATAAGAACATGACATTCTACTTTAGCTAATATCATCCAATTTTATGCAGCAGCTAGAGTGCCAATCCCGTGAATCAGGTGACGTACTTCATTGGTATATTCCTGTTACCTCCTAATGATTTGTTTTCCAATAGGAAAACCTATTGTTCTGAAGGGCTCAGTTAAATCAATATCTAGCCTTAGACCCTTATGTTTCGTGGAGGTAATATGAGAGTATCTGTTACTTTATATCTGTCTATCTATCTGTCTATCTATCTATCTATATGCTACGAGAGAGAGAGAGAGAGAGAGAGAGAGAGAGAGAGAGAGAGAGAGAGAGAGAGAGAGAGAAAGTATTTCA
>NC_136967.1:25372359-25439859 GCF_032717465.1 Coenobita brevimanus
TCGAGTAATCTTTTCTTATGGAATAAAATCATCTTGTGATAAGCCACGCCCTCGACCTCAACTGGTAAAATGCGTGCTGTCCAGCAATTTGACATCCAGGCTAACCACACGATATTTTTACAGTTGTTTCATAAACGACCATCAGATTTTGGGTGCTTGCATATACCTTCACTCCCTTAGGATTTACATCCTCTCCTGCGCGTCGTTTCACAAAAGCAGAATGAAACTTTTTGGCGGTAGGAAGAGTAAGGTAAAAAAAAAAAAAAATCACACGTACAGAACTACTTTGGAATAAAGCCATTTCCTCCTTTTTCCACTGCATAGGTGTGAATTCTTATCCCCCAACTAGCAGCGCATCGAAACAGGATCGCAATTGCCTCCTTTTTCAGTAGTGGACAAAAATTCTCTTGTTCTCTGAATTTGGTGCTATAAATCTTTCTGCTGTCACGGGCTGCCCTATATTCCCCCGCCCCAACACACCCCGCCCACTACACTACAAGGTTCACCCCACTCCATCTCCTTCCATCCACGCTTCTCTATCCCATTCCATTCCTATCTGCTGTCTCTTTCCACCTCTTCTACCCACATGCTATCCCTCTACTCTTCATTCTTTTCTCCTTTCCTTCTCACGCTACTTCTCGACACATATATACTTCCCTACCCACTATCTGTCTATCTATCTGTCTATATCTATATCTGTATCTTTATCTATATCTATCTATCTTTCTTATATATATATATATATATATATATATATATATATATATATATATATATATATATATATATATATATATATATATATATATATATATATATATATATATATATATATATATATTTGCAATGATATTACACACATTTGTATTTATGTATTTCCAGTCCGTCCATTTTCATCCTGTGCTCACCTCCTCATGTTTTTTCCCTGTTAACACCATTTTTTCAGCATTATCCCATTTCATTCAGTCTCCACGAACCCCCAATCCCGCAAGCTACACTGCTAACTTCATGTTAACTTAACCTTACTCCATCTCCTCCCATCCACTCCTCTTATTTACTCGTCCATGCTCGTCTCACCCCCCACATATTATTCCATTTTACATTTTATTTTGCGTGTCCCTTTTCATAATCATCCTACTTCTGAGTACACATAATTCAATCAATCAATCAATCATTTCCTGTGGCACCCTCGGGGATGCATAGGGCCTCGATGAACTCACACCACCACATCCTATCTTGTGCTAATTCCTCAAGATCTCCCCAACACTCATCTCCAGCTTCCCGTCTCATTGTCCTCACCCACGTCTCTTTTGGCCTTCCTCTACCTCTCCTACCAAGTGCCACCCACCCTGGTGTACCTCGTACTATTCCCTGTCTCCTATACACATGTCCTAGCCACTTCCATCGTGAGAATCTAACATATTCATCGATCGGCTGCACTCCCGTTATTTCTCTAATTCTACTATTTGGTATCCTTTCCCACCACTTAACTCCTAATATTCTTCTAAGTGCTTTATTTTCAAACACCAAGAATTTATTTTCCATAGTCACTGTGCTGTACCAAGACTCGTGTCCATAAATTAAGATACTCCTAACCATTACCTTATAAATTTTGATTTTTGTATGCACAGAGAAATTGTTATTATTCCAAATATTTTTAAGCATTCCCATTGCCTGATTAGCCTTCTTTAACCTTTCCTGGAATTCAAAGTTCAAAGAACCATCCTTGGCTAAATAAGTACCTAAATATTTAAACCTATCAACTTGCTTTACAACCATACCTTCAATTACACATTCCTGCGCATTTTTCATATTCATATTGATTATTTCAGTTTTTCCACAATTAATAACCAAACCCACCTTGCGACCTTCACTCACCAAACAGTCCAACACTCTCTGCATCTCTTCTGGCCCATCACAAATCAAAACTATATCATCCGCATAATCTAAATCCAAAAGTTTCCTGTTCTCTCCCCAAAGTATACCTGCACCGGTTTCTGTTCCAACGCGTTTCATAATGTAATCAATGACCAATATAAATAGTAAAGGCGATAGAACACCACCTTGAATTACTCCGGACTTGACTTCAAACGAATCACTAAGACAACCATCAACCATCACTTTACAAAATGTGTCCTCATGCATGTTCATAATGACCCTCACAAACTCCTCTGGTATTCCATAATGTCTCATGATCTTCCCCATAGTCTCTCTCGAAACACTATCAAAAGCCTTTTCATAATCAACAAAACAAAGACTTAACGGTACTCTCATTTCATTAACTTGCTGCATCAAATGCCTAACTATAAAGATCTGATCATTGCAACCACGTCCCTTTCTAAAACCAGCCTGTTCATCCCTCAGAATACCCTCAACCACCGGCTCCAACCTATTTAACAACACTCTACTGAAAACTTTCAAAGCTATCGGTGACAAAGAGATTCCCCTCCAATTACCACATTCACTCAGGTCTCCCTTCTTCGGAACTTTAACAATTACACCATTCTTCCAAACTGATGGTAGTAACCCCGTCACCCATATCTTATTGAATAGCTTGGTCAAGATCATTATTAATCTATCCCCCTCCACTTTAAACATTTCCGGAAATAAACCATCCTCCCCTGGTGCCTTATTATTCTTTAACTGTTTTACTGCTTTCTCCACTTCTGCAAGCCTCAACTCTCCTGTTTCTATATTTAAATCTTCCTGAGCAGACGGTATATCCTCTTCTGGTGGTATTGGTCTATTAAAACATAATTATGTTTCATATTTTTTTTTATCATCCTTATCGTTTTCCATTCTCTTCAACCCTCTTCCCCAAATATATCCTTCACGTTTTACTCTTTTATTTTTATTTTTTTCTGCTCCCTGTTAACACCAACACCTCCATCTCCACCCATCGACTCACCTCTTTTATCTCCAACCACGTCCTCGCCCGCTCACACCTGCTTCTCTCCCTCACGTTTTTTTTTTTTTCTCTCTCTCCTCTTGCCTGCCCACCACAAGACTAACTTCACACCACTCTATCTGCCATCCACTCCTCTCCTCTTGCCCTTTATACACTCTTATTTCAAACATACCTATCCTTCACTTCCTACATTTCTTTAATCTGTTAACGCAATTAAATCTGTTCCTATTTTTCTGCTCCCTTAATCCATCCGCATATCTTTCACTCTCCTCAATACTTTTTTCCCCTTAACTAACCCCACCGAATTCCGTCTCCTCTTATGCACGGCCTTGTTTTATGCCTTTTCATCTTCGTCCACATTTCATCACTCCTTTGGACTCATCTGGTTTCTCCTTTTAATCTTCCTCTCTCCTTTACCCCCACTTCCTCTCATTCCACTCATTCCAGCCCATGCCACTCCTCTCTCCCCAGATTCCTTCTTCCCTTCCAGTGACTCCCTGCCTGCGCCTCCACCAAGCCATTCCAACTATCCCGCTTTTATTTCATCCACTTTTTCTGATGCTCTCCCCCCTCTTCCCAGCCACCCCTTCTGCTCCATCTCTTACTTCACCGAACTCAGTCTGATTTCATCCATTCTCATCTATTTTTCTTCAACCTCTTCCACAAAACGGTTTAAACCATCACCCCCTCCATCCCCCTCTCCCATTTTCTTCTCTGATCCATAACCAGGCCTAACCCTTCTATTCCACAGTTTTCTTCACTCAGCTCCGTCTCATTTCATCCATCCTTTACCCTTCATTATCATCTTACAACAAGCCCATTCTAAATATTAAACTTTATTCACACCCTACTCTTTTCACTCCATATTTCACTTCACACTACACTATCTCTATTCATTTACCCTTTTCTGTTTTTCATCGTTTCAACCTCCCACTCCAGTTCTTAATCCAGGCAACTCCGTCTCATTTCACCCACTCTCTTCTGTAACTAATTATCTCCTCCAGAACTGATTTCACCCATCTCAATTTTCTCGTATTCAGTTTCTTTTGCGGCACATTTCCCCATCCTTTCTACATCACACCTTACTCCCACCTGATCCATGACATTTAATCTACTCCCTATATGTTGTGGACCTTCCCCACCCCTTCCACTCCACCTTCTCCCAGCTCTTTTTATTTATTCTCTTCTGCTCCTTTCCATCCACTTCATGCGTCTCCACCAGATGCACCAACGCTTTCTCCCCTCCACCCTGTCTTAACTCCATCCTTCCTCTTAGTTTTTCCTTCTCCTTTATTTCTTTCATCTGGGAACATACTCTCATCGATTTGTATAGGCTCACTAGCACGTCCTCCGTAGTTTATTTCTGCATATACAGTAAGCATTCTCTCGTATGTTATTAATGCAATCAACGTATGCAGTAGAAATCACGCAGAAAGATACATAGGAATAAGAGAGAGTAAAAAATGAAACACGCTATTGAAATTGCCCTGGAAGAGATTATAACTAGCCTTCCATGCCTAAGATTATACTTCTTTTCTCCTCTAGTTAACCAAAAATTTATCGCTCTAACTCTCATTCTTCTTCCTCCCATTTTACTCACTCTGTCACCTTATTCCTCATGATTATCGCCCTTTTCATTCATCCTTCAGTGTTAAGTGTCTCCTCCCTCCTTTTCACTCAGTCACTTCTTTCATCAGTATCCTCGCCACTTTCTATATTCCTTTAGTGTCACCTCAGGGTTTACGCAAACACACTTAGAGTTATATTCCTTTGAGTTTATATGACCCCGTGGCACCTCTTCCTTGCTGTTAAGTTGCAGAGTACAACATAACCCTCTGACTGCAAGATACTCACATTATATTTTATTCCCTATCATGTCATCCGGTCTTAATCAAATGAGAGGAACCCATTGAAACTAAGCAGTAAAATATTTTTGCGTGTTATGTGCATCCTCTTATTCGAAAATAGTAAAGTAAGTAAATACTTCAGATATTATTTTAAACTCCATATGCAGATACATTGGTGAGGAGGAGGCTTTAGGGAGCACTCAAACTTATGAAATTACTGCCCATAACCGCACTTTATTTCCTTTCCTTCCTTTTATCTCTTCTTTTACGACCGTCTGCTTATAATTCAAATGGCGAAGGGAAAGACAGTGCTTCAGTTTTTTTGACAGGACATCTGTCGTACACCTGTGATTAGTAATACCTTTAGTCTGCAGTTCGTATATCAGAGAGCAGTCAGCGAGGATACAGAAGGCCTGGAGTGTTCTATCTTCGTCACGTGCCTCAGAAAACTACCATAAACAACTGAGAGCCTGCCATACTGTTTCCGGGAATATTGCTGTTCATATCAAACATTCCTTGTGCGTTATCTGTAATTTCCCTTCCTTTTCCCCAGTCACCTACTCTTTTCTTTAGATACTGGGGGTGAGGGCTTAAAAGATTATGTATATTTTAGCGTGGTTCCTTTTTCTTCCTTTGGTTATATAATTTAGCGTGGTTCCATTCTCTTCCTTTGGTTTTATATTTTAGCTTGGTCCCTTTCGCTTCCTTTGGTTATGAAACCTAACACGCCCCATCTTTTTGGTAGCGAATGGGTCTGGGTGAATAACGTTTGAATTTAGGGTGTATTTTTACTGACGATTGCAGTGGTTTTCCTCTATCAGTCAAACAGATCTGATCCTCGTGACTGTGATCATTATTCTTTGTTATATTTTTCTGTAAACTTTAATGCTTCTGTTCAGCTTTAAAGAGAGTTTTCACATTAGATGAGTTATATATAGCCATTTAAAACCCTATCACTATGATGAACATTTTCTAAGAAGAATAAAATAAAAGCCTGACTTTCAGTGGAGCAAAAAGAAAAGACGCCTTCAAGATATGCAACCTAATCCCTTGGCAGCCACCATCCATCTACCTCCACCAGCCAGCCTACTTTCCATTCCCCACCAACATCAGGCCGTCAGCTTAATCACCTCAAAGTACCGATCGCATGCTTCTCTGCTCGTTCATTCATCAGACCATAATCCTGGGAAAGGGCTCACTGATCCTTTGTGTCCGACTGATCCCTTGCTATCCATCTCACGTTCTTTACAACAGTCTACCTACTCTCGTTTCCCTCCTCTCACAAGTTACTGTATTTTACCCAGTATCGTCTCTCACTACGCCCACCACCACAGTTACCACCACCCACTACAACACCTGCTACCTCTCAGTACCACTCACACCACCAGTCACTATCACACCCACTACTGTTCACAACCACTAGCATCATCACTCATTATCACACCTACCACCGTTCACTGCCATACCTACTGCCACTGACTACCACATCCACAACTACTCACTACCAGATCCACCACCTCTCACTACTACATCTACCAAATCTCTCAATTCTCCTACCACCCCACGTACTCCCCCCACCCCCCCGTACCGCCTTCCACCACGGCTGACTATCATCATCCACCAACAGTCACTTCCACACCCACTACACCACTCTCAACCACCACTCATTACCTCTCACTACCACTTGCACCATTATTCGCACCACCACTCACAGTCACATCCATCACCTTCCACTACCAAAATCCACTTACTACCACACCCGCCACCACAAACTAACATCATTTACTCTCATTCAGTAGCACATCCACCACCGCTCGCTGCCATTTGCACTACCACTCACAACCACATCCACCACCTCTCACATCCACACCCACCACCTCTCACTACCACTACTCACTGCCACACCCACCACCTCACTACCACACCCGCTGCCACTACCACATCCACAACCACCCAGTATCTTACCCGCTATCACTCACTACCACACCACCAACATTCACTATCAAACCCACCACCACGCTACCACTTGCACCACCACTCACTACCACATACACAACTACTCACTACCACACTCACTACTACTATCCACTAGCCATTACCACACCAACTACCACTCACAACGACACCCACCACCACTAATTACCACTCCAACGATTACTCTCTACCATTCGTACCGCCACTCTACCATATCCAACACCTCTCATTACCACACCCATACCCACCAATCCCCTACCACCACACCCACTTTCCCACCCTCTACCACCCTCCATCACCACTCGCAACCACACCCACCACCAACCACTGCTACACTCACCACACAACCCTCTACTATAATTCATGACTGTTTCTACCACGCTTACTACCATCATCAACCACAGTTCGCCACGATTTTCTGTCACATATACCCACCCCCTACCACCAAATCCTCAGTCTCACTCCCTACCACTTTCAAGTACTATCCCTACCGCCCTGTCCTTTACCACCACTACTAATACATCCACTACCACATCTTCCATTCTCCACGACCATCTACAACTACTGTATACCCACCATACCCAACACAAGATCTACTACCATTCCTTTCCACACCCACCACATCACCCTCTACCGCTTTTCACCAATGCTAACTACTGCACTCATTGCCACTTCCATCACCACACCACCACCACCCACTACTACACTCACCACCACCCACTACCACTTTCCGCCATATCTCTCACCACCTCTACCACCAAACCCTCTACCACTTTTTACCACCGTCAGCTACCACATACATCACACCAAGAACAATATTCACCACCACTCCAACTATCACATCTTCCACCACCTTGCACCACCACTAATTACCAACTCCTCCACACTCACTACCACTCCTATACCACTACATTCACTAGGCCACGACATCTATCATCTTCCAGCCATTCCTACCACAATTTACCACCACATCCACCACAATCCCACCTTCCCCACCACACACAGTACCACTCTTAGCTCTCCACGCCCACACACACCTCTTATCAACTTCCACCACACCTACCACCACACCACACATCGGCTCCCATTGCCACCACACGCCCGGCGCTTTCCACCCAGCTGCACATCATCCCAAACAAATGGCCTCCTAACACGCTAGCCTGCGAAAGAACACCCGTTTCGCCCCCACCTTTTAGAGCCTCTGGAGCCTTGAACTCTCTCTCCAGCCCCTCAAGAATCGCCATCATCATCACCTCACCGCTCCTAAAATACACTCACATTTACCAACAAGAACTTCTCCTCTCTTTTGTAGTGTTTTTCCCAGGGATACTTCAGCAGTCCTCGCCGTCAGCCCTTTTGCTATCTTCATACTATCCTTCGCCACCCATTCAACCCACTGGATATACAGCAACCCTCATTTTAACTCTTTCTCACAGCCACACCCAGAACCACAACCCCAAACTGCCATAACTGAATTTATCACAGTAGTTTTAGTTATCTCGTCAAAAAAGAAAAGTCTAACCTTTTACCATAACTCTCATCTGATTTTCTTTCTCTCCTTTCCGCACTATGTTAACCTCCTTTCCTCCACAAATAACTCCATCATCGGGTTGGGGGTCATATTCGAAGTGGCCTTGGAGATTTTGTAAAGCCTCTTTCTTAGCGATTTATTTTACATATTGCACATCAGTAGTTTTTTTTTCTTTTTTTTGTATGCTATCAATCCAGACTATGATGATATTAAAACATACAATTAATATACACGATGTTCAAGCGAAATATGCGAAACAAATAGCTAAGGCATAATTACTACGAACCTTCCTGTGCCACTTAGAATATACCCTTTGATTTAACAGGGCCATCAAGTGTTCAGAATTGTTCAAAAGGAAGATATTATTCCCGCATACTGAAATTGTCTTCATTGCTACGATAACTTCCATCGCCACAAACCCTTCTCCTCTCACCATCTCGTCTCCACGGCCACAGATTCCACCTCCCTCCATCTATTCTTAAACTCTTGTAATTAGAGTAAAGTCTTTCTGTTAAAGTGTGCGATAGTTTTGACGAGTTAGATGGTTTGCATTCGAAGGTTCCTCTGACTCACCTTCAGCTGAATCAAATATATCGTTTAGCGTTGGATGAAATACTAGAGCTGGGGCGATCAGGCAAATCTTAATGGCGGCTGCATTAACACTCCCAGACTCCAGTGACTCAGCCGAAGAAACTCCTCCCATGGAAACCCAAGGAAGATACCAGAATTCAGGCGGCCATCAGAGCGTTAAAGGGGGAGAGGTGAAGAGGAGGTTAATTAAGCCGAGAGGAGTTGCTAGAAATTTGTAGACCAATTACTGGCCAAGATCTATTACGTCAGCGTGTCCTGTGTGTTTGTGTAACTTTACATAATAGCAACCCACTGTACGCCACCACATTACTATCCTATCTGTCTGTTTACCTACCTGTCTGTCAATCTGTATTACCTATCTATCACCAGACGCCTTTATCCCGTAAGAGATGGTCATTAACGAATTGCCTGCGTGTCACCCTCATTTATATATATTGAGAGAGAGAGAGACCTCACGTAAACGTTCCTCATTCTGTCTCCACCACTACAACAGTTTCATTTCGCTAACACAGTTTAATTTCTGCATCTCCACACATTTCCCATCGCATCCCTCTCTACCACAATCCTCTTTCGCGTCATCATAACGTCTGTTTTCACCACCACAACCTCCCACTTTCAGCACCGTCTCTCCTTTTAATCATCACAACTCCCCGATATTACCATCACAACCCCGCTACTGCCAACCCCACCCTTCCTTCACAATCAGAACCACCTTTTTTCCACCCCACTTTCCATCACGATCCCCTTTCTTCACCACCACAGCCTTGTATTTCACTCTCACCACAGCCTCCTACTTCCCCTATCACAACCTCCCTTCACCACCACTACCTCCTTTACTCTCAACCACAGCCTCTACTTCCAGCCTCACCCGAGTCCTCCTCTGAGACCTCAATCTACAGGCCCAGTTTAAAAGCTGAATTTAGTATGCATGCCTGCGTCTCCAAGCACCGAGGGGAAAATTCTTAGTCCCCCTTCAGAGCCCGTTTTTCTCTTTTTTCTATTTTTTATTTTTTACTTTTCTTGGTCTTAGCACCTTAATAGTCCTCTTGGTTAGTAATACTGCGCGTTTAATTTACAGTTTTTCTCCGATATTCTCTTGCTTTTTCATTACGGGCGAGTTCTGGGTTTGTCTTTAATTCTGAAGAGCTTACTTTCATGTTTTATTCTTCTTTATCTTCCCCACTTCCGTCCTCTTTTTTCCTCACTATCCACTATCCCTCCTTCCAGCATCTTTAAAAATCATTCACTTTTGCCTTTCATTCCAAGATGAAGGAACACTGAATGAACTACATTAATGTCGTCCGAATATTGTTTGGATCTTTACGTTAGGAAGACGGTCATCTGATTAATGCTAAAAACTGCACAGTTGGGTGCGAATAAACTAAAAATGCAACTTCCACGAATGTACTGTCAATTGGTTGGGAAACACTCCCAGTTGTATCTAAATATCATATATCATTTCTAAGAGTCAGAGAATTCCGTGGCGAAAAGAAAAGTAACAAGGCTAAATGAGGAAGTATGTAAAATGAAACTGATTCACAGGATAAGAATTCTGCCATTTCATGATTTTAAGCCCAAAGAGTTTCCTTTCATTCGAGACGTGAAAACAGCTTAGAAATTTGATGTTATTTTTATGTGCATCACTACGATCTTAAAGTGGCATCTTGTGCCTAGTGATCATATATAAACTATTGAATATTGTCGCCGTATGCCGGTTCGTATGATATCATGATCCATATATATACCAATGTATAACCATCCAGAAAGACGATGAATAGTTTACAAGAAAATCTCTTATTCGCTTATAATCATATATGCATTATTAGAAAACACTATGTACATAGCCGAACTGAGATATACAATTGATAAACATTACTTGGTTCCTTATATACGAATATTTATTATTCATTCCAGTTGCAGTATCATCGACATGAGCTGTTGTATCTTCCACGTTGAGATTAACTGGATTTTTGAATTCCGATGAGTCTCTTTTTAGGCATGACGACGAATAAAAAGTAGTACTACAGGTGAATTTTTAAATCCCGTCTAATCATTTATCATTTCCTCTAATCCTCTCTCGTACCACTCCTCTCCCATCCTGATCCTCATCCCTCTTTATTTCCTATCCGCGTCATCTCGCATTTCATCCATTTCTTTATAACTTTTTTTTCACACGTTCGTTTACTACCCAGGCTATTGATTACTTTACTCCTCTTATTTTAATAATTCACACCTTATGCATTGCCCCAGTTGCATCGGACATTTTTTTTTTCCACATTTCTCTCTCATTTCTGTGATCTTCCATAAGTTCTCTCCGTTAATGCATCCTTCTCACGTCCTCTGACTCATTCCTTTCCTTCCCGTCCTTCCATCCTTCAACCCTTTTCTTTACCTAAGAGCTATGCAGTTTTCTCAGGTACCGTCATCCCTCCTTTGTATTTTTAAAACTTACTCTCTGCTGTTCTCAGTTTTGTCTACCTGCACCCTCCTTTCCATACTGCACTCTATCGCCCTCATCTAGTAATCCTTCATACTTCTTACTTTTCACATCCTACTCTTACTACACTCTTTTCCTTTCCCTTTCCAGAGTTTTGGCTCATCCCTCCTTCACAACCATCTTCCAACTCACATTTCTAGCTACCCTCCATCTTATGTTGCTTGTATCTTGGCTTCAGATTCATCCTTCGCCTTGCTCCGTCTTTCCCTCTCAGGCTCTTCTCTCATTTCTTCATCCAGCCTTATCTCCTTCCCCTCCCTGCCGCTCTCCAGCCAAGCCTTCCCCCGTCTCCTCTCCCTCAAACCTTCCAAAATCTCTCTACTTTCTTTCTCGCTTTCCCTCGTCCTCCTCCTCCTCCTTCCGTGTCTTCCATCCAATATGTTTTTTCATTCCTTAATCTCAGTTCCTTCTATCCCAACCTTCCTTTTTCCCTCCATCTTTCCACCCAATCATTTTTCTCTCCTTCATATTCACCTCCTCACTCGAGTTAATATTTTTGGTCCTTTCTCCACCCATTTCTACTTCAGACCTATCCTTCCTCTCCACCTCCAGCAACTGTATTACTGTATTATACCGTCCCCCCGCCTCCCTATCTTAGCCCTCTTCCTTACTATCCCACCCACTACTCATTTTAGTTTTCCCCTCTCTCTCTCTCTCTCTCTCTCTCTCTCTTACTCGCTTGTCTGTCATAATCTTCCTTTCTTCTTGTCTCATTCCCTTTCTCTATCCTACCGTCCCTCCCAGCTCCTTTCTCAAATTGCCTCCCCTCCTCCCTTCTTCTGCCCTATACTTCCCTCGTCTTGATAGCTTGTAAGGTATTATAGAATGTAACTTTCCCTTTTCAGTCTTTCCTATGAAATTTCCATGTCAGTTTTTCCATGCAACATGGTTGTTCTTCTAATTTTTTCCTGCCAGTTTTAACTGGAGGGTTTGGAGGCGGCGGGAGCCTTCATGCCTTACTAACCCTATCCTTCAGCATGAAGAATTAGATCTCGTAGTCATAGTCTACACATGCAGCCTCGAGAGGACCATAAGGTCTGTTGCTGTTTGCTTTCTCTTGTATTCCTTTGTATACCCATCCCTCCTACCTTCCCCCTTCTCCTCCTCTTCCCTCGAATTTCCCTCTTCCACCTCCTCTCCCCTCCAGTTCCCTTCTTTCCCCTTCTCCTCCTCTTCCCTCTAATATCCCTCTTTCACTTCACATCCCTTTCCCTCCAGTTCCTATTTTTCTCCTTTTCTTCCCGTAACTTTCCCTCCCCATCCTCTTCTTCAACTTCCCCTCTTCATCCTCTTCCTCAGCGTCCCCTCTTCATCCTCTCCCTCAGCGTCCCCTCTTCATCCTCTCCCTCAGCGTCCCCTCTTCATCCTCTTCCTCAGCGTCCGCTCTCCATCCTCTTCCTCCTTTTTCCCTCCTACAGCCTCCTTGCCTCTCTCGTCCCGCCTATAAACCCCAATCTTTACAACGAGGTTAAATCAAGGCCACTTTATCGTCAGACTCTGAAAGCCAATCGCCATTCACTTACTGCACTTATCCTGCCGCTAGTTCCCCGCATCCAACCTGTCACGAGGGGAAAAAAGGGTTTGTAAGAAGAAAGAGGGGAAAAATTATCACGAAAAGAGGGCACGAACTGAAGTGTTAAGTGTCTGAAATTTTGCGGTGATGTGGAGAGCAGTTGTGAAAAAATAAAAAAATGATGGTGAGGTGAGAAGTGTTGGTGATTAGTGGGTGGATGAGAGAGAGAGAGAGAGAGAGAGAGAGAGAGAGAGAGAGAGAGAGAGAGAGAAAATGAAAATGTTGGTTGGGAAAGAAGTTTTGATCAGTAAGAGAGAGAGAGATGATGATGATGATGATGATGATGATGATGATGATGTCTATAACGATAATGATGATGATGACAGTGATTAAGACGATGGCAACGATAACGACGCTGATGGTGATGGAAGAGAAGTGGAAGGAGGGAGAATGTACATTTGTATTTATAGATGTGTGTATGTGTGTACATGTCTGCCATTTGTACAGTATATGTCTGTACATATGATTACCATTGCATGTAAGTGAACATACTTGTGAATGTATGCATGTGTTTTTTTAATGCAAAGAAGAAGGAACCAAAGGCCAGGAACCTGTTAATTGTTCCCTCCAAGAAAAACAAAAACAAGATAACAGAAAGCCAGATTTAAGATCCGTTCATTTCGAGATGCCTGGACACATTGCGTTTGAAAGACTGGAGATCATAGGCAGTAGGAAATACAGACAAAGGGAGACCGTTCCAGAGCTGACCCGTTGCATACTTGAAGTACTGGGAGTAACGGTTAACTCTTGCATTAAAGAGTTGGTCAGAAAAAGGATGAGAGTCTTTTACTAGACGTAATGGTGGAGCAGACAGTTCAGAGGAGCAGTGACCATTGCAGTAGCAATGGAAAAGAGATAAAGATGCAAGAGAGCGGCGAAGAGACAGAGGTTGAAGGGAGCCAATAAGAGGAGGAGAGTTAATGAGACGAAAAGCCTTTGACTCCACCTTGTTGAGAAGAGCTGTATATGGGGAGCCTCCCCACACATGAGAGATGTACTCTACACAGGGGTGAATAAAACCCGTGTATAAAGTCAACAACTGTGCAGGAGAAAAGAAGGCACGGAGTCGGCTTAGCACACCCAATCTCTTGGGAGCTGATTTTACAAGAGAGGCTCTATGTTCTTTCCAAGATAAATCTCGAGATAATGAAACCCCAAGTATGTCTGAAGACGATGCATGATTGAGTTGGGTATTGTTAAAAATTAGAGGGTACTTCTGTTGAAGCTTTTGTCGGGTTGGTAGATGTAAGAACTGAGTGTTTGGTGCATTAAAAACAGAATTATTTTTACCTCGATCAGAGATATGAGCCAAGTTAGATATTAGGTGTGTCATAGCCTTATTCCGTATTTGCTGAAGTAACTGCTGAGATAGACGCTGCGGGAGGCGAATGGAAAAGTGAAGGATGGAGTCAGCAGCGTATGAGTGGATAGGGTTAGATGCACAGCTTAGCATGTCATTGACGAATAAATGGAAAAGAGTTGGTGGTAAGACGGAACCCTGAGGAACATCACTATTGATAAATCTAGGAGAAGAACGATGGCCGTCTACAACAGCAACTATAGAACGACCCGAAAGGAAGCAAGAGATGATGGCAAAGATAGAGGGATAGAAACCGTAAGAGGGCAGTTTGGAAATTAAAGATTTATGCCAGAGTCGATCGAAAGCCTGTAAGATATCAAGTGTATGGCAAAGCTTTCACCAAAGTCCCGAAAGGTGGATGCCTGGGGGTCTGAAAGGTAGGTGAGAAGATTGCCAGTGGAGCATCCCTGGTGGAACCCATACTGGTACTAGCGATCAGAAAGAAGGTTGTGATAGGAAAGATGTTTTAAAATTTAATGTTAGGGATAGGCTAGAACTCTTTTGAAATACAGGATGTTATAGTAGTTGGACGCTAGTTAGAGGGACAAGAATGGTCACCCTTCTTTGGGACAGGCTGAATGTGAGTTTGTGATCGGAGGAGCCCATTGGATAGGAAATATTAACAGCGTAAGCAGAAGCATTAGTTGTAAGGAAGAAGTCATGTATGTTGAAACTCTCTCCAAGGCGGTCAGGGATGCGGGCAGGGTGCTGTACAAGCTGATCTAGGCCATTAAGGATAGAAAAGATGTAGGCTTGTTCTCCAGGTGGATCAGTGAAAGAAGAGGAGAGCCAAAGGTGGTGGTGAGCACTGAAATGTATGTATGCAGAAATGTGTGTGCTTGTCTATGCTACCTGTGGGTCTGAGTGCGTGTTTGATATCCTGACAGGTAGATAAACAAAAATTATTTATGAATATTTTTGGATGGAAATTGACTCTGGCTTCGGATAAGGGTGAAATCAGTTGGCCTAAGTTTAATAAGCTCTCTTTCAGCTGTCACCCGCAGGACGGGGAATATGTAGGGCGGATTAATTAGAATGTGTATGTAATCCAGGACTCCTGGTGGGCTCTCACACACATATACAAACACATATGCATACCTATACACCCTTACAAACACAAGGACAAAAATACACAAGTAAATCAGTGCCTCGTACACACACACACACACACACACACACACACACACACACACACACACACACACACACACACACACACACACACACACACACACACACACACACACACACACACACACACACAACGTCAACAACACGGTCAAATTAGACCAAGACTAAGTCAGAACACATTCTCTTTAATTCTTTCTCTCTCTCTCTCTCTCTCTCTCTCTCATATATATATATATATATATATATATATATATATATATATATATATATATATATATATATATATATATGTATATATTTGTGGTAGGTGGGGGCGCTCACCATCCACTCACTCAATCCTTCTTTCCTTCCATCCTCTTCGTCTTTCTTTCCTTCGGTCTTTCCTTGTCCATCTGCCTACGAGTGACATTACACTCCCTCTTCCGTCTTTCTTTCCCTCATTCTTTCCTTTTCCTTCTGTCTGTGGGTTACTCTACACTGCGAGACAAGCCGATGGTTTCCTGTTCACCAGGAAACCATTTACTACCATGGGTGGTAACCATATAACCGAAATTTGGCGCCTGGTGGTTAGTGGGTAATTATTGCGCTCCAGTTGGATTGAGCCGGTGAAGTTTTATATCCAAGGGATGGTTGGGGTTTATTGCTCACGTAATGCCACTCAGGGATGAGTGAGGCTGGTCACTTTCATCTGAAATGTCAGGACCAACTGCCTAGCCCCGGGATCCTACGCTCCTCATGGGGCAACGTAGGATTGGATGATGGAGATATATATATATATATATATATATATATATATATATATATATATATATATATATATATATATATATATATATATATAATAAACACTGTATACCGGTATATATTTCTATCAATTTTTCAATTTCTCCTTGGTGAGATTTTTCACTGCTGAATATAATCGTCTGGCATCAGTCAAAACAAACGAACAGATTTGTATGTCTACCACTGGTATGATTGAATATATTTCTTTTCTAGCTCTTTTTCCTCGCTTACTTAGTCCTCTTAGCTCACTTATCTTCCTCTAATTTTTCACATTTACCCGTCCTCAATCCCAGTTCTTTTACCTTGTCCTTCCTTCTTATTTTTTTTTTTCTTTTCTTACCCACACTTCTCAGGTCACTTTTTTTCCCCTTCCATTCCTTTTAATTTTCTTGTTCTCTCCCTCACTTCCTCAGTTTACTTCGTCTCCCCCTTTCGCTATTTTAGATACACTTCTTCCCCCTTCCTCTCGTCTCTAGTCCAATTTCTCTCTTTTGTGCAGTTTTTTAGATCTTTATCTCGCTTTCTTTCATTTCCCAACACACTGTCTTCCAATTCTTCCGGTTCTCAGTCATTTTTTTTCCATTCTCTCTTCGTTATCTAAATCTCCCTCTCTTCATATCCTCTCCCCAACAGGATAACAGGATGAGCGTGAATAGAACTTGTAGGGCTGTTCTACCTATATACGCATCCAGAATGGGTGTGGACGTTTATCGCATTAACATTTACGTATATTAAAGCGTATTTATGAAGGCGTGGACGAGGGAAATTAAGAGTAGTTCTCGCATTTCTGTAACTCTTTTCTGAACATAATTATCTGGCATCAGCCTGCATGGAAAACGGAAGTTGTTCGAACAGAGAAGGTTGAGGGTGGCACTGTTAAATCTTAGGTTGTGTGACTCATTTAATATGTGATTAATATCGTCTGACGTCAGGTGGCATAGAATACGAGAGTTGTCATGACTATAAAAGGGTTAACGAATACATAGTCAGACACATACTGCAGAAGTCATCATCGCCCGTTTTTTTATTTCAAAGAGGTGAGCTGAATTTATGAACAAGGATGGGAACACATGAAAGAAGTTGTCAATAGCATAAACCTAAGTGGGCCGCCTGGACAACTCATCTCGGTCGGCTGCGAGATGCCAGTATATCTTATCCATTTAGGTCATCATTTACTGTAATTTCAAAGGCTGTCTACAATTGATTTTCGAAAACAGCTAAGATAAAACGTATACGTCAATGACAGTCAATTATAATACTGATGTCTATTAAACGTTCTTGTTCAGTAGCTTGACAAGAAACAGTCCATCTTCCTAGTAGATCAGGAAGTATGTTACTCTGTACATATCACTTGCATGACAAGAACTAGTTTTAATTGACTTTTGTAAGGAAAAATGTCACTACTGCTATTCCAACGTTATGCAATATGAGCATAATACTTTTACTTTAGAAGTGTGTAATAGTTACCTCCCTGATATATTTCTGAACGCTCACTAAGACAGTAGATTGCAAATTAAGAGATACGACATTTATGACTTTAATTTTAAATTGCTTCATTGTGGTAGGTGGAAGCGCTCACTAGATGTGCTGCGACCATCAGGTGACAGCAGTAAATGACAAGCCAAATGGTTTCCTATAACCCAGGAAACCAATTACTACTTTGGATGGTAAGCATACAACCAAATGACGCCTGTTGGCCTTCTGGGTTAAGGTACTGTAGCCGAATAAGGCCATGAGGATTTCTGTTTAAGGGCTGGTAGGTGTTCATTGATCATAATAATGACACTCAGCGATCAGAGAGATCGGTCACCCCTGTCTTGCTTGTCGGGGCTCAGTAGCTTAGCCCCCTACCCCTGCGCTCCCAAAGGGGCAAAAGGGGATTAGCTGGATGACCGATATGTTGAATGGAGTGTACATATTAACAGAAATCACAAAAATTTTTGAAATATCTCTCCGACTGTTCCATTCGCATTCGTCTGAGTGCCTTTACGGTAGTTTCTAAGGAGGGAAATCCTACTGTATACCACAGTTGAAATAATAATATTTTATGAAATATTGGTGATATGTAATTACATATTCAGTAATGAAGCAAGAAAGTAGTGCATTTTCTAATAGTTCCAGAGATTCTGCACATCTCATCTTACAGCGTGTTTCTGTTTCATTAATAACATTAACTTTGTTTTGTCATATTGCTGGGCATAATGAAGTATGTTTTGTTATCATCTTGGAGACTTTGATGACAGCTTTACTGTCTCTGATCTTGAAGTATTTGCACAACGTCCCGAGAGAATTCGAGGTTCTAGAAATTCTTGCCTCTCATGGCAGGGCAATAAGAGTTGTTGGGAGGCCCGTCACTTAAAAGGATCCTGCATATACTGTATATATGCTTTGTAATATATTCACTTCATAATTCTGAAGTTCATCCCACAGGAATGGAAGCACACAGGGAAGCTTACCTAAAATACAGATTTTCATAAGTACGCGAATAACACTGACACAAATACATTTAAATCGCCTTCATGCGAAACTCGTCAATGGACATGAACTCTTTCCCTCCAACACAGAAACAGAGAGACACACAGAGTTGCAGGATTTTAACCCCTGTTCACACCCGGACGCCCCCAGGTGTGCAGTACATTAAGCAGGCTCCCAGGCAGAGATATACCAGCCCTTTTGATGGACCCAGCACACGTGGGGGTCCTTTTGTGCATTACGGACTGGGAGTTGTGATAGTGGTCGGGGCTAAAAGCTTCGTGTGTCCTGCTGTTCGTTCCTGTCTCTCCCTTTGCCTCTGTACCCTCCCTCCTTCTACTCGTCATCCATTCATCTCTGCTGCTTCTCTCATTTTCCTTTTCTTTATCTTTCTTTGTTTTTTCCTTTCTCATTTATGACTTTTGGGGCTTCCTTCCCAGTGACCTCCCCTCTCCTCTGTTTCCTCTTTTTTCCCTAGATCCTTTTTTTTTTCTGCTTTTTTATTTGCGACTTGTGGTTTTCTTCTCTGCGAGCCCCCCCCCCCAACACACACACACACAAACACTTTCCTCATCTCTTTCTTCTTGCCCTTTTTCCTGTTTATCTAAGCATATTTCTCTTATTCCTTAGCCACGTTCTTCATCGTTCTTATTTCTTCATATCTGTATCTCCTTCACTTTTCTGCAGTTTTCCCCCTCATCATTCATCTTTCGTGAATACTGTGATTTCTCTTTGTGTTACCTCCTTCCCGTCGCCACTTCTCTGACACTTGCTCCTTTATTCTTCAAGTTCTCTCTGTGGTGGTCGGTCTAAAAGCTTCGTGTGCTGCAGTTAGTTCCATTTCCTTTGCGTATGTACTTTCCTTCTACCTTTTCCTCGGCTTTTCGTCTGCGTTTCTTCTTCTTCCCCTTTCTCTAGTAATTTTCTCTTATTTACCAGATGACTTTTATGGCTTCCTACCATGAGACCTCCCCCTTGCAGTTCATATCTGTTCCTTCTTTCCTTTATTTTCTTCTACGTTTTTAATTCTTCTTATGGCATATTTCCCTTTGACCACCCTCTCATCCCTTCTCTGAATCCTGTTCGTCTTCCCACACTTCTCTCTCTTTCTGTCTGTGGTGGTCAGGCTCAAAGCTTCCTGAGTTGCAGTTCGTTCCTGTCCCTTTGCCTCTATACTCTCCTTCCTCCTCCTCCGCATCCTTTCATCTTCGTCGCTTCTTCTCTTTTCTCGAGGTTTTCCTGTGCAGTATTCTTTAGCGACTGCTGTGAGCTCCTTCATCCTTCTCACAGTCACCATTATGATTTCATCTCCGTTGCTTCTTCCCTTATCTACAGCTTTTTCCACTGCTTTCCTTTTTCAATCTCTTTGACTTGTTACCGTGTCTTCGTCCTCCTCTCGGTTTTTATCTTCCTCCAATTTCTCTCAGGTTTTTGTTCCTTGATTTCACATGCCTCCTCCTTCCACCTCCTCATCAGTTCATCACCATTACTGCATCCTCTTTCTCTTTTAGCTACTGTTTTTTTTTTTTTATGACATGGGATTTCTTTTTCTCTGGTTTTCTTTCCCTTCATCCATTTTCTAAAACTTAGTCCTTTTCCCCCGGTTCTCTCTCTCTCTCTCTCTCTCTCCGCGACAGTTGTGACTGTTCTCTTGCCGTTCCCCTGTAATCTTTTCATTTTCTCGTGGTCCTCTCTTTCTCTTTTATTGCCTGCTCAGTTGCTCCCCTCCTCATCTGTTCTTTGTGACCTAGTCCTTTTCTTCCTGTACTTTCTCTACTTTTTTCTTCATGACTTTTCTGCTGCCATTCGTCTATCTAGTTTTGCTTTCTTACTAATCCTATGTTATTTTATGTGAGCTTTCTTATTCATTCAACGTAGCCTCAGCCTTTTCATCCAGTTCTCTTTGCTGTTATATTTCATGACTTGTGTGACCGCTCTTGTTGTCCTCCCTCGCTTTTTTGTTTTTTATCCGTTTGTCTTCCTTTCCCTCTTTCCTTGTGGCTGTTCTCTTTTTGTCCCTTTCCTGTCTGTATCATTTTTTCTTTCATTAGAACCCATCCCCCTTCTTCCCTGTTCACACTCTTCCTTTCACATACTTTATGGTCTCTACCCCCTTTCTTCCTTAACTGCTTTCCTCGCACCTCTCTCTCCTTGTGACTTTCCTCATTTGCATTTCTAGTCATATTTACCTTTTGCATTTTTAGTCATATTTACCTTTTGCATTTTTAGTCATATTTACCTTTTTTTCTTCTCTGTTCACCTTTCTCACTCCTGTTTTCTCGTTCCTTTCCCTTCATTTTACCTGCCTCGTCCTTCCCCATTTCTTGTGGCCTACCCCGTTCTCCTTTCTGATCCGCTTCTTATCTCTCTGTTTGTGTCTTTCCAGTTTTCTGATTTATTTAGCTTCAACCACCTTACCGCTGTGATTATCACCCCTTTTTTTTTTCCCGAAATTTTCATGCTTTATTTTCCATGCTTTACAACATTCTCTTTCTTCAGTAACCCCCCCAAAATATGCCAACCTGATTATCAGTGCAGAAAAGGTAAAATTTCATATTTTTCTTGCGCTTGACCTTTTTTTTTTTTTCTAATCAAATTGATTGCTCGAGCATCTGAAATGGCACTTTTTTTTTCTATTACAAATGGTCCTGTAACAAACGACAGGCTATTATGCGCAAATATTGACCTCCTCCTTTTCCCATCTCTTTAAGTCCTGCCCAATTCTCTCTATGAATTATCTTCCTCCCTATCCAACTTTTTTTTTTTTTTTTAAATACAAAAAGCAGTCTTCTCTTCCATAACCCATCACCCTTCACTCGTCAGCATCGGAGTGTTTTTGAGTGTTGGCAATGGCAAAAATTTAATTTTTTACTAGTTCCCACTTTTTCTTTTTTTTTTGTCTGACTGGAGCTCATTTTTCGGAGCGATGAAATTACATTTTTTCCGGTCCAACCGTCCTTGCAATGAACTCCATACTTTTCCAATAACGTATTTCTCCCATTCTATGCAAAAATGAAGTCGATTTTTTTCTCCCCCTCTCCTATATCCCCCCCCTCCCCTTTTAGGTGAAATTAATGTCAGCTTCCATTCTGAGTTCATTTCGGGTGCATAGAGAGAACGTCACCGAAGCACAATAAAGCAAGGAGACGGGGGCCAGAAACAACAGGTAACTTAATTAGTGAGCCGCAGGTGGCAATTACAGGTGGGGTCTCTTCTGTGGGTGAGGGAATAAGTGAGGGGGATGGTAAGGGCGGTGAGGGGATGGATGAATGGACGGGGCAGGTGTGGATGGATACGTGTGTGTGTGTGTGTGTGTGTGTGTGTGTGTGTGTGTGTGTGTGTGTGTGTGTGTGTTTGTGTGTGTGTGGCTTAGCATAATATTGAAGAAAAAATTACTGTGGTTGGCAAAACCTTTCGAATTTCGTTGTCCATAATTTGTGTGAAGGTAAGTAACAAGCAGTCACATGTCTTCCATGATGTGTGGCTTTCCAAGCCTGTGTTTGACCATGACTTTGAACTTTGTCCTTCACGGTTATGAGATCATTGCTGAAACTCACTCATTATAATTTCAAGGTTAGCATTTCCTCCACACCCCCAGTTCGACAAAATATAATTGGTACATGTCGGAGAGTTTTCTCCTTCACCCTAATTAACTTTGCAAACTACCTGTACTTTGCGTACCAACTTTGCATTTTATACAACGATTTTTGCAAGCTCTCATGCACTCATGCATTTGCACACTCACCCATTTGTGCACCCAAGCGTTTAATTACTAATACGTTTGTGCGCTCACGCTTTTGCTTCCTGGCGAGTTGCGCGCTCACACATTTATGCACTCACTCACTGACACACTAACGCTTTTTCGCACTCACGCACTCGTGCAGTCAAGCATTAGTATACTCGGGCATTTGCGCCTGGTGCATTTAGACATTCGAATATTTGTGCACTTATTTATTTGTGCAGTCATGCACGAGCAGGAACGTACGCAGTCACAAGCGCAGACACGGATACACATATGCCATACTGATTTATTGATGATCATCATGTGAAGTTGCTCTGAGTATCACACTCACAGCGAGAAGTTCCGGTCTTTCAGTGGATGCCATTTTGAGCAATGTAAATATACAGTAATACACCTCTTCACCTGCATCTTCCACGGTTAAACACTTCAGTCAGAATGTTTCCAGTATGGTCTTAAACAGCGTATACCCATGCGCAGGAAAGAATTATGCAGGACAATAACGTGAAAAGTATCCACACTCCCTGTCGCACGGTAGTTTTCCAAAATTATTATAGCAGAATCAAAGAAAAAGAACCCAGACTAACTGTTATAATCCTTACCATTCGGTGTTCAAATAATAAGTTTATACTAAGCATAGAAGAATAGCATTACCATACATCGGACACCCCACTGACATGAAATTCTGGACACAGAAATTCTGAGTACGTTTGATAACCATTGTGTTTTGAATACTGAAGGAAGCAAATGTAGGCTACTATAGCTGATTCCTTAAACCGCTTTGTCTTTCGGAAAGTCTGCTTTTTATCAAACTGTATATGAACTCTTAAATGAAATTGGCTCTATTTTCAAACAAGTGTCTCCCAGAGCAACGTTATTACTTCAGCCACGACTTGGCTCTGTTTGCTTTTCTGTCTGTCTGCTAGCAAAAAATAAATAAATAAATAAATAAAAAGATGGAACTGCATCAGATTTAGGACCATACGAGAAACAAACGATTAAAGTTTTGTCAAATCAAGATAAAAATTGTGATGATAAAAAACTTGAAAGGAGGGGTGATTCTTCCTTCGCGGTGGTATGCGCTCACTCTTATTGTTAGAATTGAGGTGACGAACGTGTAAGCAAGCCTTCAGTTTTGACAATTTCCATTGCTTATGCTGGTGACACAACATGAAGGATCCTTCTCTGTCACTGTTGACTACACTTCTTAATGTGAGATGCAGCATGATTGTCTTATATTCTCAGATGTTCCAGAAAATTAAAGCAAAAATTAGAAGCTTGCTTAAACCTTCACATAATAAGTTCTGATAATACTTCCATTATACCTAAAGAAGAGAAACCAGGATTTAACTTATTCCTTCCTACTTCTCTCTTTCCTTTTCCATGTACGAGAATGTAGTGGGTTTTCTTTGCCATCTAATATTATGCAATCGAAGAGTAATGTCGCATACGTTTTAACTATTATACTCCAAAGCCAATTAATCAAGCATGTACATCCCTAAGTAGACGGGACAATCTGTTGAGGGCATATGTAAAAAGACTGCTAATTGGGCTACGGCACATCGAATAACATCTCGTACCCGTTCAGTTATCAGTTACACAAGCATTTGCTGTTATGTAATTATTCCCTGATTACCCTTTTGTTCCCTTATTGTTCCTGTTAATATTCAAGTTTTCTCTGTAATATTTATGTCTTATCATAAATCCTTTTCACTCAATTTGTTCGACATTCATTCAGATTCATACCTTGCAATTACCTCTTCTGATTCACTTACGAGGAGCCAACACGTGATGGCTTTGTGCTCCCTGGTGAAGTAGCTGCGGCGTCTCCCCGGGAACCAAGCCTCATATTTCCTTGCGCCTCACCGTTGGGAAGAACCATGATTCGATCCTGGTGAGGCGCTGTCTTCACTAAGAGGCACTGGATCTCAGCACTGTATATATGATGTGCTGTACCTGTAGGACGGCTCCACAGATGCAGTTGCTTACTTGTGGTCGACATATCTGATCGACCAGACCAAGGTTAAGAAACAGCAACCTTTACTGATATGCGCTTTCAACTATTAAGCATTTCTAAAGGAACAGAAGTGCGCCTTAGTGAATGATATTTTCCTGTAATAAATTATTGTAAATTTGGAGAAGTAAGATTTATTTTTCTTGTTTTTCAATCCTGTACGAAATACTACCACCATATATACATTACTCTTACCTTACTTGCTTTCGAGTTGTACTGTTCCGTTACACCAGGCCAGATCATGTTAAGGCACGTCTGAAAGATTAGTTCTCGTGGTTAGGTTCCATCCTGTTAGGTAGGGTTTGTGTACTACCTGTGAACCCAGCACATATATCACTGTACCATCTTATAAAGCCATCATCATCATCATCATCATCATCATCATCATCGGCGTCGTCGTCATCGGCGTCGCCGTCACTAGGAGTATAGATTTCCAAATGATGGCACAAGAGCTGCCATTCTGAATTCCTTATAAAATGAGTCTTACAAAGTCTAAAGTGTAACTCAAGGTGGACCTAAATTAACCGCAAAAGCCACAATTTTCAGAGATAACGCAGTCTAACTTAACCTACCCAGATAGTTCAGATAGCCATACTCCTGATAGCCAAAGTTTGCAAACATGAACCAGTCCAATCTAACAGCATCACATACCATAACTTTTCAAGCCAGTATGGTAAAAGCTGGCGTGGGGGAATGACCACTTCCCCACGAACAAAATCTACAATATTGCAGGCAAAGGAAAAACCTCACTAACCAAATAAGCTCTTGTAATCATTTGTGATTTAATGAGGTTTCCTGAGTACAGTTTTTTTTATTGCATATGCACCACGATTAATAAAAAATAAAACGTAAACCTGTTCTCCATGTAAACACGAACAACAATTGGATAGGCCTAGAGCACTCAGGCCTCCTCCATTCACTTCTCCTCCCTTCCATTAAAATTTCCCTCCCTCTCCATTCCCCCTGACTGTCACACGCTGCCATTTACCCACTCCCCCACCCTTCCTCCTCCTCCTCCTCCTCCTCCTTTCATTCTTCTCTCCCGACCACCACAATGCTACTCCTTCCTTACACTCTCCCTTCCACCCGTCCTTCTCCCATTTCCTCCTTATCCTCCCTACTTCATTTTTTCCTCCTCACCAAGCCACGTATACTCTTACCATTCTTTCACATCCCGTCCGTACGTTTTCTTCTGTTTTTCATCCTCTCTTCTTTTTTTTTTTATCCCTCGAATCGTTTCCTCCTCCCTCCATTCGTTCTCTTCTCCACTCCTCTTTCCTTTCCCCTCTTCATTCTTTCCTCCCCTCTTCAGTCTCTTCGTTCCATCTACATATATTTCTCCTCAGTCGTTCCCTCACCTTCCACTCTTCTCATTCTCCCTCAACACTCATTTCCTTACGTCTCTTTACTCCTTTCACTTATTCCTCCCCGTCCATCCACTTTCCCTTCTCTCTCCACTTTCACCTCTACTCTTTCTCCCCTCCCCCCGGTTTCCCCTCTTCCTCCTCCCCTCCCCCCGGTTTCCCCTCTTCCCCCTCCCCCTCCCCGCCCCTTACCCCCCCTCAAATTTGATATTACGGGATTTCAGGGGAGCCTTAAGGGAAAATGATGATGTTGTGGAAAGAACCAGGCTGGTATGTGAAAACAGATTTTTTTTTTTTTAACCAGAGTGGGAGCGATAGATAGATAGAATAACTGACTGGTTGTCTGACTGACTGTTACACTGATAGATAGACTGATAAATCGATAGATGGATCGATAAAGGGATGAGAAGATAGATGGATAAAGAAAGTGTAGGTGAGTTTCCGTGTGTGTGTGTGTGTGTGTGTGTGTGTGTGTGTGTGTGTGTGTGTGTGTGTGTGTCATTAAATTGTAATAAAATACAAGATTCTCATCAACCAAAATGATCATCGTGGCAGTTTTTAGCCTATCTCCCTGCAGTGGCATTCCCAGAACTGTATAACATCGTCTGATATTAGCTTGTATAAAAAACAAAGTACTGTGCGCATATCGCAGCAAAAGCATCAAGGAGCTGAGAAATAGTCCCAGTAAAAATACGTAAGTTAAAAAATATAAGAAGATAAAGAGAGTAAGCTTCACCTTCAATGGAACAATCACGGGAGCCAGAAGAAGAGGAAGGCCAAGACTACATTCCTAGATGGGTGAAGAGCGGTCGGTAGTAAATTGCTGGGAAAATGCCCCGCCCTGCATGCAGCTGTGTTGCTGTAACTAGGCGAGATGAAGCTATAAAACCTTTTGTGTTTCAATTACGTTTCATTACTTTTACCGTTCTGTCTACTATAGTCCTTTATTTCTTTGGTAGATGGAGGCAGCCACCATCCAATCACTCCATGTAAGGCGACCCACAGTTCACTTTCCACCGACTGACTGGTCAAACGATTTTCTGTGCTCGAGGAAAAATTTGCTGCGCTGGGTGGTAACTACATAACCCACAAATGGACCTCTGGTGGAATAGGTTAAGGTGCCACAAGTGAATCTGATCCATCAGATTTCGTTTCTAAGGGATTGTTGAGATTTACTGCGGGCTTAATGCCACTCAGGGAAGAATGACGGAGGATCTTCGCATTAAACATTTTGACTACATGGCCTAGCCTCGACCTTTACACCTATGATGAGCTGTTACAGTACTGGATGATGAGTGATGAATGGAGAGATAAAAAAAAAGTCTTAAAGTTTTCAGCCCATCATCACTCAAAGGGCACCAGTCATACCTTAGAGCAGAAGATGGGAACGTGCCTCAGTTTCTGTAGATTAATGTAAATGAACCAGAGGTGATGACTGAACGGCAGGAAGGTTGATACAAGCTGCCAGAGAGAGAGAGAGAGAGAGAAGGGATGGAGCAGATGGCTATCAATAAAAAGTAAAAGCTATCAACCACACGAGAGCCATTAAAGCAAACATTAAATTAATCGAACACCTAATACACGGCAAGTGAATGAAGGTGATGCCACGAGTAAATGGATGTCAGTGAACCTCTGGGACCTGACTAATGACAGGATTTGACTGTTGTACAAAGAAAAAATAAAATAGACTGCCAAACCACAATATATATATATATATATATATATATATATATATATATATATATATATATATATACCATTTATGACCTGAAGAGAACGCAGTCACATTCTGGGACTGGATATTTGGCAAAATTTTACTTCTATCATGAAGAGAGTTAATGATCATACTCAGTGCTTTCGAACTAGTTAATGGAAAAATCAGTAAGGTTTCTAACAGCAAGAGTGAAAAATGAATGTAGCAGGACCTCTCGCACCTGATATATGGTGGTAGTTTATCTTTCCCCATTTCCATGATGAAAACAAAAGATTAATGAAGTCAGGCCTCTCGAACCTCACTAGGGCTGGATCTCCACCTCATCTGTCAACCTAGCTATGTGTCTTCATACCTATCTATCTGTCTATCTAGACAGCCAGTTGTCTGTCTGTCTGTCTATCTATCCATGTACCATATATACTGATTATGATGAGGACAGATGAAGCCATGTCCCTCCAATGTTTCCCTTCCTCATCCCACTCTTATCCTCTCCAATCTTTTCCTCCCTCTTCACTCTTTTCCTCCATCTCCACTCTTCTGCACGCCCTTGATTCTTTCCTTTCTTTGCCTCATTTTCTCTCTCACTCTTCATTACTTCCTTCGTCCTCCACTATACGAGTATCCCTTTAGCTCTTTTCCGCCTCCATTCTTTTCATCTCCCTGCATTTTTCCCCTTCTCCTGCACTCCTTGCCTCCTTTTTCATTCGTTACCTGCGTTTCCATTCTTCCTGTCTTTTTTTCCCTTCCCTTTGCTCTTCCCTCCTTTTCTCTCATTACATTATCTCCCTCACCCTATCCATCTTCCTCTACTCTTTCCCTCTCTACTCTTTCGCAATTTTCCTAATGTCGTTCACATTTTATGTTCATTCCACCAATTTCTTTCCTTTCTCATTCTCTGCTTCCCTCCTCCTATTCCTTCACACGCTCCGTCCCCATCCATTCCTTCCGTACCCGTACTCAGTTCCACCACACTTTCCCCTTCAACCTTTCCTTTATCTCTGCCCTTTTGCTTCCCCTCATTCCTTTCCCTGTTTGTTTTTATTTTTTTTTTCCTACCTCCCTGAGCTTTAGCCTCTTTCTTTTTCCTCTTTGCCTCCATTGTTCTTTTCCATTTCGCTCTCCACTCCTTCCCTTTCTCCACTCCCTCCCTATCACCACCACCAACAAAGAGCTGCTCTCAAGGGACGCCGGTGTTGAATTACGATGCAGGAAAGACGAGAAGTACAGTCGTGGCCATAAATAATCACCTATACTCCTGTACCCCGTGCCTCAGACTGGTTCCTTTATGCGCGGCAAGTCACGCTGGAGTAAGAGGGGCTGAGAGGGAGGGGCCAGAAAGAGAGGAACGAGCGATGGTGCTTGGGTGGAGTGAGGGAGGGAAGGGAGGGTAGGTAGGGGAGGGAGAATGAAATGCGAAGTTGTGGCCACATAATTTGTCTATTTTCTTTCATTCTGGGCATCATATAAAAGAGTTACTATTCGGTAGATAAAGCTGCATTACACCTTGTATAGCAGCGTCAGATAACAAACTTTGGATAGGTGGTAATATCAAGGACTGGCTCGTGAGAGAAAGATACTGACGTGACAGATCAAACATTAGTGAGGAGCCAGATATTTGTGTTTATCTGTGTATTTTGACTTTAGATGCAGAATGGAATCTGGATGGCTTTGTTTTCCGTAATGTTTGTGTAAGAAACGTCCTCTACCTTTACATGTAATTAATTTCTGGAACTAAATATTATATGCAACCTTTGACATGGCTGTGTCCACAGTAAATATGATCACCCTCTCGGTATGCACTCCCTCTATACAGTCACCATCATGTCAATTCAATAATTATTTAATGACATCTCAATATGAAAAGGCTATTTAAAATAATTGTGCATAAAAGGTAATTGAATATGATGTCTGTGCTCATGGGTGGATATGATAACAGTATCTCTCATAATCTGTTAGAGGGAAAATTAAACAAAATCCTACCCAAACTCCCATAATATATCTATGTCAGTGTTTACCGACACTGGCCAAGCCAAAGCAACCAGGAACGCCGTAGTAGGTAGTCCATTGGCCTCATGCCCTGAAAACATCGTGCAGACTTTGCGGCACCGGGGAAACAATGTTGTTGATGGTTTGCTGGTTTCGTCTGAACAGCTCCGACTCGTCATTTTTGTGCTGAAGGAGGCGGGCTCGTGTCCTTTCGCTCTCTGGCTTCCACGCACTGACAGTCTGGGCCCACACAATCTCGATGGCTCTGCAATAATGTTAATTCTGTCACATCAGTATATTTCTCTCATGAGCCAGTCCTTGATATCACCAACTATCCAAAGTTTGTTATCTGACACCGCTATACAAGGTGTAATGCAGCTTTATCTACCGAATAATAACTCCTTTATATGATGCCCTGAATGAAAGAAAATAGACAAATTATGTGGCCACCACTTCGCATTTCATTCTCCCTTCCCTACCTACCCTCCTTCCCCTCCCTCACTCCACCCCCGCACCATCACTCGTCCCCCTACCCACCTTCCCTTCTCTCTCTGGTCCCTCCCTCTCAGTCCCTCTTACTCCAGTGTGACTTGCCGCACATAAAGGAGGCAGTCTGAGGCACAGGGTACAGGAGGATAGGTGAATATTTATGGCCACGACTGTACATCCAACAATTACATCAACAAATACCTTACCAATTTTTACCCACAAAGCAGAATTTCTTTTCTCTTGCTACCCTGTCTCGATATTGTTCAACTCAACAATGACGTATTAACTGAATGTCGTAACCTCATTTGTCTGAGGACGTGTTCTTTTTGTTATTCTGGCTAACATCTAGTGATTTAATATCATATATATATATATATATATATATATATATGTGTGTGTGTGTGTGTGTGTGTGTGTGTGTGTGTGTGTGTGTGTGTGTGTGTGTGTTATAAAATCAGACTCTGTATGTGTGTGTCTGTCTGTGCGTTTGTTTGTTTCTTTCACGAGGGAGGTAATAGATATCAACCTAACTCCTCTTGCATTAGATAGGGTTATGTCTAGGTAGTGTCAGAAAAAAAAAAATGCGATTGTACGCGACGCGACCGTGCGAAGTTGCCAGAAATCGCGACACTTGAAGATATCTGTCTGTGCGTTTGTTCGCTTCATTGACGAAAACTGTACGAGATATCGACCTAATCGTTTTGCATTAGGTCGGGGTAAGTCCAGGGAGCGTCAGAAAAATACTATGCAAAAATTTTGGCTATCGTTTGTTGGGAGGCGGCGCGAAACTCTGAAATTGGGACCTGCGAAAATCATTTTTTCAGCTGTTCGGTCACAATTGGTCGTTGTGAGGTCAGTAATGGTATGGAAGCAAAGATAAGGGTTTTTGCAGAAATTTTGTGATGGAGAGGCTTTTAATTAATCCCACAAATTTTTGCGGGCAAGCAGTAGTATATACTGTATATATATATATATATATATATATATATATATATATATATGTGTGTGTGTGTGTGTGTGTGTGTGTGTGTGTGTGTGTACCGGTATACAGTATAATACACACTGAGAGAGAGAGAGAGAGAGAGAGAGAGAGAGAGAGAGAGAGATTTGGGTGGGATGGCTCCTCGCTGAACTGTTGAGGTACTTCAGTAAACATAAAATCGTCTGGTATCAGGAAAAATGTGGTCGTCACACGGAACGGGTTGATTATACTCAACAATTTAAAAAACAAGGAACAGTTACAACAGCGATAATACAACAGGCAATCAAACTTGGTAACAACTTTAACAACGAAGGTGCAACAGACTCCTTATCAATGTGACACTTTAGAGACGTGACTGACTGACATGGCCGACTGACTGACTGGAACCGTGGTGTGTCGAAGGTCAGGGTAGTTACCTCATGATGTGTTCGCCTACACCATGGCAAGGGTTTTAGGTAGGTGCTCGTGGCATGTCCTTGCATAAACTTGCATATATTCATGCGCTGTCAGTTGTACCGATGATATATGCAGACTTTGATACAAGTTATGGATAGTGCAGCAGCTTCACTTTCATTTGCATCACTCTTTCAACAGACACCTTTCTTCGCCTATACTTTGCTGGCATGGGGAAGGGTCATTGCATCACTCTTCCAACGGACACCCTTTCTTCACTTTGCTGGCATGGGGAAGGGTTACTTTTGTCTGTCACAGTCCCTTCGAAGCGGTCTGAGTCTTTAGCTGACCTCGTGTAGACTGATACAGGTGCAAACAGATTAGCTGACGTTGAAGTGACTAACGGACTGAGAATATGACTGGAGTAGCTAACTGATAAATGATGCAAGTGAATGACTACATGTACTGATTGATGACTTAAATGGCTGAATGATTTATGCTTGTATTGACGTCTTGATTAATTTATGACAAAAGTGACCTACCGACTTTTAACGGAACTGACCTGCTAATTTGACAATTAACTTACTGATTTCTAATAAACTTGATCGATTGATTGACATATGGCATAGGTGACTTACTGACTGATGATAGCACGTACTGGCTGAATGATTTATGATTGAACAAATGCTCCGTCTGATTTATGAGAGAAATAACTCAATGGTGTACTAAAATGGTCCTCTTGACTAATTTATGACAGAAACAAGTGACTGACTGATATATGACAGAAATGACTGACTAGTACAATTAACAGTCAAACTGATTTATGATTGCGTAGACTGAATGGATGGTTCATGATAGAACTGCCCGAGTAACCGATTTTTTGTAACTATGACCGACTGACTTATGATAGATATGACTGACTAACTGATTTATGACAAAACTGATTGGCTGGCTGTTTTCTGATAGAACTAGCTGATTGACTGATGACAGAATTGGCAGACTGATTGATGATAGCACTGACTGTCTGGCTAATATTAGAGAGAAGTGACTTTTTGGTTGATTTATGAGAGACGTGACTGAGTGATTTACAATATAAAAATGATGGATAGACTGAATAATGACGAAAGTGACCAACTGACTGTCTGCTTTGTGGGAGAAATGATAGGCAATGTTCTTAACAACTTCGACAACTTTTACACCCCGCGTGAGGCCAAATTCTTGGCCATTATTACCAACCCTTTAAATAATTAGCCACGTTCGAGAAAGTTGAAAATATCGAAGCTGATAATTTTCGTACAATTAGCATAAACGGCGTTTGCGGCAGATAAATTAAGTATGAAAATAGCCATCCCATAATCTCAAGTACTTACTAAACAGTGTTATGCCTCCATTTCGCCGTAAATAAGGAAAATAATAAGTAGTTTCTCAAGCACTGTCTTCGATTTTTGTACTTTTGTGATTTACGGTCAAGCCTGGTGTTCAGCAACTACTTCATAGCATAACAAAGGGATTTTCACACGATATATTGTCTTGAGGGTGATTTATGTTATTACTGTGAAAACTATCATTATCGATACTTTCCAACTTTTTTGTGGCCCAAAACTTGCTTCCGCTAACTTAATTTATAGCGGTGCTTTTCATCACCAGTTTTACACGAAGAATGCATCTACTTATTAATCAAAGAAAACACTCTTAGTAGTTTCAACAGCCCCAGTTCAAACAAACACACTATCTTTGTGCAGCCTTCAACAAGAATTTTTGCGAGAAGCAATCTTTTCCTTAACTTTAAGTGTGTTTTTACAGTAAACAGTCATTAGAGGCTGAGGTCACTCTAAGCAGTAAAATTCTCCATGAACTTTTAACACTTTTATCAACATGCTTCTTTAGCAACCATTAACTTCATTATATACTATATAAAATAATTCTTGAATCTCATGAAAGCTGGAGATTCAGTCCTGCATATTACCCACACATGCTCATGTACAAAGGAGCAGGAACACACAGATATCATGACAAACATAAATCAGCATTAATTGTCTCGTTTATTTATGGTTAAAAGAACCTCTACATTAGAATTTGGTTATTGTATAATAACGCTGATATTAAAATTATGAGTGATTATGTCATACCAGTAATAACTTCATTTACAGTCACACTGGAACTATTGTTATGATGTTCATCGTAACTCTGTCATCTACTACTAGCAAGATGGATAAATAATAAAAATAATATTAATAATAATAATAATAATAATAACGAATTCTGAAATTGCTGAAGCAATATTCAGAGAACACATTTTTAGCATTTTCAGCACTTTTTTGATGGTTGGTACAAAAATCCTCAAAAAGCGTAAAAAACTATTGATTTTTCATAATTGCTCTTGTGAATCAAAAAGTGGACACTTTCAATTCAGAAAATACTTTTTTTTTTTTTTTTAAGTAATTGTAGACCTGGTATTAAGGGACTTTTGGTATGACTCAGAATTTTTTTACGGATATTGCCTTGTGACCTTGAGATCAAGGTCAAGGTCATTCATTCTATGCAAATCATGTTTATTCATGACCGACTACTTTTCCACCGAGTTTGATCAAAATCGGCCACATACTTTCCGATTTAGCACTTTCAGGCATGAGCCAGCCATTTTGATTTTCCACAATATCTCAAAAAGTACTTGTTGGATCTCAGTATTAATACCCAGACGCACTAGTATATGTTGACGACTACATAGTGGAACATTTGCAGAGGAACCGATTCTGAAGTTTTTGTTGCACAGGAGAGCAAAAATTAAAAAAATAACAGAGGGCACTAGTGCTGGGGGGGGGGGGATGTGCAGGAAAAAAGCCTGCAACCAAGATATATCGTTCCTGAAAATTTCAAGTATCTGTCTCGAACCATCTTGGAATGCCAGCCTAATAGATCTCCACCCCTTACCTCCCCAAACAAACAAAAAAAAGAAATACTGTAATATCTACAGTATCAATAAGTACTCTACACAATGTGGAGTTCTTAATGATAATAATAATCTAACAGCAACAATAACAACAACAGTACTCGGTGCTGTTCTGCCATACTGCCTTGGGAACAACTGCTACAACAACAAGAGCAGAAATAGCAACAAAGAGGGGTAATCGTCACAGAGCTTAAAAGTGCATTCTGCTAACAGCAAGAAATTCAATATACTCCCACCCCACCCCCAGCCTTCCCGAGCTAGCAGTGGGAATTGGCTTAACCGTGAACAATGACGCCACTTCTCCTTGTCCCGCCCACAAACTGCCCTCTGTACCAGCAACAAACTTACCCTCAATAAGGATTACTAGGGCTCTTTCCTCCACTGGCAATTTCCACCTCCACCACCACAACCACCATCATGTTGTATTTCTCTCTCTCTCTCTCTCTCTCTCTCTCTCTCTCTCTCGTGTGTGTGTTTCATCCTGTACCTCACAGAAAACTTCGTCGCAATAAAGATTAACTGAAGCCCTTTCCTGGTCTGACAGATTCCACCGCCAACACCAGTTAGGAACTTTTGTCGATTTATTTCTAAGTATCTGTTTTCTTATTACCTTTTAAAGATTTATACCTCACAGAAACTTCGCCACAATAAAGATTAGTTGAGGTTCTTTCCAGCTCTGGCAGTTCCCGCCACCACTGCCACAGTGGTATGTTGATTTATTTTCATAGCCCTTTCTTTTTTTCCGATTAGGTCTGTACCTCACAACAAACATCGCCACATTAAGGATTAAAGCTCTATCCTGCTCTGACAATTTTAACCACCACCACCATGTAAGATATTCTGCCTATTGATTTCTTTGAGTTTATTAGTCTTCCTTTTTTTTTTTTTTTTCGCTGTATACACCACAACAAATCTGGCCAATATAAGGATTAGTTGAAACTCTTTCATATTTCAAGAATCTGCATCACCGCCCAGTAGAAATTTCTGTTAGTTAATATAGCGTGTCTGTTCTCGTGTACATATTCTTATGCTAAATACCCCACAACAAGCTTTAGCACAATAAAGATCATCTGAAGCTTTTTCTACTCTGACAATTTCCACCATTACCTCCACCGTGGACAGGAACGTATGCCGATATTTTACTCTTCAACATTTTTGTGTCTATTGTTTAATGTGAATCACACCACAAACTTCACTGCACTTTTGGAGTCGGGCAAATTTCAATGCCGCAGCGAAAAAGACGGAACCTATGTCTGTTTCCATCAGCTTTACATGAATAATTTCTTATTTGTATTTATGCTTTGCGACACAACAAAATTTACCGCAATAATAATAAGTTGGATTCTTTCCTAATTTGACGGTCTCCATCAACACCACTGCACAGAAGCCTAATTGATTTTTATTTCTATGTCGGTTTTCCATGTAACTCTACTTTTATATTTAGTTCTGCAGCATTTTGCTCAGTAATGACAATTTATTACTTTTGTAATGGTAATGGTTTTTCCTAGGACTGAAATTTGTTCTATTCTCCTTTTTTCATTCATGAGAAGCCAACCTTGCCTTGGTCTGCATGGCTCTGGCTAAAGTTAATTTATATGACCTGACCAGGAAAGGGATCAGACAGCCTGAACTAAACGACACACAGATCGTACAAGCTTTGATTTTTCCAGCACAGGAGTAAACGAGTTGACTGAGCAGACAGGTGTAGTGGAGGTGTCATGTAGAACATTGTGTGTATTGTCAGACACGCTCCACCTACCAGCCCAACCACTGCCACTGCCGCTGCCCCACGCCTCACCCCACCCCATCAAACTCAACCTTGCATTGAGTTATCCCCCAACCCCAATCCCCACCCTGTCCTTCCATCTCACTCTTATTCTTGGTAAAGGTTGAAGTACTCTCATTCAGGAAACACTCTTACTACGAATCATGTCACTGAATTTCGTAATCAATATATACTCGTGTGTGTGTGTGTGTGTTTATATATATATATATATATATAATAGCAGGGGTACCCGGCGTTGCTAACATTCTAATCCTGTTTGTTCTAGTTCAGTCTTTCTTTCTACGCCAGAAAGACCATGTACCTCTCATGCTTTTGAAGAGGGATTATAAGAGGTCCAGGAACTTTATATTTCAGACTAACTCTCAGTATTTGTGCGCGCTTGTTTACAGTTACCGTTGAACTCAAATTACCTCTGACCGGTGACCTCAAATGACCTCGGGGGTCAACCTCACATAGCTTGTGTCTGAACTGGAGGTCATGTGAATCTCCATACCAAAAATTGGGCTGCAGGTTCCAGTTGAGGGTGTGTTACCGGTGACCTCAAATGACCTCCAGCCAGTGATCTCAAATGACCTCGGAGGGCAACCTCACATAGCTAATGTCCGACGTGGAGGTGATGTGAGTCTCCATACCAAAAATTGGGCTGCAAAGGTACCCGGCGTTGCCCTGGCCAAAAAGGCGAACACTACCGGTGACATAAATAACCCAGGTCTGAATTTTGACACCCCTAAAACATCCTTGAGTCACCCTGATTCAGAATATATATGGGTCTGAGGGTCTCTGCTCTTGGTTTGGGGGTGATTGAAGGATAGCAAATAAACAAACAAACAACGCGGCTTTTATATATAGATAGATAGATAAGTAGATAGATAGGTAAGTAGATAGATATATATATATATATATATATATATATATATATATATATATATATATATATATATATATATATATATATATATACAGTATAATGAATATATACTGTATGTATCTATATGTATATGTATAATTTATATTCTTATATATATATATATATATATATATATATATATATATATATATATATATATATATATATGTTAATTATTTATTTATTCATTTATTTATGAGAATGAGAAATGTAAGTTCATTTAAGTAATTGAGTAATGTGATAAATAGGGATGGAAATTTAGAAGATGAAGTACTTGAATGGGTACCACAGTACAAGGAAGAAAGATTGCTGATTCATTGAAAGCAGTTACAAGAAAAAGGGAAGCGAGCATGGAAGTAAAAAAGTCGCTGCATGATAGTATTGTGATACCAACTCTGACGCGTGGAACCGAAGTTTGGACCTTGTTGGAAGGACCCAAGTCAAGAGTGAGTGCAGTGGAAATGAGTTATTTGCGAGGAGCATCTGGAAATACATGGAGAGACTGACAAATGAGTAAGTGAAGGGACATTCTGTTGTTGATGGTGATGTGATAGATAGCGTTAGGAGAAATGCATTCAGCTAGTTTGGCCATGTGGAATGGATAGACTGGGAGAGACTAACTTGGAGAATGTATGTGAATGAGGTGGAGGGGGGAGAGAGGGAGGGGGAGACCGAAGATGAGATAGAGGGATGTAGAGGAGAGGTATATGAGAGGGGAAGATGTGAGCTCGGGGAAGGGCAGCGAAATCGCCGGCGACAGGGGGCGACTTAGAGGTTGTTTGTTTGTGGTCACCCCTTACGGGATTAAGGCGTTTGGCTATCTGTGTATCTGTCTGTCAATATATATACATATATGTACAGTACACATAGAGAGATAGATAGATAGATTGATAGATAGGTTGATATATATATATATATATATATATATATATATATATATATATATATATATATTGACAGATAGATAGATGGATATAGATATACATTAGAGTGGTCCTCAAAATTCGTCATGAATATTTCGGAAGTGCTTTGTTTTATTTTAGTTACACTCGCTGAAAACTATATATATATATATATATATATATATATATATATATATATATATATATATATATATATATATATATATATATATATATATATATATATAATCTAGGCCGACATTAATGAAATCTGAAATAAGTGGACAGGCATAGTAATATAATATTAATTTCCTTTGAACAATCGCTTACTGTAACTGTCATTATCATGACGTCCAGGTTACGAATGTATCCTTTTAATGCAAGCCATGGTCCTTCTCCGTTACCATTTGTTAATCTATTGTGAAAACAGAAATACCATATAGGTACGCGAACTAAGTGACAGGGCCCACTTCGAGCAATGGTTCTCGCCATCTCCCCCACCCCCACCCTTCACTCCACTGCAGCACACCTCCCCATGTATCTCTCGGCGGTATGGTCTCAACACAAACCTTGGTTGAAAGCTTAAAGGCCCGGGAAGCCAGGAACGACTAGTGAGAGTGGGTGAGGGAGAAGGGAGAGGGATGGAAAGGGGGGAGGGTGAAAGGTAGTAGTTGGATTTGAGAATATAGTGCTCTGTTTGTCAGATGAGATTTCGGAGTGCATTTGCACTATTTCCTGGGCCAGCTAATATATAGTGTCATGGATGCAGCAGCAGAGAGAGAGAGAGAGAGAGAGAGAGAGAGAGAGAGAGAGAGACATGGACGACCTTTATCTACTTACTTTATATTAATACATTCATTTTCGGACCGATAGAAATATAGTAATCTCATAGGAAATATACCCAGGACTTACAAAACAGAGACTTGTTAACTGAGTTTTTTTGTAAATCAGTATTCCATGTGCAAATAACAGAAGTGTTATCCATTTTTTCCATCTTGTCGAGCTTTTTGCAATCAGTTTAATTTAAAAAACAAAGTATCACTGAACAGTAGAATGCATCTGTTCTCAGGTATCAAGGGTGGGAACATACTGTATGTAATGAAGGCATATTCATTATTAATATAGTGAGACGGTAATTTAAAACATCCAAAAAGTTCAGTTATCCTCATCGGAATCTGGAAGAAAATCATGACTTACTGGTTTTGAAAGACCGACTTGTGGATTCTCTCTTGTGTACTATTGTTGTTTCTTCTGTTTCAGTACCCCAACAGCAGTCAGCCATCATACTCAGTTTATAATATCCTTGGTATCTTCATCCCATCTTGGTGAAGTCTTTCACACTGCTGGTCACTTACTGACCCAAGTAATCATGAAATTGCTCTTGATGCGAATGCATGAAATGGACTTTAAGGCTCATGTTGCATCCTAACTTTTTGAACATTTCATGATGTTTCAAAATCAAGGTGCTTTTACCTTCCAAGAGAGTAATATGCAACTTTTCTTAATCTTACTCGTGCTTCTTTTTCAACCCATGCCATTGTGGCTTACATCAGGTCCTGCAGATATACATTCGTTCAGTTTGGCTTCTGAAAGCTTGGAGAACTCCCCACAAAGGAACCTGATGCAGCGCCGTTTTTTGTTTAACTCTTTGATAGATTGTTTCAAGAAGCCAAACTTTTTATGAGGTGACAAGGGGATTTTCTTTGAATCAACCAAGCATTTAAGAGGAATGTTTCTGTTCCTAGATGGAGGCCTTCTCGGCTTGGCCAGTCTCTTTTCACCTAGGTCTCTTCGCGGGTTCTGCTGTCCTCTTCACACAGAAAGCAAGCCATCTTTGTGTAGCCAGATTGTTGGCTCAGAAGCATACCAGAAATTTTAAAGCTTCAACAGAGAGGCCATTGGTGTACTTCATCAGGAAGTGACAGATTTTCATACGACTCTTTGAGGTGAACAGAATGGGCAACTGGAACCGAAGCAGGCTTACTTCAGTCGTTCAGAACACCTTTTAAAATTACCTTGAACTAATCATTTCTCGAATCTTTTCCCCCCCCCACCCTCATCTCTCTCTCTCTCTCTCTCTCTCTCTCTCTCAGTAACATATTTTTCCTACTAACTTTTCAACCACCCACAGTTAATTATAGTATTCATTATCTGCCAATCTCTTATCTTGCTCTCTCTCTCATTTCAGTCCATGATCATTTAAATGCTATCTCATCTTTACATATTTTGCTGCTCTGATCTGCCTATTTCCTTCATATTTCTCTGAGTTAAATCTGTCAGGCATTCGATCTACCAAACTGTTTTCATATTATTCTGTCTATCAGCCAATCTATCCATCTGTCTATCTTTCTATCTGTCCCTTGTTATTTTTCCAATATTCTCATTTGTTTCGTTTGAACTTTCTCTCTCTCTCTCTCTCTCTCTCTCTCTCTCTCTCTCTCTCTCTCTCTCTCAACCCGGAAGCCTAATCCCGGAAATACGCCTCGTTATGTCGGGGTTGCTCTAGGACTGACCGCTAATACACACACACACACACACACACACACACACACACACATATATATATATATATATATATATATATATATATATATATATATATATATATATATATATATATATATATATATATATATATATATATATATATATTAATACTGTATATACACTTTTTAAATAATGCACTGTATGTACATGTAATTTTTGCCTCCACCCACCTATGGTTCAGGAGGCATTAAATGATTGACCTGTCCTTGCGTGCGTGGATCCGTGCGTCTGTAACACATTTCGGGAGGTAATATCTTCTGAACCCTTTCACGGATTTCGACCAAACTTTTGTCAGTGATACAGAGTGAATAGACAATGACCTGATTAGGCCAGCAAGGTCAAAGGGCTGAAGGTCACAGTCATGAAGGTGTGGGCGCGATATATCCTGAACCTCTGGACGGATTTCTACCAAACTTTTATCAGGGATACGGTATGAAGGGACGATGAACTGATTAGGTCAGCAAGGTCAAGGCGTCAAAGGACAAGGTTATATGGGTATGGGCGCGACATCTGAACCCCTCGACGGATTTCGAACAAAATTTTGTCAGTGATATGGTATAAAGGGACGATGAATTGATTAGGTCAATAAGATCGAGGGGTCAAAGGGCCTTTGACAAAGGTCAAGGTCATATCGGGTCGACTTAGTTTATCTTTAGTCTCACTTTAACCCTCAGTCAACCCTGTCATGGATTTTGTGTGGTGAATACGTCCACAAGGTTTGGCGAAGGCATACCCAGCGAATCTGCGTCAGTACCTTGGGGCTCGAGTTCTAGGTGTTTCGTAAGAGTTTCTGAGTGTCTCATTAAGTATGTTCATGGTAAAAAAAAAGGTCACTGATGTGCTCAAAATTTGACAGCAATTGTGTATGCTAAATTACTAAACACACACACACACACACACACACACACACACACACACACACACACACACACACACACACACACACACACACACACACACACGCACAGATGCAAACACGCACATACATTATGCACATAAATATATACACATATAACAGCAACAGTAAAGATGTAAGGAAAAAGGTAAAAAAAATTCCGGTATATTTCTATTGCCAAGGAAGAAATGCCTTGTTCTCCTCCGTCTTGAAAATTACAAAGCGAATATTTTTCTGACGGATTCCATGAGACTGACTTCCCAACGTTATAAGAGAAATTTTTGTTCATAAAAGTGCGACAGCCATTACTGTTGTCTTCATCATCATCACTTTTTTCCGGAATATCATCATTATGTATGAAGATATTATTATTATTATTATTATTATTATTATTATTATTATTATTATTACTACCACTCCTACTACTAATACTATAATTATTGTATCTTACGTGTCTTTATAGCCTGCAAACTCAGTTCTTTACCATCCTGTTGCATATGGAATCGAAATAAGAAATAATGAACATGCAATAAGTTACCAGTCAAGCCTTACCTTCCCGCTGACCATATGCAGCAGTCTGGAAATGGAGAAAGAAGACGGACACAGCCATAATATTATCGGCATATTTTTACGTCTGTCTTCTTCCCCGTCTCCCACTGTTCCTTCTTTCTCTTCACACCGAGCAGCCTACCTGTCCGTATGAGAACCCATTTACCTATTTGTGTACCTGTATATATATTTACCTGCAGTCCCACCATTTACCTACAACCCGGCCTGCTAACCGATCTCTCTCTCTCTCTCTCTCTCTCTCTCTGACTGCCAATACGCATCTTCCTACTCTTCTTTACCCTGTGTTCCTTACTTTCTCGCCATCTGTCAACCATTCTTCCTTTTTCAACTCCACCTTACGTTTTCTCCAGCCCTTATTATTTTATTTTTTTTTTTAATCCAGTCCTAGTACAGCTCGCTCTTTCTTTCCCTCTCCATAGTTCCTCCTCGTCCCTTTATTCCTATTTCTCTCGTACTTCTCTGTTATTCCCACTTCTCCCTTCTCCTTTCCTCGTTGTCCTTCTTCTAATCCTTTTCTGTTCTCTTCTCATCCACCTCTCCTTTTTCTTTCTAACTTCTCTTCGTCCCTCAGTATTACAGTCTTTTCTCTTCTCATTTTCGTCTTCTCTCATTCGTAATTTTCTGTTCTGCTCTTCTCTCACACTTCCTCCCTCCTTCTCACTCCTTCCCTTATGGTTTTCTCCTCCTCCTTTACCCTGTTCCCATCTTATAGTCTCTCTTCACCTTCTCTCCTCTTCCTCTCCTCTCATCCTTTCTTCTCTCCGCTTCTCTCCCTCCTCCTCCTCCTTTATCTCTCTCCTCCTCCCCATCCTCCTCTGTCTTTCAACAGCTCAAGCAAGGCAAGAAGGGCCATTTGTCTATCAGTTTTTGCAGCTCTCTTACTTAACCTTTCCACGCCCTCCCATTCCCTCCATCAATCTTGTGTGTGTGTGTGTGTGTGTGTGTGTGTGTTAGAGAGAGAGAGAGAGAGAGAGAGAGAGGGAGAGTTACATCACTGGTTTTGGCAGTCGAAGGCTTAAGCACCGGAGGAGAGCGATATTTTTACCTCACGTCCAACATACAGGGTCAGTTTATCTTGGCTCCTGTTTCGTCTCGTCATTTTTTTTTCCTGCCTCTTGTAAACAGACCCTTTTTTGCTGCCTGATCCATAGTATGCATCAGTGTAATGTGGTTTAGATGTCTCCTGATGGGTCTGGTTAGGACATTTTTTACTTTGTCACCATCGAGAGAATGTTGATGCTCTACTCCAGCTAACGGCGGACTGTTTGTAGTTGTATTTGTAGTAGAGGTGGTGGTAGTGGTAGAAGTAGTAGTAGTAGTGGTGGTGGTGGTGGTGATGGTAATAGTAGTAGTAGTAGTTATCCCCTCCATTATTCCGTATGGTGGGGATATAGGAATCGCCCCCGTCCATCCGTCCGTCTGTCTGTCTGTCCGTCCGGGCCTATATCTCGGAAACTGCTAATTGGATTGACTTCATATCACACAGAAAGACAGAGTATGTGTCGTAGTTGATGCCTGTATATGTAAAATTGCCATATTGTCTGTTCTTTACGAGCTATGATCATATAAGGAAAAGTCTGTCTCGTGTTATATTTTTGAAACATCTTGCTGGATTCCCTTCATATCTTACAGAAAGATAGAGTATGAGTCCTACTTTATGTCTAGATCTATGAAATTGCCACATCGTAAGTATTTTACGAGCTATTTCCATATAAGGAAACTAATCTGTTAATAGCTGTATCTTGGAAACTACTTGCTGGATCATCTTCACCTCTTAGAGAAAGATGGAGTACGAGTCCTAGTTTATGCTCCTGTAGCTACATGAAATTGCCTTACTTATTAGTGCATATCTGTATACTTTTTACCACATGGTGGGGATACGCCTTTGCCAAAAGCTTGTTGTAATAATAGCAGCAGCAGTAGTAGCAGAAGCAGCAGCAGCAGCAGTAGTAGTAGTAGTAGTAGTTGTTGTTGTTGTTGTTGTTCTTGTCGTTGTTACTGCTGTTTTTGTTGCTGTTGTTGAGATAGGAGTTTGAGAGTGTTGAGAGCATTTCCCCCCCCCCCCCTCTAAATCGGAGGCCTCGATGGACTGATGGTAGCTTGTTGGACTGACAGTCTGCGTGTACCCAGTGTTGGGTGTGAAACTCAAGTCACTACGCACATTTAAAACTGGTGCTCACAGTCAGCTTACATATGGTCTCACGCAGTCCGTTCACACCTGTAATATACACAGATGCTGACAAGTGCACGTAGCCATTATAACACACTGACATTCACTTGCGTCACTCTCACTACATGCACCCATTTATCGTTCATATTTTGCCAGCTTTCGGAAAGGTTATTTTTCGCTATCACTCACTTCAGAGTCAGTCCTGCAGTGGACCTCATACGGATTATTATAGAGTCTTATACATATGATTACAAATCTATGATATATACTAATGGAAGTTTCAAGTCCGCTCTCGTCATTTCAACCTCTTTACAATAAGGGATCTGCCTGACGTGCAGAAAGTCATATGATGACAGCAAAAATGAAATCTATAAAGCGTCATCGCAACAGATAAGTTAATGAAGTTTGTTTCAAAACCATCCCACCAAAGTTGGATATTATGGTAGTAGCAAGATTCATATACCGTATAAGAACCGCTATCGTTCTGCATAGCCTAAGTGATCTTTCCTTTGCATCGATATGAGATGACCCTAAAATGTCAATAAAAGTTAGGTTTAGTAATACAGTATTAAGAACATTTGGACAGAAAAAGTAGTTTCATAACCCGCATCATTCTTCAATACAAGTTGGCAATGAATTACTGATATAATGTTAGTTTAGTAGTTCCATGATTGTTTTCTTTTCTGTATGGATGCGTATTTTTCAGAATACCTCAAAGAAACTTTATTCTAAGCAGAGAATGACTTTGATTGTGTAATTTTAGCCCTTTCAGCATGATGTCGCTTTTGTATTTCCTTCTCATCGCCAGACGATCTTTTTTCAAATCGGAGTCTCCTGGTAAAAGGGTTAAAAGAAGTTACTGTTTCATTGGATAGCAGCTTCCTTAACAAAAAAAAAATGTTGTAGTAGCCAGGAAAAAAAAAAATAAAAAGTATCATAAAATGCGTTGCAGCAACTTGTTTTTTCTCCCTATGAGATGGAGGGATTTCCAATTATGAGCAATTTATGTCTTGCAGCAACGATAATACACATTTTAGTGAAGGAGTTAAGATAAACTTATTATTTTCATAGTACAAAAGACTGAAGTAGTGCTCTTTCTTTATCCGTTACTCTCTAGCGATGACAAAAATCTTCAATGTTTTGTCCTTGCTTCCGTCAGACAGTGTCATTCAGCTTAGGAGTGGTCTCTCATGGCGTAAAAGTTATGAAGTTCCAATAACTATGCTCACGATGACAGAAACCTTTGCTGTTTTATTCCTTATAATTGTTAGGCGCTGTTGTGCAGCTTAAACGTGAGCCTCCTTTGTGTGACAGTTATATCCCTTCTTCCTCCCTTTCTTTCAAATTGACCGATATTTAGCTTGGAGAATTCGAAAAGGTTGGTTGATATAATTTTTAACCTTTTATCTTCTAGGATTTTTTTTAACCGAGCAAAATCGTCTGGTGTTGTCATAAGTTTAATACAGAAGTTAGTTCATTCCGATGAAATTTATTTCTTCAGTTTGATAACGTTTATTTCATTTGTTTTTGCTATAGCCAGATGATGAGAATTCACCTTTGCAGAGGCTTTTCGAACTGGTGGGGGTAGATGTATCCTTCATTAACCCCTTCACTACAAGGTGTCTCCCTTAAGCTAAATAAAATCATCGAGTGGTGTTAGGAATGATAAAAACTACGTCCTCGGGGTGAAGCGACTAAGCCTAGCGGAAGATTGGTGAAGTGCCTTTTCCCGCATTCTCTTTAAGGTATCTTCTTTCTTCTTTAATGATTTTCCTCTGTCCCACTCTGTCATAAGGAGCGGGAACATCTCTTGAAGTAGCCTGGTCAGTCAGTCGTCCCCTAAGGACCAACAGACAATACGATTCACTCCAGCAAAGCCCCATATGGCGCTTCATTCTATCTCCCCGGGGATTTTTTACACCCAAGGTGTCTTAAGCCCTGTGATATGCTTCACTTTAGTAGTACTACATATGATCCGCATCTACAGTCGATTAAAAAAGTACCTCGCAGGAGGGGTACGCTTGTATCCGAATTAACCAATGTAACTTGTGAGATCTCAAGAAGATTATGATGTCATAATCTGAATATTTTCCTAATGACAATACCAAATAGAAAATGTCAAAGCAAACATTATTATGGCCTCTATAAAGGCATGTTTACCAGTGCGGTGAATAATTATCGGACATTTTTCAATAGCTATAGTCCTTGGTGTCAGAGTTTTTCGCTCTAAGAGTCTAAGTGTTCACCGATACTTATTTTCTCGACTGAATCTAGTACTTCTGTGTTTATTTATTCACCGTGGAGGGAAGGATGTTATTGACGTTTTGGTTCGGCTTAAATAACTGCTGCGGCTGCCACAAAAGGGATATACAAAGCGGTGGTTTTTAGACACACCGATATATCTACAGGCAGTATGGTCTTTGCATGAAGCGTCTTCCCTGGGTCGATAGGGCTCTGTGTGGGGTGTGGGGGAAACTGTGGGGAGACACTAAGTATGAGGAGGTGAAAGGTTTGGGGGTAAGGAAACATGAGGAAGGGAAGGGAAGATGTGAGAAGTGAGGATCTGAGGAAGTGAGAGTGTGGGGGGAAGTGAGAATGTGGGGAACTGAGGGTGTGGGGAAATTAGGGCGTGGGGAGGAAGTGAAGGTTTGGGGAGATAAGGGTGTGGAAACGTAAGACTGTGGAAAGGTAAAGGATGCTAGGAACTGCAGGTGTAGGCAGGTGGGGAGAATGAAAAGGTGAGGGGAGGTGGCAGGTGTGGGTTATGGGAAGAGATATGGGTAAAGAGGGGGAGAGAGGGGGAGAGAGAGAGGGGGGGCAAGGGGGGGGCGTGGTGTTATAACTGTAACATTAAGATCAGTGAGGTGTTAAAACTCACCATACCATGACCTATTCACCACGATGATCTATGTATTTCACTCTTGCTAACACGACCTGATTAAATTCAACTTTGATATTATCGCTAGTAATGAACGAGCAGCAATGGTTAGACATACCCCTTTCACTTAAGACAATCTTTTCTAAGCAAAAGAAAATCGTCTGAGGAAAGAAAGAAAAAATAACACTACAGACGGGTTGACTGAACAAAGCACAACAGTATACCTAACATGCGTGGCTATCAAATCAAGGACGTTATTGGTTATTTATTACATGTCGGTTACAGTGGCTGTGGTGGAGGTTTGTTGCGACGTTGTAATTACAGTGATAATAGGAAATACTGACATCGCTAGTTTGTTTCCTCTAGTACCCTTTACACTGGCATTTCCCTTTTAACTAATATGTCCGTCAAACGTATTTCTATTTCCAATTTTATCATGTTAATTTTTTTTCTTTCGCTGCTTTTCTTCAGTATTGAATCTTCTTACTTTTATTTCCTTTTTTACACCAGCTGGCGAAAACGTGAGAGTATTTTGTGTTCGGCCTGGGTTGTCGGTCTATCATTTAGTTTGTCGGTTTACAGCATAGTTACGGATAAAAAAATTGGATGAAACTGCACCAAATTTTCATAATGATTTTATCACCATCAGAACTACAGGCGATTGATTTTTGGCTGGAAAAAAAAAAAAAAAAAACATAGGTCATACGTTAAAAGACAGTATCAGCTCATCCAATATTGTGGAATATTTGGAAGCTAGGAATGGAGGAAGTGATTCTGTATTCAGAATAATCAATGTGAGATAAAGGTCACAGTATAAGGCCAAAGTTTCATCCCTTAACTCAGATGGTTCAGATTCGATTTGGTGGAAAAGATTAAGATGAGATAAGAATGAAGATACCGTTTTAAGAACAAAGATGAAGAGTCAAGGACTGATTCGGACCAGACTTGCTGGGTGGGTTGAAGACTGGTAAAGATGAAGTAATTCAATTTTGAGAATAATCGGAGTTCAAGGGCACAGCGCCAGGTCAACAGTTCGACCTTAAACCAATTCTAGGGCGCGAGTATTGCACTCTCCTAGTTTTCCTTATCATTGTTATTTGCATCAGTAATATTTCCAGTTGCAAATTTATTTCGCTTGAAAGTATTTCCCTCTTACTGTTTCTCGTCAGTAATATTTACATTGATTCACCAATAATTGTCCGTTTACGATTATTTTCTTTAATATCTCTCATTTCATGATTTTTTTCACGCTTACAGCCTGTTATTAATATTTCCTTTTTGCAGGCGGTTCCTACTTCACTAATATGTGCACCTGCCAATAGTTTCTTTTGTTGAATATTTCCCTACGGCTCAGATATTTTCTTAGTCTCACAGTTCCCTCCGCGCAGGAATTCCTGATTTTTTTTTTTTTTTCATTTCTCTGTGATGTATTAGTTCGAAAATAACAGGGAGGCTTTAGGAAGGGAAGAGGTTGTGTAGATCAGATATTCATTCTTAGATCTCTAGTGGAAAAGTTTCTAGAGATGGGAAAGAAGTTGTATGCGGCCCTCATGGATTTGGAGAAAGCATATGACAGGGTGGATAGACAAGGGTTGTGGAAAGTATTAAGATTATATGGAGTAGCTGGGAAGTTACTGAATGCTGTGAAGAGTACGTATGATGGTGCTAAGGCTGCAGTGCGTGTGGATAGTGAACTGAGTCAATATTTCTCTTTGAAGGTTGGGTTGAAACAGGATGTGTCATGTCTCCATGGTTGTTCAATCTGTACATGGATGGGGTAATGAAAGAGGTACAAGGTAGGGTAGTGGATATTGGAGTGGCCCCGGTGAGAGAGGATAGTGTTTGGAAACTCCCTGTACTGTTGTTTGCAGATGATACTGTGTTGTTGAGTGAAGACGAAGGGGAGCTGCAAGGCTTGTTGGATGAGTTTGGGAGAGTGTGTAAGAAACGGAATCTAAAGGTGAATGTAGGGAAGAGCAAAGTGATGGTCTTTGAGGAAGGTGAAGTCAGTGAATGTGCAGTGAGGCTGGATGGTGAGGAAATGGAAAATGTGAGTACATTTAAATACTTAGGGAGTGTGATGAGTAAGGATGGAAGTTTGGAGGGTGAAGTGCTTGAAAAGGTACAGTAGGGAAGAAAGATTGCTGGTTCCTTGAAAGCAGTGATAAGAAACAGGGAAGTGAGCATGGAGGTGAAAAAGTTACTACATGACAGTATTGTGATACCGACTCTAACGTATGGAAGTGAAGCTTGGACGTTGTTGGAAGGACACAAGTCAAGAGTGAGAGCAGTGGAAATGAGTTATTAAAGAGGAGCTTGTGGAGTCACATCGAGAGACAGGCTGACAAATGAAGATAAAAAGGAGCGTTGTGGTGTGGATGTGGATGTGATAGGAAGCGTTAGGAGGAACACGCTGAGGTGGTTTGGCCATGTGGAGAGGATGGAGGGTGAGAGACTGACGAGGAGAGTGTATGTGAGTGAGGTAGAGGGGGGGAAAAGGGAGGAGGAGGCCGAGGATGAGATGGAGGGATGGAGTGGAGAGGTATATGAGAGAGGGGGGTGTGAGTTGGGAGCAGGGCAGAGAAATGGCGGGGGACAGGGCGACGTGGAGCCTATTTGTTTGTGGCCACCCAGTACGGGCTTAAGGCGTCTGGCAATAGATAGATAGATATACAGTAAACATTTCCTTCTGTTACTATTACATACATGTTGAGTAAAACATCATCCCAGTGTGTCAGATAATAAATCCCGGCTTCTGTCTTGTTTTATCGATGTGGAGTTAGTATTTCCTCGTATCTGGTAATTTCTTTTTATATCATATTTCCGTGGTGTGATATTTCTGTGCGTGGTTTATATTTCCCCGTGTCACAAATAAACCACTGTAGAATATGCCTCCAGCCGCGCACAACATCCTCTACTGCCCTACCCTTTCTAACCTTCGTTCTCAGCTGTCACCTAGAATCCTCCCCCCATCTCTCTCTCTCTCTCTCTCTCTCTCTCTCACCGCGGCCACCCAACTAAAGAGAGATAGCACGACGCCCCTGCTATATAAATTATGACCTGAACGCTGGGCGGGAGGGAGAGAGTGAGTGCCACGTTCAATATTGCAACGCCAAAGGAACCTCTCTATCTAAAGTCCCTCTCCTTTCCTCGTCATCCTAGCTCCTCCTGACGACGTACATAACCAAAACGCACGTTTCTCGATGCTTCTTACTTCATCCATGACAACGTCTGGAGGGTTTTTGAAGTGACGTTGAGCTTGTAGGGATTTTTTTTCCTTTATGTCTTGCAGAATCATCCTGGTTCGAGGGTTTTAAAATGGATTTAGCTGATGCTCATTTCACCTAAGGAGAGAGAGAGAGAGAGAGAGAGAGAGAGAGAGAGAGAGAGAGAGAGATTGTATTCTTCGCCCATGCCACTTTAACCAAATACATCAGCGAAGCGAACGTTTATTCTATGCGTTCAGATACGTTTCCTTTCACATATTTTAACGCCGGAGAAACTGACTCAACGCTGAGAGTGTAGAGGTTGCCAACATCGTCCTTTGTTTCACTTGTTTATTATGGAATTACATATAAGTTTAACTAATTTCGATGTGCCTCTTCACCTCGGTCACCCTTCCTCATTGGCAAAGTGAACACTGGATGGGAAGGAAGCAGGAGTGTGATGATGATGAAAGTGTTGTCTGCGAGATTTGTCCACTCTTTTTTAATTCAAATTTCATATCTGAATCGAGCATCATTCTCATGCGTTCAGGTGCGTCTCCTTCGATTCACGTCAACGCTAGAGGATTTGCAGTCAGTATTGAGTGCACTGTGGGTAGTAAGCATTGTCCACGTAAAACTGCTCTACGTGTATCACCAAACCAAACGTAATTTTTGTGCATGCGTTCAGAAAGATCTCATTCCCACATGTCTTCGTCAGTTATAGCTCACTGTAATTTAGGGCTATCGAAGAATCGAACCTTTTATATATATATATATATATATATATATATATATATATATATATATATAGATACTTCCTCAAGTATAGTCTGTATTACCCAACATGCATCACGGATTCGAAAGTCTTTTTTTATGTATTCAGATCATCTCACTCACTACACGGTGTCTTCATCAGTTAAAGCCAATAATGAGACCGAATACCCTGCAAACTCTGTCCAAGGTATTTCAACCGGCACGTATCACCGAATCGAGCATCCCCTTTGTGCGTTAAACTGTCTCCCGCCACCCACGTCAAAGGCTGCAATATTAGGATTCGTCGTTGTTTGGATCCAAATTTAACACCGAATCGAACGTCTTTCCAGATGCGTGTCACTCCCCCCACGCTGCATTTATCATTTACAGGAGTGCTGAAGCTTATAGGACAGAGACTGACATGTAAGCCCAACAAAGACTCCAACATTTCCTTTGTGTTTTCAGACGCTTCTTCCTTCACCCATCCACCCATGTGAACGCTGGAAAATCGGAGTCGACGTCAAGTGTGCCGAGACTGCAAACATTGTCCAATCTTTATTTTCCAACATGTATGACCGAATCAACGGCTTCTTTCATGCGCTAAGATATGGAATGTTCCCATGTTTTCACCATCTGTTTGGTGCTGAAAATACAAAGAGCACAATGTGAACCCGACACGAACTCGCACATTTCTTTTCTGTGTTCAGATGCGTCTTCCTCTACCCACTTCAACGCTGGAGGATTGGAACAGACAATGCGAGTGGAGAAAATATAGTCCAAGCCGTTTTCCTCTCCTGTATCACCAAATCGAGCGTCCCCCTCCCCCTTTTTTGTGTGTGTGTTCAGATGCATCTCTCTCTCCCCACGCTACCGCCACCGATTACAGTTAGCATTTAGAGTATATCGATTCCTTATGATCCATTCAGCCAGTTTCGACCTGTATGTATCACTGCATCGTATGTAATTTTTATGCTTTACTCGTTGGGCGATTCGGTGTTGGTTTTGAGAGTGTAAAGATGGTCAAGAATCGTTCACGCTACGTCGATCCACATCTATCACCACATTGGATATCCCATTTTGTACGTCTGGATAACGTCTACATAAACAAAAAAGAAAAATTAACGCTTAGACAACAGACATTGAAAGTGTCGTCCACTGTTATTAACGCCTGACTGATAACGAACGAAACGCCTGTACTTATTTTATCTCATGATTTGTGTATATGATCAATTTGTACTCATCTACCATAGAAAGGTTATTTATCTTGAAGCTTTTACCTCACTCCATCTTTGGGTTAAAGTGTGAGTCAGTGGGAGGATGATGATGATGGATAATGATGTTTTTATTCATATATTTTTGTGTTCCGATGCGTATCACTCCATCCACGTCAAAGGCTGGAGGGAGAGTTGATAGTGAGTGCTGGGATGAAGCGTATCGTAAATGGAAGGTCTGTATTCAGTTACACTCTCACACTTATAACCGTCTGGCGTTAGCTGGAATAGAGAAGACTAAATTTGCCACGATCATGAAACGCTGTACCGTATCAAACTCACTCCAGTTCCCATACTTTCTTTCATGTGAATAAAATCATCTGGCGTTAGATGAAATAAAATGTGAGAACAAGCAGCCATGGGAGTGTACCTGTTTCTTTGGAGTCTATTTATTTACTTGTTTATTACTGCGTTTGGATGAGTCTGACTTCACTCCCCTCAAAGGCTAGAGGGTGGATGGAGAGTGGGTGTTGAGGCGAGGCGTGTCGCGTCGGGGTTGCAGGTCGAGGTGTTTGGGCTGCTTTAGGTTCGATTTCTGACGCCGCAAGGGAAGAGCACCACCACTACCACCAGCAAGGTCCACACTACCTCTAACTCCACTATTCCTGACGCCATGCTGGATGGGGTGGTTCGTCGTAATTGTGGTTTGTTGTGATTGTGGGTAATGTTGTTTGTGATTCGTGATTTTAGTACAGGTATATTACGCGGTATCAGGAGGTTATGGCTTGTGCTGGTTGTGCTTTGTGGTGACTGTGGTTCATGACGGCTGTGGTTCATGGATTTTGGTGGAGGTGCATTGTGTTCTTCGTGCTAGTTGTGGTTTGTGGTGATTCTGGTCTGTGGTGGTTTTGGCTCATAAGGGTTGTGGTCCATGGTGGTTGTGATTCATGGTAGTTGTGGTCAATGGTGGTTAGAGCTTGTGGTGAAGGTTGTAGTTCATTGCGCCTGTGGTTGATGGTGGTTGTGTTTTTTGGTAGTTTTGGTTCAGAACAGTCTTATATAGTGGTAGTTATGGTTCGTGGTGCTAGCTCACCGGGGTAAAAGAGCTAAGACTTTTAAGAGCATTGTTAATGACGGTTCTTATCATACGTAGTTTAGCTCATTCCCTTTGATGACTTTTGCATATTATTACTAACAGCAGGCAGTTTTATTTAATTTAGGGGTCATTTATCACCTCCAAAGGCTTCTCTGAGCTTAGCAAAATAATCTCGATATAGCACGAGTCAAATCTTAGAAGACATCATCGTAGTGGGGGGTTAACTGTAGTCACGGTCTAAACTTTCCAGGCATCACCATTTTCAGTATCACTCTATGTTATCCCTCTTAGATCCTTCCAATACGATCATACCTTTTGCACATTCAGTTACAGTATGTCGACCTTGGAACGATTTAGTTCACTTGACGGACCTCTGACTAAAGGACATAAAAATGCCAGCTATCATCCCCTTGACTAATGATGACAACTTTTCACTTTTAATTTCCATTATAATTTCCCCTTTGTTTTTTAACCCACATAATTCACCCCATCAGCAAGCCCCTCCCTCCCCCTCAGTGACCAAGACGAGAAAGACCTCGTTCATTCACGTAAGCCCTCGGATATGCAAATGCGCCATAAATTACTGACGTTGTTCCTGATCTAATTTACATGAATTAATTAACATAAAGTCATTACTGGAACCCGAGCAATCATCAGACAAGGCCTGGTGGAAGAGAGAAAAGTGAGAGACTGAGAGTGTGGGTGAAAGAAAAGTGAGAGCGAGGAAGAATTAGAGTGAGAAGGGAAAATAAGTCAAAGCGAAACAGAATGAGAGTGAGAGAAAATAAATAAGATGAAAATAAAAGCGAGCACATTATATTACCTTAAGCAAGAATGAGAGAAATGTGAAAAGTTGAGCGTGAAAGCGAAAAACTTGGCTGAAAGTGAAAAAAGAGAAAATTGTCGAGGTTGGGAATAAGGACAAAAAAACAAGGGTGAGGATAAAAGGTTAACTGTCGAGTGGCAAAAAATTGTGTGTGTGTGTGTGTGTGTGTGTGTGTGTGTGTGTGTGTGTGTGTGTGTGCGTGTGTGTGTGGCAGACAGACAGACATAAACAGACAGACTGAGAGATAGAAAACTGAGCATTAGATAAAGAAAAAACAGTGTGAGTAAAAAGAATGACAGAACTCTAAGACGCCGAGACCGACAGCAGAAACAAGAGAAAACAGGAGAGACTAAGGTTGCGGTTGAAATAAAGTGAGGTTAAAGTGGATACATTAAAGAAGAAAATAGCCCGAGAAACTCTGAGTGAAAGGGGAGACACATTGTAAATGAAAGTGAGAGGTTGAACGAAGTTGAACGTGAGGGCAAGACATCAGAATGAGAGCGGAATGACAGAAAAATAATGAGAAGCTGCGAGTGAAGGAGTAAAAAGTGTGAGAGTGGAGAACATCATCTGGGAATGAGAAAAATGTGAACGACTGAAGGAACCAGAGTGTGGAAGTGTAGAATTGGTGTGTAAGGAGAACCTAGGTAAAAGAAAAAAAAAGTATGGAAAAAAATTGAGAACAGAAAATGTATAAATAGGAAGCCTTTTGCCTTTATGGCAAAAGTAAAATTAGACGAGTGATTGTGAATATGCGAAAATGAAAAGGATAAATAAACTGGAAAGGAAAGCTACCTTTGCGACAAAAAAGAATAAAATGAAAATTTGAGAGTGAAGGAGAGTGGCAAACCTTGAATCTGATAAGGGTATGAGACAAGCAAAAAAAAAAAAAAAAAAAAGTGAAGCTCAGGCTATGAACGTGAAGGACTGTGTTAAATGTAAAAAAAAAATATTAATAATAATAATAAATGTGTGGTTACAGGTGGAACGCAAGTCTTTAGGTGCGTAAAGAAGTGTAAATTTTAAAAGTCTGAATTCTAGCGAGAAAAAAGTGAGGCCGGATAATTAAGAAAAAAAAGTAAAAAATATGTATGAGGGAGGGGGAAGGGAAGAGAAGTACCAGTTTCCGGGTGACAGGGTGCAGAAAAGATTTTGAAATATCGTCCTAAAAGCCTGGTGCTCTAAAGCCTAAAAGTACCCTTCAGAAATATTTTGGTCTCAACAGCTCTTCACATTTTAATAACAGCCCCGTTTTTTAGCATGCCGTAGACATTTTCCTGACACAATCAATTTCTCCTCCCTAAAACGACCTTCAGGCCATCAAACGTTAATATAACTTAAGATTTCGAAAAAAAAAGATGTTTACCCTTCATCCTCCTCCTTCCCCGTTTCAACACATTCCAGCTCGACAACTTTCACATATATAATCAATTAAAGAAAAAAAGAATACATTCCAGCTACATCCACTGCCATATAGATAAAGAAAAGTACACCTCTGTAGCAGTTCCTTGATTCCTTGTAATTATAATCATTTCTTTTTCTCATTCTAAGTTAATCTTCTACATTCATTCTTTTTCGTGTTACCTAAGCGTTTTTTTTTTTTTAACTCGTTTCCACCTCTTGTCAATCAATCACATTTTTATTCTCCCCTCTTCACGCACTCAACTTTTCCTCTGCACACATTCTTTTTTAACCCATGCAGTACGATGGCATTGTGTTTACGCTTATTGGTGCTGTAATTCCTTCAGACAATTTAGTCCAACAAAGAGATTTCCCAGGCTGAAGATGAGGAATTCAGTACCTAAATTCTCGAGCTCCAATAGCCACTTCAAAGTGAATGGAATTGTGTGGATATATGACTGTAGATGTAGCCGTAGTGAAGTGTTCATCCTCTACAACATGGTTGTGTCCTTTTCATTTTATTTATGATATATCCAGATGATATCATATACTCAAGAGATGTGAGATGTGGGCCCGTAGATTTATCAGGTTGATCTTAAAGACTCCGTATTAGTAATGGATGCTGTACTGGAAGCGTAGGTGTTACACTTACGGAGTGTAGTTGATCTCTAACTCTCAAACAGTCTTTCAGGACACAGGTTGAGAGTTTCCTTTTCTTTGTTGCCCAGTGTCACTCCTACACTGTTTACAGATAGAACTGTCTCTCAGGCAGAATTTACAAGAGGTCTGCAGGCCTCAGCCTGACTCAGGAAGTCCACAGATGTCTCACTGCGAAACATCCGGTTTGCATATTTGTGAAGAGAGACTTCGAACTGGAGGGGTAAAATATAGCCTTCGTTATCTCCTTCACTATTAGGCGACTCTCCTACACTGAAGAAAGTCGCCCGGTACCAGCAGAGAATAGCCTACAAAACAAGAGCTCACGCTGTTGGGATTAACCTTTCAGTCTTCACACGTTCCATAAATCAAGACTACCTGTGCGGTACTGTTGGCAACATAAGTAAAGTCACTTCTTATCTCTCTCTCTCTCTCTCTCTCTCTCTCTCTCTCGTGTCCGTCTGTCAGTCTGTATTTATCTGTCTACCTGGTCTCTCTCTCTCTCTCTCTCTCTCGTGTCCGTCTGTCAGTCTGTATTTATCTGTCTACCTGGTCTCTCTCTCTCTCTCTCTCTCTCTCTCTCTCTCTCTCTCTCTCCATGGACACTGTTAATCAGCTTCGTGACTGCAGCAACCGACACTGACGACGTGTTCGGTCCCAGATAAGTGTTCTCTGTTGTTTACTTCTGATTTACGGGACTGACTTCAAAGATAAAAAAGTAGTATAGGCGACAGAAATTTGATCACCAAGAGTACATTCGCCCAACTACACCAATTACTTCGGTTACCATGCCGATTTTCTTGCATCCCCTCTCCCTGTACCGGCAGCTACAGTTGCCGTCACTAATATCTTAACAGTGTCTCATTGCCATGCCAGAGTCTAAGGAGATCCAACTAATTCAATCTTCAGTGATTATCTGGATTGAAATTTTGTCTGTACTAATTAATTTGGAACCCCATTAGTATAATGTAATGATGATGACAAACATGGCGAACCGATGTAAGATTGTGGAATTGTATGTATATATAAAATCAACAGTGAGAGCAGGAGAAATGTCTTAACTTCTACACACTGAAGACGTCTTTCTTTACTTCACTTTTGCTATCTCTAAACAAGTACTGTATATTCATTTTTCGAAAGCTCTCTTGCACTGAAAGGACGAACCAAGATAACCTTACCTTTCCTGTTTGAAAATTCATTTTGAAGATTAATGAAATCGTCAGTAGGTAGCAAGATCAAAGAAAAACCTATATCAAAGGGATTTAGGAATGAATGTGGATGTCGTAGGTCGGATAAAGCATGAAAAACGGAAATATGTGATAGATCTCGATTGGGGGAGTGTATTAGTCAAAGGTTAGAAGAATGTGTGCACTGGTCACAGAGACAATGGATTGAATATGGTGGTGAAGAGGGATGGAGTTTGGAGGAGAGTAGGAGGAGGTATGGAAGGCAGGGAAGGTAATGGATAAATGCGGTATGTTCATATGTAAATAACCCAGATGGGGAAGCAAGAGAACTGACGAGTAATAGGAAAAGAAAGATAAACATCGTATGTAGATGCATATAGCAATGTTTGCTCGCATTCTTCTTTGTATTTTTTTTTTTTTTACTTGGCCGTGGATGAAATATTTTGTGTCTCACATTTCTCTTTAGATCGTTTGACCTGGAAAATGGAATAAAGAATTTCAAGAGATTGAATGATGGGGAATGGATGTCGGGTCCATAGCACTTGGCGCTCAATGGATAATTCTGCTGTTCTTCTGCACGTTGGGCGGCTACTACTGTCTTTGTGCAGAACAGTACTTTCAAGACATTCTGGATCCTTTTCACCTCAGGCACAGCTGGAAAACTAGATGATAATAATGATGGTGATGGTTGTGGTGGTGGTGGTGAATGTACAGTATAGTTGCGGGCATTGATTCACTTTATCTGAATGAAAAATAAGCCAGTGAGATATGGTTTTCGAAACTCAGTGATACCCTTCGGAATCAAAAGAACTTTTCAGACTATCATGTAAGTTTGACAAGTGGAAAGGATTTTTTTTTTTTACAAGGGGAAAGGAATTTAGGTCAACAGCCGTATCTACACATGGATTCTTCCCTCATGTTCCCGCACTTTTAGTTTCCTTACGTTCGACTGTCACCTTCTCGGCTAATTTGTTTTCTCGTGTTGCGTTACCTCAGTTCACTGTTTTGTATTGCGTTGTTAGGGAATAGGAGTGTATTATTTCTTGTGTAAACTGAGAGAGAGAGAGAGAGAGAGAGAGAGAGAGAAGCACGAGATGAATGATAAAAAAATATATTTGAAGACAGCACTGACAGGCAAATAGTGTTTTCCGATTAATATCAGACACAATCCCATACTATAGAAACAACCTTCGTTAGGTGGCAGCAGGTTTACCATCACATTATCGGACACCTAAAGCAGTTTATTCCAGCTGACGCCAAGCAGCTTCACTCAGCTAAGAATGAACTAGTCTGAGATTATTAATTCCTTCACCGTTAACACTCCATTATCCTGTTCCACGAAGCGCCAGAGGGTATTATTCAACTAAGAGTGAGTCACAGGAGCCTCAGAGTGTTAGTATGTTGCTGGTGCCAACTTCTGAACAGAGTTGGTTGTCAACGAAACACGTTGAACCTCATGGCATGCGAACCGAACCCTTTCACATAAAAAAAAAAAAAAAAAAAATCTTGCATTTTGTTTAACTCCCTTGGGCTTCCAGGACTTACTCTCTGTTGAATAAAATAATTGTGTTAGCTAGGAGAGAATTCCAAAGGTGTTCCGGTCATGAAGGGGGCAATGCTGGGAGTACTCTGTTGAATCAAACCGTCTAGCGTCAGCGGAAATCTAGGGATATAACGGTTGTGAGATGGTTAAAAGCGCAAAATCTTTGACAGACTATTTCTTTCTGAAAGGTGAATTCATGCATGGATAAGGTTAATTTTGTGTGTTTAAAAATGCTTACAATGATTTTCAAAATTTAACCCTGCTAAAGTGATGGTGATGATGATAAAATTATAAGAGCCAGTTAATTCCGGCAAATGCAGCTCTTACTTTCTATAGATTCACAAACAACAAAGCATTGCAAGAACAGAATTTGCATCATGCGAAACTCAAGCAATATTTCTGCGTAAATTTGAAATAGTTTATAGATAAAATGTAAAACTGCATAGGTTTTCATATTTTTAATTGTTCGTACCGTACAGCCTTTTTAAACAAGGCTGTCTTTCAAGTAGGTAATTTTTAAAAATCGTCTGATGGTAGAAGGAATAAAATAATAAAGATGCCTTTAGTCTGAAGGGATAATAAGAGCCAATTTCTAACCCCTGACAAAGTGAGATCTTCACTTAGCAGAAAAAGAAGATAATATAAATTAGTAAGAAACAAAAGTCAGAATTTGCCATGTAAGGCTACTGTCGTACACTTAGCAAAATAAAATCGCCAGGCAGTAGCTGGATGATAATTAACTAGAGTTGGTCCTTTGATGAAAGGGTTAATGGTACTGATATTATCATTGCCAGGTTCATATACTTACTCTCATCCTGATAAAATTATCTTTCAGAGTTGTTCCATAAATGAGAAAGTAAAGACACCAACGAATATAAGGTATTAATACCGTAAAGGAAATACCAGTGTGTTAGGCTGGCTACATAAGGTAGTATACAGGGTATACATTCGCAGCGCTGCCAAAATTGTGATGACGTTCACTGAGCCACAGGTGACGTTAATGTACCGTAATTGTAGTTTAATCATTGCATTCCACTAAACGTCTCTTAAAATAACCTAGAACTAATTATGGTCGGTAACTCAGGGATGACGTTTAAGCACTTGAATGCATTTTATTATTATTATTATTATTGTTATTATTATTATTATTATTATTATTATTATTATTATTATTCAGATAGTTTTATTCAGTTGGATATCATTAGCAGTGACAGGATTATTCTCAGTAACCCCTTCACAACATGATTTCACGTCCTAAGCTGAATAAAATAATTTGAAGGCAGCAAGAATTAGAATGAAAATCAATCATCGGACTGAATTAGTTGAGGTTATCGTTCGTTCACCTTGACGGAGATTTTCGTCTCTTTGCAGTTTGTTTCACGAAGATCAGTGATAGAATAAGGCAACACTTTTGACTCAACATCCGTTTCATAGCACTTTTTCGTGATTTGCATCAAACTATAACTTGATCTCTTGTTACATCCCGGTACTCAAGAGAAAAAGCTTGTAATTTAGGCCAGGTTATAGTGGACAGAGTATAACAGCTCGAGGATGGCACTGAAATAATCATCTCGGTTAGTCACACACACACACAAAAAAAAAAATCGAACTCCTAAACTACTACACGATACTACTAAGGTTATAGGAATTAGGCGACAATGTAACACTTTATATCTGATGTATCATTAAGAGCCTAATGCCATAATTGCTAGCTATATTTTCTGTGACTGCATTGTCAAGTAAGATACTTTTGTTATGCCATTCAGTGAGGCCACTTCGATCTTTAACCAAGTTACAGGTGTCCACACTTGAGAGTTTAGAACGTGTTCGAGCTAGGAAACTTGCTAATGATTTGTTCTACTTTGCTTTGTTTTCTTTTTCGTGAATAATAAATTGTGCCACCCGACTTGCTTGATAATAATGCACACTTTGATGTGATTCATTGTACTTCATAACATGCAGTAATGTCGGGGCATGTGCACCCTCATACCATTAGCGTAAAATCGCTAATAGGCAAAACATGAGAACTTCCTTTCTGTCAGCATCCGTTACATTACTGGATTATTTGTATAGGTCAATTTCCACGCTGTATTCAGCGCTCTTTGGACCTTTCAGCAGTGTTTCGCTAAAGTTTGAGAAAGACCATTTAAGCAGTACAGTATATACTTATTACTTTCACCTAAGCTTTCCAGTGATGGTGTGTGTGGGTCCGCTGCAACTACCATTTCTGTTTTTTAGATAATCCAGTTTTGGTGCTCAGCTTGTTGCTTTCCGGCTTTTTCCTTTTTCTTTTTCTTTTTAGCAAATGGTGGCGGATTGTAAGAAAAGTATAACAATTATTCCATTATTATAAGCTTTTCAAAGATGTGCATATATCCGCTGTAGCTCTGGTTTCCGAGATAACACAGTTCTGGTGATGTGTACTACCATCCTCCTACATGGCTGTTAGTGTTTTCGTTCAGCTACTTTGCTTGCCCTTTCGTTCGAACGAATATTCATCAATGGTTTTATTTTATTTTATTTTATATATATATTTTTTTTCTATTCGAAGCTCCAAACGAGTTACGAATATCATGGGCATAACTGTATAATCATTGACTCTCAGGCAACAATGACTCGTTATTAGAGAATGAAATCGTCTAGCGTTATTTGGAAACAAATTTTAAAGTTGTTCTGGCAAATAGACGGTTAATAGTGATAATTTTCGAACCATGTTTCTGTGACTTTACTCTCGGTCGATAAAATCGTCTGACGTTAGCCAGAATAGGATGCTAGACATGGTTCATCAGGATTAACTGTGTAACTTCTCAGTTCTACCTTCTGCATGAGGCGGCGATATCACACCTATAAATATTTTCACAACATTGTAAATACTAAAATCAGAGTATCATGTAAGTTCACTGGGTTCGTAATGTAAACAGCGATATAGTTATTGCTGGTTTGCTTTTGATAGTAAGTATTAGGGATGAAGATCAAAAGGATACCTAGCTATCTAGAATATCTAGAAAAATGCAGATATTAAATGCATAAACAATTTCATATACCTACAGTATATCAGCTCTGCTCATTTCATGCGAGAATGTAGCGCCGAATTATTTTTATGTCAGCTGCTAAAATGGTCACAGTAGCTGAATTAGAAAATTTCATCACATGCGACTATTCACGGGGCTATAAACAGAAGCAATGGCAACAGAGTATTTGCCAGAAATACACACTTAATAAATTTCTATTTTTATTAGTCTTTTTGAGTTTGTGAACCCGAGCAGGAAGAGAGTGTTGCAGAACTATTTGCCAGATTATGTATATGCACTTGTCATAATTCGAGTTTTTATGAGCAGACATGGGTAAATTTGATTACTCGACCAAGCAGAGCAAGTCAGCTTGTGCTCTCAGGTAACCACATATATATATATATATATATATATATATATATATATATATATATATATATATATATATATATATATATATATATATATATATATATATATATTTGAGGGGGAGGGCAATTTCTTTTTAAAGGGGATGTTTGGTTTTATTCACTCGTTTACGTTTGCTTTTCTGACACATATTGCTCTTTCCCATATTTTCAAGCCTCATCTAAGTTAAGCCAGCTTAGCCCAACCCAAAGCTAACGTAACCAGTTTAACCAAACCTAACTTAATAAAAATTACCATCCCTGCCTGCGGAGTGTAAACATTCCTCAGGTAGACGGTTTAGGACTTGGTCAGGAAGCAGACACTAGCCTTTAATTGTCCCCCTACGTACCTGAAGAATTTTTCAATCTTTGCCCTAGAACTGTTTGTTGTTTTAGCCATCACTGCCTCCTCTGGCAGGTTATTCCATTCATCCACCACATGATGGGAGTAGAGTACTTCTTGAAGTTCAGCTTTGGGCTCTGTTTTGCAACCTTCAAATAATGTCCTCTTGTGGGTTCGTCTTTTAGAATAAATAAAGTCTTGATACTTCAGTCCTTCTAATCCATTCATGATTTTGTGCGCTTCTGTTTGGCCTTTCAAGAGTCTTCTCATCTGGAGGGATATTAATCCCAGTTTCCTCAGTCTTTCTTCATATGGATTGTCAGATATGGCTAACAAGTTTTGTTGCTCTCCTCTGGACACCCTCCAAAAAGTTCACGTCCTTCTGACTGTATGGTCTCCATGCCTGAACACAGTACTCCAGCAAAGGTCGAACCAATGATTTGTACAATGACAGATTATTATTTAAGTTTCGTTCATCAAGTGTTCCTTTTATGGTAACAAGTACCTGGTTTGCTTTCTTTACGATGCTAGAGATGTGTTCACTGGAATTCAGTGATTTGGTCATAATTACACATTAATCTTTTTGACATCCCACACTTGCAAGTTCTTGCCCACCCATACAGTATACATACTGGGGGTTGTTACGTCCAAGATGAAGATATTTACATATATCTACAACCATAGATAGGTAATGTGGGGTCTCAGAAACCCCAGTCCCCGAAATTTGATTTTTAAAAATATGAGCATAAGGTCTACAGATCTGTCCGTCTCATTACCTTCCTGCCTAGTGATGCTCTTCATGGGGATGACGGGGTCATAGCTGTATCTGGTTCTGATTTTGCTCTATAGAGCCATTGGGGTACGTTAGACCCCCGGATTACCTATAATGTAACCTAGTTGAGCCCTGTTGTGATTTTTTTATTTCAATTTGCTGTCTTTCTCCTTTTGTATACAGAAGGTCCCAACATCGGTCTACTGCAGGCCACCCAAGGAATCATGATATTACTTTTCGATTTTGCAAGATTTATTTTTAAAATTTGCATACCTGAAATTTAATCATTTTTGTATAAACTTTAAAAAAATATATATTTTTTTCAATTAAACTTTATTTTTTCTGGCCCTGTTTAAAGATAAGGGGTTGAATTATTTGTGTATTGAAGCATTTTGAAATATCTCAAACGGAAGTATTTTTTTTAAATTCTTTTTTCGTGGGGTCCGTCAGACCCCACGTTACCTGATATGTAACAAAAAAAAAGATTACCTATTTAGGGTTAAACCTTATCAGCCAGTCAGTCGACCGGTTCTCCATACCATGTATGTTTTTCTGCATACCGTCTATGCCGTGCTGATTTAGAATTTTCCCAGAGATTTTGGTATCATCTGCAAATGTCAATAATTGGGAAGTTATTACATGGTCATTGTCATTAATGTAGAGGAGAAAAAGAACAGGGCCAAGAACTAAGCCCCGTGGAACACCACTAAGTACCCTTGCCCAGTCTGACTTGAAGTGTCTAATGACGACTCTGTTTTCTATCCTGTAGCAATGACTCAGTCCAACTACTAATCTTGAGTCTAATACCATGAGCTTTTATCTTAAATACCAGACTTTCATGAGAGACCTTATCAAATGCTTTTGCAAAATGTAAGTATATGACATTAACTGGATACCCTTCGCCGAAGTATCGAGCACTTCTTTCAAGAAATGTTAGTAGATTTATTAGGAAGGACCTTCCTGGTTGAAATCCATGGTGAGTGTTCAAAATTAGTTTGTGTCTTTCCGTGTGTGACATTATACCATCTCAGATGAGGGATTCCATAACTTTGCTTATCTAGGATGTCAGGCTTATTGGTCTTTTTGAGGCTAATTTCCTTGAACCCATTTTAAAGACTGGGGTAACATAGGCTGCTTTCCAGTCTGCAGGCACTTAGGTGGTCTCTTTGCTAGTCACAGATTATCACTCAGGGGTTCAGCCAGCTCTGCCGCAAGATTCTTAATATCACCAAGTGAATAGAGTCATTTCCAGGAGACTTTCCTGGATTCAGCTGTTGGAGTTTAGCTTCCACTTTCTCTGGTGACAGATCAGTCTCATGAAGTGGGTCCTCACACATTCTTACGGGTTCCGTGATGTGAACAACAGTTTCCTCGGTAAACACTTCCACAAAGTATTTATTGAAAATTTGTGTCATCTCCTCATCTGCTACTAAATTATTGTCATAGTCCTACGCTCACCTTTAGGGAGATTTAGCTTCGTACATATTGATAGTACGGTATACTTTTGGATCAACCTTGATTTTTCCAGCTAAATTTGCTTCAAATCTCTGCTTTGCCTTTCGAATTTCGTTTCTTAATTTTTTTTTCATAGCCCTATTGCATATACAGTATATACAAACATGATCACACCAAGCCTAACCTAACTTAAAGGCCCGTTCACATGTTAAGTGGCCACCTGTGTTGTGCGAGCACGCTACTCAACAGTCTCGAAGGTGACGATACATGGTGTAAACAGTGAATCAGCAGCAGGGATGGTGTTAAGTTCCTTGCGTCTACACGTTCATTTTTCACGCACCATAACCAAACACCAACACCACAGGTGTCCTCTGATTATTAGGAAGTGACTTTATGCTATGTTCCACCCTTCTCTGACCACCCTGTTCCACTAGCTTTCCTGAATTAATCCTCAGTGGAAATTCATTCATCTGCGAGAATTTTTCATAGTGAAAAAAAGTCCAGTAATATGTGCGATGATATACTAGTTAAATAAAATGTTTGGATATTATGGCTTTGCCAAATCATAAATTTACCACAGAATGTTCCGTCACCATCACCCAGGTACCCACCCAAACACTTAACACATTCCCATCCCCAAATCTTCCCATCATCCCTGTATTTCCTAGCCGTGCTTGTCATGTTTTTCCTCACCGTGCCTGCAGTGTTGATACGCATCCCGGCTCATCCAGGCTGCACTGTTGTTAAAGGAAACCGATGAATAAGCCTGCAGGATCACTCGCAGCCCGACACACGCGTAGAATGTAAATAGTAAATATTGCCAGTTTGCCACTTGGGAGGTTTCAGAACACTGGTGGAAAATTTAGGACACATCCGAGTTATGGCGCTTTCGGTTTTCACTGTTTACCTGGCTCTGTTTTTATAGCGTGGTTCAGCGTTACAGTGGATTAAATGTCAGTTGCTTTGAGTATTCCCTTGAATATTGATACTGTATTTGATTTTTATGAATGTATATTAAGTGGCATATTGCAGCGAGTTCGAAACGTTTTGATTGTCTTGGTCAGTCCTTCATCACCCTCTCCATCTCCCTGCATCTCTCTCTCTCTCTCCTGTCCATCACAGTTTCCTCCCCGCCCCTTCCTCTTCATTTCCTTCAGCCATAATTTCCCCCCAGTTTTTATCTCTTTCTCATTCGTACCTTTTAACCTCATCTCTCTCCCTCACTCTCACAACGCCTTTCACCCATTTCCATCCTAACGTCTACCATATCTCCCCTCTCAATTATCAGCATCTCTCCGTACGACATCCTCCCTATCTTTTCAGCACTTGCCTTCCCCTCTCTCCTCTTTCAAAAACCAATCTTCCCATCCCTTCACCTTCCAACATCTATCTCTCCCATCCCTCCCTTTTCAGCACCTATGTCCTTCTCCCTTTCCAGCATTTATCTCCCTCTCTCTTCGCAGCGTCTATTTCCCTATCCCTTTTAACATCTATCTATCCCTCTCCTGTCTTTCCAACACCTATCTCCGTCTCCCCTCCCCTTATAACACCTATCTCCCTCTTCCTTTCCAACATTAATCTTCACATCTCTTCCCCTTGCAACACATATCTCACCCTCCTTTTGCATCACCTATGTCCACATCCCTTTACAACACCTGTCTCTCTCACTTTCCCATCTCCCCTTCCCTTACAAAATCCCCTTTCGTCTCCCCACCTCTTTCACTGTCTACCACTCCTTTAACAACTTACACTGTATCTTGCCTTCCCTTTACAAAAACTATACCGGGTATTCCCCTCTCATTACAACACCTATCTCTCCCTCCCTTTACAGCACCTATCTTTCCCTTCATTTACAACATCCTCCCCTCCTCCCAGTTTCTCAGCCACTGACCCCCTGCCATAAGTTATTTCCACCTCCCTCCTGATCCCAGTTCTCCTCAAGCCCCAGCCATGAATTCCCATCTATAATACATCTCGCCAACCCGTCAGAGTGAAGCAAAGCATTTACCTCATGAGCGCCACATCCTCTCCTCCCCAGCATCAAACTGCCCAGCTTGAGAGTTGGCAAAAGGCAAGAGGTGGAGTGGAGTGGAATAAGGTTGAGTGGCGTGAAAGTGGATGGGATGAGTGGCAGTGTGGGGGTGAATGGAATGGTGAGGTAGAGTGGGGTTCGATCCAAGGGTGGAGTTTACTGGGGTGAGGTGGGTTTGGGTGACATCGTGGGGTGGAGTGGGGTTGGTGGCAGAGTCTGGTGGAGTGGGAATGGGTTTGGTTGGGGTTGACTGGCAGTGTGGGGCAGAGTGGCCAGGGGTAGCGATGAGTGGCAGGGTGGAGTGACGTGGAGTGGGTTGGAGTTGGATGGCAGGGTGTGGGAGGCACTCATGGGAAAGAGTGTGCTTTCATACTTTCTTTACAGTCGTGGTGGAGCCGCTTTAAGTCAACACACACACACACACACACACACACACACACACACACACACACACACACACACACACACACACACACACACACACACACACACACACACACACACACACACGACCAGATGCAATATGACTCACTGTAATCGGGAAGTTCTGTGTTTCCAGGCATACTATCTGGCAGTCACATGCATGCTGATCGATCTCTCCCTTCCTCCCTGCCATACTAAGTTTCTCCCTTTATTCTTCTCTCCCT
>NC_136967.1:25442359-25457359 GCF_032717465.1 Coenobita brevimanus
TTCACATAGCCTATGTCCGAACTGGAGGTCATGTGAGTCTCCATGCCAAAAATTGGGCTGCAAGGGTACCCGGCGTTGCTCGGGCCAAAAATGCAAACATTACCGGTGACCTCAAATGACCCAGATCTGAATTTTGACTCCACTAAAACCATCCTTTGGTCACCCCGATTCAGAATATATATGGATCTGGGAGTCTCTGGCCCTTGGTTTGGGCGTGATTGAAGGACAAACAAACAAACAATGCGGCACTTTTATATATATATATATATATATATATATATATATATATATATATATATATATATATATATATATATATATATATAGATAGATAGATAGATAGAGCTGGGCTCTGTTGTAACATGATAGGCAGGTGGAGAGACAACATATATACATGAACAGTCAGGTTCGTAGTAAATAATTTCTTAGTCAACAAGGCCTGACAATTAGACCCTCTCACATCTTGGAATAAATGTCTGTGTGCTGTGTGGCAAGTGTGAATAATATGATATGTGGGTAAGTATCAAGTGTAATGTTACTCACCTGTGAGTATATGTTGGATTGGTGTCTCGTAACAATGTAGGATAGTCCAGGGCAGCATTCAACTGTTATGTAAAGGAGCTAGAGACTGCCTCCACAACTAACTGTAGGCGATATGGTATAGAGGGGGAGGGATGACTTTACACGAGGTACTGTCTGATGAAATGGAGTGTGGTTGGCCCTGAAAAGAATCGGGATAAGTGTCATCGGAGGTTTCAGGGCACATCGTCCTAAGCGATTCATTTTGTACATTGGATATGAATATTTCTTGTAAGTTATTTGTATGATTTTAATACCGACATATTTTCCATCAGTAGTATACAATAAGATACTGAAACGTTATGTGCAGGAAAAATGACTAGGTAAAAGTATTATAAAGCTTCCAAAGCCACGTAAACTACGACTCCCTGTCCAGAGCTGTTCAATGAATAACTCTGATACGATCCAGGATGAGTTAATTCCTTCAAAAAACACTGACTACCTTCTAATCGACCCTAAATATATCTCAGCTGATTAGCCTACATTCTTGAGGTGTGACTCAGAATAACTGCCCTGCGTCCAAGGAAGAAAGACACCCAGTGTTATATTCGCATGCATCAAGGTCATGCATGTGCAAAATACCCTCTGCACTAAAGTACCGTACACCACATCTCTTGTAGTTGGGCATATAATCCTATATAGATGATTATCTGTGATATGCAGGAGAGGCAGTCTGATTTCTACACAAACTTTCCCGCTGTATATCAAAAGGAGTCACCTATTTACCATCATGTGTTCAAAGACACGCATGCGGTATAAATTAATTTATGCAAAAGGTAATTTGTACATGTACGAACTTAGTGGGTGCAACTCTGTACATAAGTTACCCTATACTCTCTCCGCATACCAAGGTATAGGGAACTTTGTGCATCGTGAACTTTGTGAATGCACACACTAGCCTATGTGCATGTGACACCGGGAAGACTATGTCCGGGTGATGTGCAACAGGCAACAAAAATCCTGTCGTTTCTCTTGCCATTCTTTCTATAATTTTTGAAAATTAGTATCTTTAATGCGAAGCAAGCGGTACAGATAGTACTGATCTGTTGCTAAATTCATTCAGCAGTGTCGTTGTTACGGATTACCAAACTTGTTTTTAAAGTTCCCAAGCAAGGGAGGCGACAGGACTTTTGTTGTTGATAGTACACTCACACCAGGTAGTATGGTAGTGTAGGAAACCAAGAGATAGACGGTTTCATAATGAGCGCTGTGAGTTTCGTGTTTTTTTTTTCTCCTAAAGCAAATATAATTGAATGAAGAGTGTTACTCATACGTAGTGTAAGGTTCTCTATCCGGTATGGATAAAAACAGCAGGCAAGCTCATTCATCAAGGGTTAGTAGACATTATTTTCAAAGCAATCGTCCACTGTAACAATATGCAAAGACGGAGAAGTTTTTGATACTTCTTGGAGTAAATGTACTATATATTCAAATATTCGGATCCCGTCCCTGCTGTAAGAAATTTTGCTGTGCCGTGATGTAACGTGGGAAAACCATTAAACGAGTTGCTGTCGTCTAAATATGTGGTGTCAAAGCAGGGTTCCTATAATCCCCAGGAGAAACCGCCTCAGAAGGACGTGGACTTGGTTGGCATGTGGTCCAGCGAAAGTTGAAATTGTGCAGCAGGAGGGGGGAAACTTGTAGAAACTCGGGGGCGGCAGCTGCAGCTTGACTCTGAGATTTCCTGGTATCACTGTCTGGTTTCTTGGGTCCTGGGAGATGTTGGTTTTCCATCATATTTTGCCATAATTCCTTTCTTAGCTACCCGGTACTTCTGTTTCTAAAATCTTATTTCTGAGAATAAAAGGTTAAGTACGTAGGGGCCGATTGAAGTTTCACCTGTCAGGGTTTACTTAAGCAAGCTTTATCCAACTTCCACCAAACGGAAGGGTTGAGGATACGGCAAGAATGAATGGATACGACTTCGAAAACAATCAGTCAAAGACCAAGGTCAAAGGGTTAGATAAAAGTTCGATCATTGTATCTCTGTGTGAGCAAAATATCTAAAAACGCTTGATCTGATGTGGACCAACATTTTTTTTTTTCTTAGAACAAGTGGTTAAAGGTTAAGGTAACATGGAAAGGTCAGTATATAGTACAGCTTCTGTCTGATTAAGACCAGACTCTGTGAAAGAGTTTTTGGCAATGCTAGGATAAACTTATTTGATTTTGAGAACATTCAATCAAACGTAAAGGTCACAGGGCATGGTCAACTTAAATAGGGATGATTATGATCTGGAACAAACGTGGCGGAGAGTTAAAGTTTAGGCCTAAGTCTGTTTATATCAAGTCGACCCATACGCATGTGGGTGGAGCCTCTATGCTACTAACCCTAAAAACAAACAAAACGTGCCGGTGCAGGGCTAACGAAAATGTAAATGCAGGCCTGTACTGCAGTGCAATATGCGGAGGTAGGTGTTCACCGTGGATGGATACGTAGTGCAATATGCGGAGGTAGGTGTTCACCGTGGATGGATAGGTAGTGCAATATGCGGAGGTAGGTGTTCACCGTGGATGGATAGGTAGTGCAATATGCGGAGGTAGGTATACGCCGTTGGTGGATAAATTATTTCAAGCATCACCCACAGTTTTATAAAAATTTATAATCAGCTTTAATTTTCTTTGACAGTGGTAAACTTTTTAAGCTAATTTTGCCCTTTAAGCTTCAGAAATATATATTCCGTATTTTAACTGGCTTCTTTTACTACAAGCAGTTTAAAAATGTGTTAAAATACGAACTGTAGATTTACCATGCTTCTCAGTGTCGCATTAACCAATGAGCAGCCTTAATTCAAACGCTTCCTGGCTCCGTCTATCAGAGCTGAGTGAAAAGTGTATACATAATATTATTCAGTGAGTGGCGGTGGGAGACTGATGGGAGGGACGTGTTCACACAGCCAAGGTCACAAATCAACCGAGGTAGGGCCGCGTGACGTCACAAGTCGGCCAGCGCGGCCTCCGTTTTTTGGAGTCAGTGGGTCGACTTGGTATATGTAGACTTAGGTTTATGCAAGAAAATAGCAGTTCGATTTTGAGAATAACTGGTCGGAGGTCGCAGGGGATAGTCAGATATTAGACATTTAGACCAACTGGTAGGCGCGGATATTACTTTCCTTGAGTGCTTCTTCTGTCTTTCTTTATTTCCTTTCTTTCTTTCATTCTTTTGTCCTCGCCGTTTCTTTCCTTCATTCTGTCCTCCTTTTTTATATCATTCTTCTTTCGGTCTTTCTTTCCTTTCTTCTTTTCTTCTCTCAATCTTCCTTCTTTGGTTCTTTCCCAGTTTTCTTCCCCCATCCTTCCAATGTTTCTCTTTCTTTCAGTTTGACCTGTTTCTTCTGTTCGTTCGTGATTCATTCTTTCATTATTTTTTTAGATCTTCTTCGTTTGTCCTCATCTTCCCGTCTTCATTTGTCACTTTCATTTATGCATCACTTGTTTTCTTTTGACATCCATTACGTTTTATTTATATTTAGCATTTCTTTCTCCCATCGTTCGTTTGTGTCATCCTTCCTTCCTTCCGTCCTTCCTTCCTTCCTTCCTTCCTCCCTCCCTTCCTTCCTTCCTCCTTTCCTTCATTCCATCCTTCCTTCCTTCCCTTCTTCCTTTCCTTCATTCCATCCTTCCTTCCTTCCCTCCCTCCCTCCCTCCCTCCCTCCCTCCCTCCCTCCCTCCCTCCCTCCCTCCCATCCTTTCTCGCTCCCTCCTTCCCGTCCTTCCTTTCTTCCTTCCTCCCTCCCTCCCTCCCTTCTTTCCCCACTTTCTCGACTCCTTTACACCTCAGTGCCACAATTCTTGCTATTGCAAACTCCCTTAATAAATAAAGAAGATAAGAATAGTGCCAGGAGCTGGGACCTTTAGGTATGAAACGAAGAAGAGGGGAAGAGAGGCGAAAAGGAGAGGAGTAGATAAGGAAGGTGAAGTAGGGATTTTGAGATTGTGTGTGTGTGTGTGTGTGTGTGTGTGTGTGTGTGTGTGTGTGTGTGTGTGTGTGTGTGTGTGAGAGAGAGAGAGAGAGAGAGAGAGAGAGAGAGAGAAAAGAAATTACAAAGAGGGTACGAAAAGTTGAGGAAAATTTGAAAGGAAGAAATTAATGAAAGAAGGACGTGAGGAAGAATGGAAGGCGAGAGTTATGAGGGAGAAAGGCAGAGAAAAAGGCGTCAGGAGATGGATTGTATGTGAAGTAAGGATAGTTATATCAAACTGAAATAGGAAGCAGGGAAGGGAGAACAGGGTGAAGGATATACGGGTAGGTAAAAATGGAATGAGTAAATACAGAGAAATGAGATTACAGTGATGGAGAAGTTACAGTGAAGTAAACTATAAAAAAAAAAAAAATGCTGGAAGGATACATAGACAGTAGACTATGAATGAATGGAAATGGACGGGGAAAACGATGATAAGGAAGGGATAACGAGGCAAAAAGGGAAAAAAAGATACAGAGGCAGGTAAGAAGCACATCTAGGTATGAATGAATGAAGGATTTGAGGTGGCTTATATCAAGACAATATGGATTAGATTAAATGCATTGAATAGAAGGGTACTGAGGTGCGGATGGAAAGAAAGGAAACAAAACATAAGCATACAGAAGACAGAGAATGAGAAGAAAGAAAGGTTAATAAGGTAATACAGAATGTACAATGTCTAATAAAACTGGTCAAAGCTTTAGTGACATACGGTATACTGAAAGGGCCGATTAAATGCATAACCAGATTTTTTATTCAAACATGTGATAATTTCAGGCTTTTGTGTATGGCTGCACATATACCTCACTAGTATTCTCATAAGGACGTAATGCCAACAGTCTCACTGAAAGCATGTTAGCTACAACTGACAAACACTTCAACCTTCGTTCTAAGAAGGGAATTAGCAACCCTCCTCAGTTCTTCCTCGAAATTCCCTCCTTCTTTTCATTTTCCTCCTCCTCCTCCTCCTAATCCTTCTCCTCCTCCTTCTCTTCCTCCTTCTCTTCCTCCTCTTCCTCCTTCTCATCATCATCATAATCATCATCATCATCGTCATCACCCTATTGCTTACCATACTTCTTTTTTCCACCATTCTTGTTCCTCCTCTGTCTCATGCACTTCCTTTCCCTTCCTTCGTCCTCCCTGTCCCTCTTTTCCTCCTTTTTCTTACTGGGCCTTAGATCGTTCTTAAGCGGCTTATGTTGCAGCCGGGTTAATAAATATATAATAATCATCTAAAATCTTATTTACAAGGAGAATAATAACTGTGTAATTTTACGAACGTTAAGCACTAACTAGATAATATTACATACATAACACCAATACCTTTCGTTGGTATCACAATAACAGTGCCACATAGTCAAACGAAAACACCCAAGGATGACATCAATATAGGTCTGACTGTTATCCCCACCAGAACGTCGACATCCATAATGTAATCTTGCTGTTTGCCAGACTATTCTGTTGTGCACTGAAGAGTTATCTAGACGTAAGTGGGTTAATGAGTGGTACATCTAAGCCTTCCGGGTAGAAAAAAAAATCTTACATAATTTGTGAAAAAAACAATCTGAAAATAGCAAAAAATAATAAAAACGTCATTGATTTCAAGGTGTTAGAACACATTGTATTAACCTCTACAGTAGCAATAACATAATTCTTGTCATACTGTTGCTACTAACGGATGATTTTATTCAGGTTATATGGGGGACTCCATATCTAAAAAAGCTAACACAGCTTGTTTTAAAAATCCCTTCATTACCAGACTCTCTTCAAATTTGGGTAATGTCACTTGCCAGTAATACGAACAAAACGTAAAAGGACACCATCGTACAGAATGTGTAGGGATTAATTACAGACATTCTCCGAACTTCATCTGGCTATTTTGGGATTCCAGAATTTAATTTCGTAAATAACACTCTGCCAATACTCGTACAATTTTCAGACGTCTGTCATGGGTTTCTCAGGATGCGATCTTCCGCCCGATGCTCCCCTTGTCAGGAGCAGGTCGAGGGGAAAACTTCTTGGAGGCGAGACCAGACGTCGGTATGAAATGGCTTGGAGATATGTTAAGTGGACTGGTGGATTGCATTACCTCTAATTTCCTTCTCTTGTCTAGTGTTTGAAAAGTTCTGTCAGTTTTTCACTATATTTAATTCCTTCAGTACGATGACGAGATCTGAAATTCTTTTTTGTATCTATTAAACTATTTTATACACTTAGGAGAGCACTCTTTAAATGAGGGATTTAGTGGAGAAGATAATGATAGCTATATCTAACCCCTCCATATCGAAAACTCTGCCCTATATATGGTTGAACCATCTTCAGTAGCAAGAACTACGAATCAACCTTCCTCAGGCTGAAAGAGTAAAATGGCTGGGGCATATAACAAGCCGAAGTAAAATGTTGACATTCTTTCCCTATAGTTAATAAAGTAGACATCATATTCATAACTGAATTCAACGGAAAAATTTAAAATATTTAGGTATAAACGGATAATAACGTCCAGCTTTCCATCCCCAACTGTCCTTATACCATATAAGAGAGAGAGAGAGAGAGAGAGAGAGAGAGAGAGAGAGAGAGAGAGAGAGAGAGAGAGAGAGAGAGGTTGGGGGAGGAAGAGAGGAAGACTAAAAAAAAACAACGAAAGATGCCAAGTGCAGAAACGAAAAGCACACACAATAAAAAGACAACAAAGGGGAAACCATGGACTAAAGGAAACAAGAGAACAGGAAGAAAGACGAGAGTAAAAACTGAAAAAAAAAAAGCAAAAAACAATACCCCGTGAAAGAATACACACCACAAAAATTCAGTACAACTCGGGGCAAAAAAAGAAGAAAAAATTGTATCGAACGTCTCACACTTCTAACCCAGGAAAGGAAACGAAGGTGGTGGTGGAGGAAAGGGAGGAGAAAATTAGCTTTGGGGTGTTTTATAAGTTCTGGGGCGCTGGCAATATTCGGCCTTCCGTAAAAATTGCCGAGAAATCAAATTCGGCTGTGGGTTTCCCCCTCCCGAACGCGCTGTAATAGGGCCCAACCATCTGGGGACATCTGGGGCGGGAGAGAAAAAAATAAGTTTAACACATTCAACGATTCCAGACGATTCTGTTCTGTTTTAGAAGAGATTATTGGAACTGGAAAATTTATGGAATGTTATATAGAATACATTTACCAGCTACCAAACTGTCAGTAATAATAAGCTACAGAAAGAGTCGTCATTTTTAAGTAGCCCGTCAGTCTTAGGACTTGTATTTATTTTATATATGCTATCATTAATATATTTTACTCAAATTATAGACAGTACGGTGGGAGAGAGGATAATTTATACTGTAACCATCCCCAACAAATAAAAGTATCTCCTTACCGACATGAAATCTGTTGAAATCAGCAAGACTAAAACAAGAGTGACATCATCGGAATGGAGAGAATAAATAGGCTTGTCGACATGTTTCAAGGCCGATTGCTTTTAGAGCACCGAGATCTCCAGATATCATTGTTTATCTCTGGCTACAGCTTCTCCATGACCTATATTCTGCTTTCTTCTTCTTTCTTTTTTTCGCTGTCATACTCCCTTTTTATGTTTCTGCCTGGCTAGTATTTTTCCCCTCAATTCCTTGCTACATATTCTTTTTTTCTGAGTTTTTGGCCTGCAGTATTTCACCGGAGTATTTCTGAATTTTGCCAGTTTCTTCTTTTCAGGTGCTTCTGTTTCTAGGTGCACCTCATCGTTGAGAGAAAATGTCTTCCTTGTTAAGAAAGTCTGTGGATTTTTTGGTTTGTAATTACAGTGGGAAGAATCATTACGAACTAGTGACATTGTTAGAGGATATTCTCTTTATTTTATTCTGACTAGAGTCCTCATCATCTTTACCACCATCATCGTCTTCGTCATCAACATCATCATTCCAACTTTAATTTCCACGCACCTAAACTGACTAACAATTAAATACACAAGCAAGTTCACACACACACACACACACACACACACACACACACACACACACACACACACACACACACACACACACACACACACACACACACACACACACACACACACACAGATATAATTGATCCATCTGTCTAAATCGCCACGATTTTCGACACTGCTATCCCATTCCTTAGACAACTCACAACTCAGTCCTTCATTTCATAGCCGATGTATGTTTTCTCTTCAATTTCTATATTGAGATCACTGTAATACTCTTGCATAATAGCTTTCTCAGAAGCTGGATATGCCGACCTGAATGCATAGTTGTTGACTATATGATATATCCTTATTAACTCCACCAAAGAAGTTGCGTTTTTGGCTCGGCTTGTTTGTCGGTCTGTCGGTCTGTTAGCAAAATTATGGAAAAAAAAAATCTATCTATCTATCTATCTATCTATCTATCTATCTATCTATCTATCTATCTATCTATATATATATATATATATATATATATATATATATATATATATATATATATATATATATATATGTGTATATTCCTGATTATTTGCAGCATTTCTGGATTTATGGCTGAAAATCGTTAGAGTAACAAGCAATGACATTTTTAGTCGAGAAAAGCTAAATGTTATGGTCAAAAGAAGGGATAATGTTACCTGTCTAAAGTATGCTGTCTCAGAGTGCTTTTGTTCTTCCCTGTATTAAATAAAACTTTCACGTAGGAGGTAGAGGGGAGTCACCATATTCAGTTCTTCTACCCAGAGTGGAATTAAAACCTTTCGTCTCATCAGCACCCATGTTCTCACCGACTTCCTGCAGCCTCTTTCCTTTCGCCGTAATTTTGCACCAGTGATCATTTAAAATCCTTGAATTATTTCCCGTTTATGGCAGACATGCAGCACTCGTCTATCTGGAGTCTCTCATCTTCTCTTCTGCTCAACTCTGCAGCGCAAAAATTCATTGACATTCTCAGTCTTTCTCCCACAGAACAAGTCATCTTTGACAATCTTAGTTTGCCTTTCCTCCTGCTTGCCACCTCCAGCCTTTTTAACTCATTCACTATGACAGAAACCCCTTTAATTTTCTTCAGTCCGTTGCCGAACAAAACATTATTTTCATGCTCGCTTCTTCCCGACATTTTCTTAAAATTAAAAGAAATTTTTCGAAACGAAGAGTTGGAAACACAATTAATCCCTTCACTAATATACATTCATTCTAATGTGGGCAAAAATACTTCTGTGCCAGCAAGAATAAAATAAAAAGTAGTCTACATTAGCGGAATTAAGGGGGTTAAACTTTATATTTAAAGTACTTTGATTTTGCATGAACCAATTTAAAAGGCATAATTGTACTGGCGGAATTAATGGAGGAAATTAACGTATGGGATGTTCTTTAAGCTGCATACACTTCTCTGGTAATGTAAAAAATTATGTAAAAAGAGTATTCGCCGTGAACAGGTCTGAAACGAAATGTGTATAAGCTGTCCTAAACTAACAGTCAATTATTTTACTGCTTCTCTGACTTTCATTGCTTTGGATCAGTTTGTAGACCTTAATTAGTTTTCTGTTTTTTCGTATAGTATTGATAAAGGCTAATAATGCACAAACAGCCTTAACTCCCTCCCCCCCCACAACACACACACACACACACACACACACACACACACACACACACACACACGAGAGAGAGAGAGAGAGAGAGAGAGAGAGAGAGAGAGAGAGAGCACGAATGCCACGAAAGTTAAAACGACCAAACACGTACAATATCACAAATGCCCAAAACACACCGCAAGAAAGATGAAGCTCCAGACACAAACAAAACTGCTGGCACGCAAGCAATAACTTGAACAGCTTATAAACTGAAGGTACGAAAAAAAAAAGTTTCATAATATATACTCCAGGCACTTACACAATGTCTCAGCAACATAAACAATATTTCATCAACGCAAGGAATGAAGAACACACACATGAAAAGCAACACAATCGATCCCTGATACTGACAGAGCTCAATTTAGTTCCTTCACCCCAAGGACGTCAGCTATAATCTGTTCATGCTATCTCCAGGCGATTTCATTTTCTAAGCTAAATAAAGTCGTCTCAGAAGCATGAATACAATATAAGAAGGGCGTTATCTTACTGAAGTGGCCAAGGATCTGAACGCGATGTCAACGTCTTCACTGCTTTTCTTTATGACCTGAGCCTTCTGTCCGTCCATGGCCAGACGCTTTAATCCCGGAAGAGGTGACCCCAGACGAATCGCCGCCATGTCATCCTCCATTATCAAGCTGTCCCATCTCCAGCTCACACGCCTCTTACTGTTAAACTTTCTATTTCATACCTACATCCTTGGTTTTGCCCTTCCCCTCTCCTCCTCCACCTCATTCACATACACTCCCCTAATCATTCTCAGTCTCCATTCTCTCCACGTAGCCAAATCATCACAAACTTCTTCTCCTACACATCATTAGGAAACAACCCCACAAATACTGTAACACCACATCCCAGTATAATACCCGGTGCTAAAACAGGGATGGGGGGAATCACAACCCAAGTGGTGCCGTTTCAGGGCCGCCGGTACACTACAGCCAGGGAGCTAAGTATCTTCCTGATATTTGGTGAATTCACGGGGGAAAAAATTGAATCATCTGAGACGCTTGTTAGTCCACTTCAGACTTTGTCCATGTCTTGCTAGTTTCCAATAATCTTTAGAGAAAACTGGGATGATATATCATTAACTGTTGGTGCATAGTAGGTGGAGCACTGGATCTGGAAAGTGGGCTCCCTTGCCTATAACCAGGGTCAACATTTTTTAAAAGCAGGTCATGAAGCTGCAGCAACTATGGTAAGCTGGTTGTAATGAGGGATGTGAGAGACCTAACCCATATTCAGTATAAACGGTGTGTGTTAATGCTGAAGTTGTGACATACAGGTGTGTAATAAGTAGGACTGCTGGACCTGGCAAAGCCTGTCAGAGCCATGCCAATAGTTAGACTCACTGAGCGAAAAAAGGAAAAAAAATACTCTTACGAGCAAAACTTCGCCAGTAGTCCCTTGCCAGCACTGCCGTGCCTTCCACATTTTTCATTCCTCCCCGAACGTCAGAGTATCTATCCTTCTCATACTCTTGTGTACCTCATGCAGCTATCACATTATTTCACCATAGCCGGCAGGGAAGTATATGAGAAGTTTGGATCATGTTCGTACGTAAAGAGGCACCATCAGGAACGGATAAAACGTACACACGTACAGAAATAGCAGAGAACAAGTGCTCGTGGGCCCTTCAGGCCCCTCGCACTTGTTCCGGTGGAGGGCTCTCGCGTTGCTACAATATATTTTAGTTATAGCTGCGGGCAAAAAAGTCTGCGGAGATCCTATGCTGGGCGCCAGGAGCAGCGTTTTTTGGTCAAAATGTGATCGCTCATTAAATATAGTAAAAGTTTTTCAATCGTGATGGGACCAAGTTTTTTCACATCAGCGAATTTTCTGCGATTTTTGTGCCAATTTTGGTGTAATTTGAATGTGTAGTTTCGGCTGCCCAAAACACACACACACACACACACACACACACACACACACACACACACACACACACACACACACACACACACACGGCTAGTGCTATAGTATATTAGACAAGTGCTCGTGGGCCCTTTGGGCCCTCGCACTTGCTCCTGCGGAGGGCTCTTGCATTTATGTGCTGTTCTAGTGTAACGTTGTCACTTGGATTTTTTTGCAGCTAACCAATTGATCGTGTTATTTGCAGCTTCGGTAATGGAACCCAGTTTATTTAGTTCTACCTCTGGACAAAAAAGTCTACGAAGATCCTATGCCGGGCGCCAGGAGAAGCTTTTTTTTGGTTAAAATATGATCGCTCATTAAATATAGTAAAAGTTTTTCAATCGTGACGGGACCAAGTTTTTTCACATTAGCGAATTTTTTGCAATTTTTGTGCCAATTTTTGTGCGATTTGAATGTGTAGTTTCGGCTGCCCAAAATACACAAACACACACACACACACACACACACACACACACACACACACACGCCTACTACCATAGTATATTAGATATCAATAGACAATCCAGAGAAGAGCAAAAAGTGTACATAAAAAAGGCACTACGAAACTGCAAACATGTAACATCACGGCATTTGCCACAATTAATGAAACTCCACTGACAACAAAAAGCAAGAGTAGGCACGAATAATAATAATACCAACAGACATCACACTAAGCGACGGCAGAACGTGAGCCACATAAAAAATTAGTATGTACGTAACCAGGCAGCCCATAGACCTGTTGAATGGAGTAGACTGTAGCACAGTTGGAGTAGACTGTAGCACCAGTCGAGCAGGGCAGTACTCCCGAGGTGGATGGAAAGCTGATGACAGGGAGTGCTGGAGCTCCCGTTTCATCAGCCCTTAGGACTAGTTCCTGACCATCCCCCTTTGCTGAACTTTTTCAGTGTCTCAGTTACACAGAGAGTAGGCCAGCATGCTCTCCAGTACAAATTTCTCTAACTATCTTCACCAAACTACATGCACAGTACACACTACACTTCCTATTCAAAATTCACCAAAAATGGCGTCGATTTATCAAGCCTCGGAGTCCCCAGGGGGGGGACCATAAATGCCCCCACCATCTGCCCCTCTCCCGGTGACGACTCAAGGTATCTGGAACCACTGTCTGACTCTCTTCTTCATTTCTGCAACATTCGCGGCCTTTCCTCTAACTTTCGATCTGTTGAGCACCACCTTTCCTCCTCTAAACCTCACCTTCTTTTTCTAACGGAGACTCAGCTGTCTGAGGCAACTGACAGCAAACCCTTTTCTGTATCGTCCTACTTTCTCTATACTCATTTCAAAGCCAAAGGTGGCTGTTGTGTATATATACGCAACGACTTATCTTGCTCTCGTGTTCCTGAACTTGATTCTTCTGAATTCTCCACACTCTGACTTCGACTTTCCTGTCATTCTCTGACTAAATATATCCGTGCTGTTTACTTATCCCCTAATTCTACTGACAATCAAAAATTCTTCGACTATCTTACTTCTACGATGGAACACATTCTATCCATTTCTCCTTTCTCTGAAATCTCCATTCTTGGAGATTTCAGTGTTCACCACCACCTTTGGCTCTCCTCTCCTTTCACGGATCCACCTGGTGAACAAGCCTACATCTTTTCTATCCTTAATGACCTAGAGCAGCTTGCACAGCACCCTACCCGTATCCCTGACCGCCTTGGAGAGAGCTCCAACATACTTGACCTCTTCCTCACAACTAATTCTTCTGCTTACTCTGTTAATCTTTTCTCTCCGTTGGGCTCCTCCAATCACAACCTTATTACTTTAACCTGTCCTATCACTCCGGTACGGCCTGTGGACCCTCCAGGGAAACGTCGTCTGTGGCATTTTGGAGCCGCGGACTGGGAGGCCCTCAGGCAGTACTTCTTTGATTTTCCGTGGAATGATTATTGCTTCCATGGCCGGGAGCCATCTGAGTGTGCCTTGCGCATTACGGAGGTTATTCTCTCGGGCATGGAAGCATACATTCCTTTCTCATATCCTTTGACTAACGCAAGAAAGCCTTGGTTTAATCACGCTTGTTCTAATGCTGTCCGCAACAAGGAGAAGGCCTACAAAAGGAACCGGAGCCAACCCACCCCTGAATCACATCATCTTTACGTTTCTGCCCGGAATCGTGCTAAGTCTGTTCTTCGCTCTACTAAAAATAATTTCATCCATACTAAATGCTCTCAACTCTCCAACTTGAATTCTTCCCGCTCCTTCTGGCACCTTGCCAGAAATCTTTCTAACAACTTTACCTCATCATCCTTCCCTCCTCTTTTCTACTCTGATGGTTCTGTAGCTATTTCTTCTACTGATAAAGCAGATCTCTTTGCACAGACTTTCTCCTCCAATTCCACCTTAGACGATTCCGGTGCTGTTCCTCCATCACTTCCCCCCTCTGACTTCCTCATGGCTGACATGAAAATTTCTTCAGTTGATGTATTTTCTGCCATCACTGGCCTCAGTACTAACAAGGCATATGGGCCTGATGGGGTCCCTCCTGTTGTTCTCAAGAACTGTGCTTCTGTGCTTACACCCTGCCTAGGCAAACTCTTTCGCCTTTGTCTGTCAACTTGTACCTTTCCTTCTTGCTGGAAGTTTGCTCTCATTCAGCCAGTCCCAAAGAAGGGTGACCACTCCCAACCCTCCAACTATCGTCCAAGTGCTTTAACGTCCTGTGTTTCAAAAGTTTTCGAGTCAATTCTTAATAGAAAAATTTTAAGGCATCTTTCCTATCACAACCTTCTTTCCGATCGTCAGTATGGGTTCCGTCAGGGACGCTCCACTGGCGATCTTCTCACCTACCTTTCAGACTCCTGCTCATCCTCCTTTCGGGACTTTGGCGAAAGCTTTGCCATTGCACTTGACATCTCAAAGGCTTTCGATCGAGTCTGGCCTAAATCTTTAATTTCCAAACTGCCCTCCTACGGTTTCTATCTTTCTAT
>NC_136967.1:25464859-25492359 GCF_032717465.1 Coenobita brevimanus
TAGCCTTCATTAACCATTTCAATAGTATGTCTTAAGACAAATAATATCGTCTATAAATAGCGAGAATACACTAAAAAGTCACCGGGCGCAATGGCTTAAACTGAATAAGTCGTTTGTATGTAATTCACGAAAATATACAACCATCAGAGCAAATGGTGGTTAAAACAAGGGGAAAGCAGTCACTGAGGGCCGAACAGGGAAATCTGTGGAAGTGGCACAATCCCCCCCCCCCTCCCACCTCTTATGAATTCAGCAGAGCTCGTTGTTACCTAGTTTTTTTTTATTCTTTCACAATTCATTCGTTTATTTTGTTTATGGATATACCAGTCTACTTTATATATATATATATATATATATATATATATATATATATATATATATATATCTCTATATATATATATATATATATATATATATATATATATATACAGTATATGTGTGTGTGTGTGTGTGTGTATCATAGAATTAAAGAAACCAAGAAAAACTGAGTAAGAGTGTAGGTTTGAGTGTGAATATGAGAGTGAAAGAGTAGGTAAGAAATTGGAACTGGGGGTATGTTAGAGTTACAGCAACCATCGGGATACTGACTCACCAGTTTACCAATCAACCATTTATTCAGTATCAGACCAATCCCGCAGTTCAGTAGTAAACCACCTCACGACCACCCCTAAACAAAAAGTTTAACCAATCAATCATTCATCTGCTCAAGAAACCAGTCACTTTGTCAATTACTCGACGAGTCTTTCACTTCTTCATTCTAAAAAGCATCCAGTCTACTGATCAGCCAATCAAATCATTTAATCCACCCCTCATTTAATTTTTTACTTTTATAAATGACAAACAATCTAATGGACCAATATCCAATCACCAAATCTGCCAATCAAGAAACCAATAAGCAAATCAACTAATCCCTCACTGTATCAGTTAACCAGTGAACACATCAATCAGACAATGAAATAATCCAGTACAATAATCAAATCATCCCTCATTTCATCATTCATCCCGCCAGTCAGTAAATCACACGGTCAATCAATCTCTTACTCCATTAGTTAATCAGTCACTCTCTTTACTACCAATCAGATAGTCCAGTCACTTAATCAACCAGTCACTTTTTTCCACCAGAATCCAGTCAACAGGTCACTTAAGTAACAGATCACCAAAACCCTCATCAACCAATCACCTAATCAACCCAAACCTCTTCCAGTCAACCTCTCAGCCTTTTATTCCTCTAGCTTACAACCTCCACCATTCTCTTCCACAGGCGTGTACTGCCCGCGGACCTTCGACGGGTGGTCCTGCTGGAACGACACGCCAGCGGGGCAACGGGCATTCGTCCAGTGTCCCTCCTTCGTCCCCGGCTTCGACCCCAACCGTGAGTACCTACTAAGGGTGTTGGGAAGGCGGGATGATGGCGAGGGAAACTGGGAGATGGGAAAATGAGAATGATAAATGATAAAGAGTTAGGGAGGAAAGGAAGAATGGACAGAGATGGAGAGACAAAGAGGAAGACAGTAAGGGAGAGAAAGCTGGACGGAGGGAAGGAAAGAGGAGACAGAAAGGGAAGCAGAGATGAAGGAAAGGGGGGAGGGGGAGAGGGTAGGGTCAAAAGAGGGGCACGGGCCTTCATACAGTGACCTTCCTTCGCTTCTAAGAGGGAGAATGGAAAGTACAAAAGATGCAGAGGTATTGCGATAAAAAATGGAGGGACAAAGGAAAGAAAGGAAGGGAAGAGAGCACCAGAGTTTACGGGAATGAAAAGGAAAAACGAGGAACGTATAGACAGAGAGACAAAGGGAGAGAGGGTTGAAAAAGAGAGAAGGAGAGTAAGCGGAAAAGATGGTAGAGAGAGTGATATGAAGAGAGCGATGGAAAGCTGGAGGGAAACAACGGAAGGAAAACCGAGGGAGGGAACACAGGAGGGAAAAAATGAAATAGGGAGGCACTGACATACAAGGAAAGGTAAGTAAAAGAGAGAGGGGAAAAAAAAGGAAAGAAAAAAGAGCGATAAGGCAAAGACAGAGACGAACAGAGAAAGAGAGGGAAGATTGATCAGGAATAAAGGAGAAAGAGAAAAGGAAAAAAAAACGAGGAATGGAAATAAAAACAGTAGAAAAGGAGATCGGAAATAGAAGCAGGAGAAAAGGAGAATGGAAGACGGAACGTAAAAAAAAAGAAGGAAAAAAGGAACAGAAAGTGAAAGAGACAGCAGAAGAATTAAAGAGAGGGAGAAGGTCGTAATAAGAGAGTACGCAGGAGAGTGACCGGGGACCTACATAGAAAATGGAGAGGGAAGCTGGAAATGGGAGCTGAGGGGAGGCTTATTTGTTATTTACGATTGCCGCACCGGGAGTACCAGGGGAATATGAGAGAGAGAGAGAGAGAGAGAGAGAGAGAGGGTACATAGAAGGTAAGAGGAGAAATAGGGAGTGGAGAGGGAAAAGACGAAGATTTATAAAGGACAGAGGGAAGAGGAAACGGAAAAGAAAAGAATGATAGGAAGACGTGGAGAGGAAAGAAGGATGAGGATTGAACGATTATGCAAGATTAAAGGAAAGAGAGAAGAAGAGGAGAAGGAGAAAGAGATGACTAGAGCGTGGAGAAAAAGGACGAATGAAGGGAGGAGAAGCATGAGAGAAATGAAAATACAAAAGAAAATATAGCTCTGAAATATAAAGGAAGGAAAAATCAGAACATTAGACACAATATACATAACAGATACACTTCCTACCTCCACGATCATCAGAAGTGTAGTGTTGAAAAGAAAAATGGAAATGATAGGGAAAGAAGTGGGAAAAAGAGAGGATAGAAGAAATGGGCGAAAAAGAGAAGATTAAAAGAAAGAGAGAAAATGGTAGAGGACAGAAGATGAAAAGGGAGGGTAGGTAGGAAAGAGAGAGAGAGAGAGAGAGAGAGAGAGAGAGAGCGTAGACGATCGAGGAAAGCAGTAGAAGGGGATATATATTGGGAAGGGTAGACGATATGAAATTTTATATTTTCCTCCACTACCTCGTTATCGCTCCCATCTTGAATCCCACAGAGAATACTGGAGGGAGGAATGAATGTGGGATGGCAGGTATAGGCAGAAAAAATATGTAGGGAAAGAGGAGATATAAAACGCAAGAGAGGAAACAGGAAAGGGAAGAATATTATAGACAAGAATGTAGGAGAAGGGGTAGACACGGAAGGGGAGAGAGAGAAAAGAAGAAGAGTAAAGGATTGATAGGTACAGAGAGGAGGGTAATCGAAGGCAAAGAGGATGTATGGATGTGAGGTGAGAAAATAGGAAGGAGAAAGTCTAACGAAGGGAGGTGTTGGATTAGGGGTGGGTGTAGGCAAAGGAAGGGAAGATATAGAAGGAAGGAGAGAAAATGGGAAGGGACTATATTAGGAAAACTGGAGAGAAATTTGGAGGTGTGTTCATAAAGGAGGAGAAAATTGCAAGAAAATAACGAAATAGGGTAGGAGAGAAACACATATTGAAAGTAAGACACCAGAGGACATGGAGTGAGAGAGCGAGGAGGTATAGAAGGAAAGAGCTACTGTATGTCCGAGAAAAATGATGGTATAAGAGGAGGGAGATATGCAAAAGAGGAGGATGGCTGTATGGAGAGTAATATACAATAGGATAAAGGATGCGAGGAGGAAGTATGTAATGGAAGAGAAGTTACTGGGGTCGGAGGGGAAAAAAATCGAGACAGAAACATATACTGGGAGGAATAATGTAACGATGAGAGAGAGATCTCAGTGGCAGAAAATTGTGGGGAGGGGGGAATGAGATATAAAGGAGGCAGAGATAAGAGAAAGGAAAAATATAAACAGTAGGGAGATATATGAGGTGGGAGATATAAACAATAGGGAGATGAGATGGGAGATATTTGATGGGGAGTGAAAAACACAGTGTAAGGAAGAAAATAGATGAAGAGAGAATAAAGAACTAAAGTCAATGGGATATTTACGTGTTTAGCTTGTGGCGGGGAGGGAGGGAGAGAGAGAGAGAGAGAGAGAGAGAGAGAGAGAGAAGGGGGGGGGGAGGACGAGAACTGAAAAACATGTAAGAAACAGGAATTAAGTGAACCAGAAAATTAAGATGCAAGAAGATAAGGATGAAATATGCATACTGAATAAAAGAGAGAGGAAAAAAAATGAGTCCAATGATAAAAGAAGTGAAGGAGAAAATAAAGTGTGAAGAAGGAATGGATGACTTATGCCTGAAAAAGAAAGAGACGGAGGGAAAAAATTTATGAGATTAAGAGAGAATTAGTGAAATAGCAATTAACGCGATAGAGACTGAAGAAAGGAGAGATTGAAGTCTGCAAGGTGATTTTTTCCAAAGTAGAGACGAAAAAGAAAAGTGAGAATAGAAAAGATATGAGAAAAACATAATAAGGCAGCCAGCAAACAAAAAGATAAAGATTTAAAATGGATGCAAATTGCCCTTTGAGTTAGAAATATCTACGCTAATAAAGCAGAAAGACGAGGAAGGAAAGGAAATAATGAGTTAATATGTGACCACCATATAAGAAGACAGTAGGTGATCTCAGAGGGAATGGAAGTCAATAAAGGTGATATGGAACTGAAAAAATGCGAAAAGTGGAGGAAAAATAAGATGTAAAAAAAGACACATCAAAAAGTCCCTTCAAATAAAAACTGAAGGTTAATGGAGGACGGGAGAGAAGTCAGTGATATAATTATTTGTATGCTGAACGCGACAGAAAAAAATATAGAACAAAGCAACCAGAATGAAGAGAGATAAGGAGTGAAAAAAGAAGCTAGAACCACTAAACTGACATATACACACAGAGAAAGAGAAGGAGTGAAACGGAAGGGCGGAAGTAATGAGTCTAAAAAAAGAGTGACAGTCAGAAAATCACGAAAAGCGGTATAAAAGAAAAGAAAAGAGAATGTAAACATGAACATACCTGGGATATCCAGGGGCAGGCGAATAATCAGCTAAAGGCGGGAAAAAGATGTGAAAGTAATCGGTATGAATAAAGGTGTCATGATTCAGCCTTCATAAAGTGAGGGAAATATATATAATGTAAAGGATGATCGGAAATGTGGGGAAAAAATATGAAACTCGGAGAAAGAAGACTAAAGTTGATGAATGAAAGGAAGAAATGCGATATACGATCGGAAGAGGAGAAAAACAATAAAGGATGAGAAGGAGGAAAATGCCGGGAAAAAATAGTTAAATAATAACGAAGATGACGATAAAAAACGAAAAAATGGAAAAATTGGTTTGATGGAAATATAAACACTGAGATGTAGGAACCAAACAAAAATTAATATAAAAGAAAGTGTGAAATAGTATGGTAGCCATTAATAAACTGTGCATGCAAAAAAGAGAAGGATGATTAAGAACATGGAAATGATGTGCGAAGACAGAAGAGACGAATAAGAAAAAGGTACGATACAAGAGAGAGAGAAAAATCATCGTGAGTATGATATGTATGCAGGTCAAAGAGAAGGAAAGAAGGAGGAGGATGGGTAAGGTCCGAACAGAAGAGAGGATATACGAACCATATAATAACAAGATAATGGAAGGCACAGACGGAAACTATTAAGATGATATACCTGCAGAGGAAGTGAAAGAAATAAAGGAAGAAAAGGGAGGAAGTAAAATATATGAATAGTAAAGAACAGAAGAAACATTGAATGATATAAAGGTTGAAAGAGGAAAGGATAAAATTTAAAAAGATGGTGATATGTGGAAAAAAAGAATGAGAAAAATATGATAATTAAAGATAAGGGAACCAGCAAACTGCGGTTAAAACTGACAAAGGATGGGATAAAATTCGGTGATGATGATATATGTGCGAAAAAGAGAAGGAAGGAAGGAAGACGTAAAGCATGAAAATATATGAGATTAAAGGAAGCAACAATTAGTAAGACAAAGTCTGAAAAAGATTGTGATGCTGTTCATTGAGAATTTGATATGTATGTAGAAAAAAGAAAATGAAAAAAAGAAATGGATTCTGCAAATACATGGGAATAATAGAAACATAGCAGATGCAAAGATAAAGAATGACAAGGCATGATTAAAGGCCAATAATGTTATTACATAAAAAATAATGAAAAATGGACTACAAAAAAGATTCAGGTAACATAAATAAGAAAAACAGAAAACAATAAAACAATCGTTAAAGGCGGAAGGAAGAAAAGTTGGTGAAATGATGACATGCCTGAAGAAAAGGAAAAAAAAAGGGAAAAACAAGACAGGAATGGGAAAACCAGAAAATAAGCTAGAAAGGGGGTTGAAAAAAGCAACTGTCAGAAAGTTGGATGATGGAAACATGTAAAATAAATTAGAATTAGTGGACTTACACGTGCCAAGGTAAATGTAGGAGAAACAAGAGAAGTCGATGAGATTTTGATAAGTGTACGAAAAAGAAGGAAGTGCAGATAAGGATCATGTAAATGGTGTGAGCAGAGCAGACAGTAAATTAACCACATTAAAAGACGATATAGAAAGGAAGAAATATTATTAAGAAGATTATTCACTCATAGGAAAGTGAGAGAGAAATAAAGAAAGAGTATGGAGAAGAGAAAATAGGTGAGAAAATAAGAGAATTATCAGGGAATCGGCAAAAAATAAATGCTGACGAAGGAAGGAGGAAAATTCGTGGAGAAAAATGATAGAGGGAAGAGATGAGCAAAACAGAGAATAAATGAATGAGATTTGAAAGAGAAATGAAGGAATAAATTGGTGGCTGGAAAAGACAGTGAGAAAAACATAAAACCTTGGGCAACTGCAAAAAGCAAGACTAACAACTTCTTTGCGCTAAGGTGTTATAGATTTCACTCCTGCTGACTTCAGAATATTATTCTTAACTTAGACAGAATTAGAGGGGTTAAATAGTCTTCATTAACCCCTTCATTACTAGAGATCCTTACAAAACCAAATAAAATCGTCTGGAAGTGGAAAGAATGGAACATAAAAATGTGTCATCCCACTGATGGAGTATAGGTGACGAAGGAAAAGTGAGATTTATGAGCTAGGGATACGTACAAAAATATATAAATAATAATTAAAAGGGAGGTGGAACTATAAGAAAAAATTAAGAATAAAGAGTAAAAGCAAAGAAAAGGAGAAAGGCTAGAAGAGATAAAGTAGATGATATTGTAAATTTACAAAGAGAGGAAGAAATAAAAAGATAAATGAGACTTAGAGAACCAACAAACATCAAGATTTGTAATTAAGAAGGAAGGGATAAAAGATGATTAGAAAGTTATGTGTTTGTGAAAAAAACAGATCGACTTAACTTTTTTTTTTTTTTTTTTAACAAATGAGACAAACAAAATAGAAAAATAAATATGTTGAAGAAGGGAGAGACGAGAAAAGCTCAAACAGTGATTTACAGGGGGGGGGGGAGAAAGGAACGAAAACAGGAGAGTAGTTGACAAGAAAATTGCAGAGATTATGGGAACTGCCAAATTAAAAAATAGCAGAGGAGATGAAGAAGGGGATAAAAGGAGATTACAGTGTGATTTACTTGGAAAATATAGAGACAAGGGCGAATAAAGAATAAAAGAAATATAGTAAACTTTCCGAAACTAGCAAAGAAGAGAGAGAGAGAGAGAGAGAGAGAGAGAGAGAGAGAGAGAGAGAGAGAGAGAGAGACAGACAGACAGACAGACAGACAGAGGGAGGGAGGGAGGTACGGGAAAATGGAGAAGAAAAAGAGACAAAATATCTAAGAGAAATTTTATGGCAAACGTACTTCGGTAGAAAACCATGAGATAATACCAGATAAAATGAACTGGTATTACCGGGAGAGTATGAGATAAAGGTATAAGCAGAGCGAGAGTGAGAGAGTATGAGGATAAAGTGAGTGACAGTATGAAGGAAAATAAGTAAGAAATAACAGGAGGAAAATTTGAGGATTTGAGTTGCGTCAAATTTCAACCTTTTTTTTTCCACAATCACAAAAACACTATTGCAAAATATACCTTCACCATCAGTCCTGAATGAGACAGCCTTTTTCAGGTCTGGAGTACGTATGTTGGGCATCAGTACCCTAGCGGCGATATGGTGTGTGTGTGTGTGTGTGTGTGTGTGTGTGTGTGTGTGTGTGTGTGTGTGTGTGTGTGTGTGTGTGTGTGTGTGTGTGTGTGTGACGCCATCTGTTACGCTCGGAAGGACTGCTGGACTCGATCTAAGAGAAGGAACCGTCTAATTTATGCCCAGTCAGTTACATAAAAGGGCCTTGACTAATGATTTCAAGAACACACACACACACACACACACACACACACACACACACAGAATACGATAACCAAAAAAGGGGAATAAAAGAACAAGCTCTACGGACAGAAAGAAAAATTATTCTCATCTTGTGCCACCACTTTCATAACCTCCCCACCTCTTTCCACCCCTTCTCCCACCTTCATCCCCTTCTACCCCTTCATCCTCCCCCTCCCCCCCTCCCCCTTCGCCTCTCCCCTTTCTTGGATCGCATATCATAGGGGAATGGGCTCTGAAAGGCGAGATCAATAAGAGGGTGGCTGAGGGGAGGAAGAGGCGGTGAATAGAGACACGGAGAGGGGTGAAATGTGGTAAGTGATGGGGTTGAGAGAGAGAGAGAGAGAGAGAGAGAGAGAGAGAGTCTGCATATGCTTGTGGTGTAATATCTCCTTTAGCACAGCAAGGCTTTAAGAAGTTCAAAGGCTTCTGTTGATGGGTAGATAGTGTTACGAAAGAGGAGAGGCTGGTTCAGTGGAGTTATGTATAGACCTCAGTGGCGAGTGAATGATGGTTTAGCCTTACTTTTGATGGGCACTTTGGTGTGTGTGTGTGTGTGTGTGTGTGTGTGTGTGTGTGTGTGTGTGTGTGTGTGTGTGCTGTTTCTGTCCTGATTCTCCCTCCCTCCATCTATAACAGTGGGAATAAGGGAATAATGGTGCTAGTGATGACGATGGTGATGATCAATGTCATTATTATTATTATTATTATTATTATTTATTATTATTAGTAGTAGTAGTATTAGTATTAGTATTACTATTAGTATTAGTAATATCATCATCATTATCATCGTAATAATTTTATTATCACCCTCACTCCTCTTACATGTCAGGACCAACTTGCCTAGCCCCGGGCACCTACGCTTCTCATGGGGCAACGTAGGATTGGATGATGGATGGATTATTATTATTATTATTATTATTATTATTATTATTGTTATTTTTATTACTTTATTGTTATTTTTATGATTATGATTATGATTATTTTACTGTTTCTCTCTCTCTCTCTCTCTCTCTCTCTCTCTCCCGGTGACTCTACACTGAGCGGCATGCCAAATGGTTGTCTGTAGCCCTGGAAATAATTTGCTACGCACGATGGTAACCACATAACCAAAGTACGCCTGGTGATCTAGTGGGCTAAGACGCTTCAACCGGACTGTGCCTGTAAGGGTTTTCATGTGAGGGTTGGCTGGGTTTATTGGTTAAGTAATGCCACTCAGGGGTTGGCGAGGCTGGTCACCCTCACCTTAAATATCAGGACTTATTAGCCGAGTCCTAGGCCCCTACGCTCCTGTTTATATGGAGCAAAATGGGATTCTCTAATGGATGGATTATTATTATTATTATTATTATTATTATTATTATTATTTTATTGCTTTCATTCTCACTACCATGGTTATTATCGTTATTTTGCTGTTATTATTATTATTATTATTATTATTATTATTACAGTTGTTGTTGTTGTTGTAGATGCTATTATTATGAGTGGGTAAAAGTTTAATTGGCGTCAAATGAATATACCTACTGGTGCTGGAAAAATGTGAAAATGAATAGGAACTGCGAGCTGGAAAAACAGGCAGTGAAAAATGAGCAGTGAGGCTGAACTAAATTATAAATGAACAGAAATGGGAGGTGAGAGAGGGATGTGTTAGAATGAAAAAATAATGGCGTTAAAAAATTCAGAGTACAAATTTCAGCCTGGCCTCTTCACTACGATGACGTGGTTATTCACTTCAGGCAGGCTACCACCAAGATTTTGTTTTTTGTCCTTGTTTTAAAGGCCTTTAGTAGTGAAGGCTTTAAAGAAGGCTATATCTAACCCCTTAAAAACGGCTAGTACCTTCTAAGAGGAATAAACTCGTCTGGAGGCAACAATACTTGAAATAATAATAATAATAATAATAATAATAATAATAATAATAATGATAAGTAAAATAAAAGTATTAACAATAACGATAAATATAACAATGATACTACTACCGTATTACTACTACTGCTACTACTACTACTACTACTAATAATAATAATGATAATAATAATAATAAAATATTAGAAGTAGTAGTAGTAGTAGTTGTAGTAATAACAGCAGTAGTAGTAGTTGTAATAGTAGTAGTGGTAATTGTAGTAGTAGTAGTAGTAGTAGTTGTTGTTGTTGTAATAATAGTAGTAGTAGTAGTAGTAGTAGCTGTTGTTGTTGCTGTTGTTGTTGTAGCAGTAATAATAATAATAATAATAATAATAATAATAATAATAATAATAATAATGATGATGATGATAATAATAATGATAATAATAATAATAGTAATAATAATATTAACATTAATAATAATTAATAATAATAATAATAATAATGATAATAATAATAATAAAATATTAGAAGTAGTAGTAGTAGTAGTTGTAGTAATAACAGCATTAGTAGTAGTTGTAATAGTAGTATCATCATAATAATAATAACAATAATAATAATAATAATAATTAGAAAGTGAAATCGCCGTCTTATACCTGGAGAATCTTATTAAAGTAGGCATCAGAGACAGGTAATGGGATAACTGTTGAGCTGAGAGTGAGTCTTTATCCCGTCAGGCAGGTGGAGGCATGTGGGTTTCATCTTCATTACCAGCAGACGTTTATATTCTCCCTAGGAACGACTCTTCGAACTGAACAAGCTAGAGAGAGAGAGAGAGAGAGAGAGAGAGAGAGAGAGAGAGAGAGGGCGCTTTGATAATCAGACTAAAATTATCAGATAGCGGCGTAAATATGATACAAGCGACGATATCGACATGTTTTGGAATATTAATGTATGAATAATGTAGGTATAAACTGCTAGGCACAAATGCAGAGACCAGAGACAAAGATGACTACCGTATCTCCAGTATGTTAACCCTTTTGCTGCGTGAGGCATTTCATAACCTGCATCAAAGTGCCTGAGGGAAGCAAGAATAAATACAAAAAGACATCACATGCTGGAGTTAGTGAGTAGCTTCTAATGTCTGGGGTATGTGATATATGTTCTGAGCTGAATAAATGAATGAACTAATTGAGTAAATGAAATTAATAGCCCTCATCATCGTGAAGGAGCCTTGGCCTGATGAAATTATAAGTTAACCTATTTTACCATAGTTATTAGCATTCTCAGACTTCTTCGACTCACTCCTAACCAAACAAGTGGTGTCAGGCACAGCAAACCTCGCCCGACAGAAGTTATTTCAACCACTTCCAAGTTATATCCCTCTGAAAATCCGTGATCTTGCGTTTGACCTTTCAAGGTCACTCAAGGCCAAAGGTCATGGTGCCAAATGGAAACCCATATGAGACTTCCTATCTCTTGATAATAGTGGACATCTCTATCTTCGAACAGTTTCGAGTTATAGCCCCCTGAATATCCTTGACCTTGAGTTCGGCTTTATAAGGTCACTTACGGTCAAAGGTCATAGTACCAATTAAAAACCCAAATGGGACTTCCTGTATATTGATAATAGTAAATAGCTATCTTCTACCAGTTTCGAGTTTGACCCTCTGAATATCCATGACCTTCAGTTTGACCTTTCAGGGTCACTCAGGGTCAAAAGTCTTTGTGCCAAATTCAAGCCTATATGGGAGTTCCTGCGTGTTGATAACAGTAAATATGTCTGTCTTCAACCGATTTCAAGATATATCCATCTGATAAACCGTGTCCTTGATTTTGACCTTACAGGTTCACTCGATTACAGCCAAAATTTAATCACAGCCTTTTGCGACCAATGCCCATTTATCCTGAAAGTTTCATTTAATTTCAATCAGCCGTTTTTCCGTAACGTTGCTAACAAAGAAACAAACAAAGAAACGACCAAAAACAAAACTTCTCCGGACTCCGTCGCGGGTGGGGTAATAAAATCGTGAAGTGAGAGCTGGAGTAGAATGCAAAAGTTGTCCTGATAATGAAAGGGTTAATGGTACAAGTATCAGCAAAACCTCAGACTTCTGTGATTCACACTCATCTTAATCAAATCGTCAGACGTTAGGATAAAAATAATAATAGAGTTAGTTTGCGAAGATGTCATTGAATATCCGAGGCATTTGCAAACCGATGCAGAGAAAATACTGGCCGACAATGAACATGCCAGTGACAGACGAAAAGTATGACTGAGAAAAAAAATAAATAAATAAAAAATAATAATAATAATATAATAATAATGATGATTATAATAATGATGATGATGATGATGATTTTAATAATAATAAAATAATTGTCATGTGAGTATTACAAAATCCATAATTATTCAAAATGTTAATAAAATTCATCCCTGCATCCCGAGTATGTAATTTTCATTTTACATGTGGTGCTGCAAGACGATTCTGTTACGTTATCTCAGTCTCTCCGATGATGAATCGTGTATTCTCTTCTTGTTATCCCCCTACGAATTCGTTCACCCAAGTTTTTTTTTTTTTTTTTTTTTTTTTTTTTTTTAAGGAGTGGTTAATACACCCTCCATCAACCTTTCACTAAACACTTCTTAAGTTGAAAGAGGTCGTTTTCGAGCAGTGAGAATTTACTGATTAAAATGCGTGAAAGGATAGAAAAAGGTTAAAAGAGCACCCTACTATTGAAGCAGTTAGCATAGACTGTAACTAACCCAGCTACCTCGAAATGTCTCTGTTGAGCTGAGTATTATCGTCTGGAGGTGGTATGTGTCAGTGTGGGTAGACATTCAGTGCAGGGATGAAGCCGAAGTGCCCATATGCCTTAACAAATATATAATCCTTCGCAACTCTCAAACACTGAAGTATTTTATTTTATTTTTAAGCATCCAGTCTTAATTCGCATGTTTTTCTTTGCCTAAATCATCTTTCAAGTGGCTAAGACATAACGCTAATACGTTAAAACACAGTCAACAAAATCTCTATCTCCATATTCGTCTTCTTCTTCTTTCTTGGACCCCTCTACCTCTAAAATGTTGAAACCGATCACCTTGTTATTTTCACACAGGGGTTTGATTCTCGACTGGGTCGGAAACATGATATATATTGCCCGATAAAGGTCAAAAGGAATAGGTCAGTAATTGGTCAACTTACAGTTTTAATCCGATGTATACAAAACTTAGTACAAGAGTAAAGCATGACCACCGGGTGCATTGTTCCCATTTTTAGTACAATCGATCAAAATTTAAGGCCACATGCCCCCGCCAGATTTCCGGACCTTTAAATGTATATATATTTTTATTCACTCTAGATTAGATTTGGTGGAACGATATTAGGTCAGTCACAGAATCAATTATTCAGTGCTGCGTACAGTAGGACGAAGGTCAACGTCAGTGGGCAAGGTCAACTTCAACTTTTTTTTTTTTTTTACCAGACTTAGTGGAGGGCTTCAAGGTCATGAAAGGTTGAAGTAAGTCGTTTGAGATCAACCGGTGAAAGGTCAAGGTCACAGAGCTAGGTCAAATGTTTGATTATAGACCGATCACAAGGAGATGGGTGTTGTGCTCTCCCAGTGCTTCTTGTTATTTTCTCCAGAAATTTTATCGAGCTCAAGGTTGACCGTTGTAACTGACAAATCCTTCGGAGCCTTCCCACATAGAGGATTTTTTTTTTTTTTAAATCAGTAAAACAGGTATTTAAAAAGATAGTATAATAAATGAAGATACAGGGCTTGCTCTGCCCTCCCAATCCATCGCAACAAGATCAAGGCAGTAAAACTACATGTAACCCACCTCTTTTTGTTAAGTTAGTACGCACTGAAGCAAAAGTGCACCCGAAAAATGTTATGATACTGGTATAGCCTAACTTTCCAACCATGCAGTACACAAAAGTATATGATTAAAAAAATATGGATGGATGGGATTACATGTAGTTATAGTGCCTTGATCTTGTTCTGATAGTTGGGTGCACTACCATCCTATCGCTTTATACACTTTTTGAAAAATGTTTAAAACTTGTAAATTAAGAACTTGTCGTGGTGAAGAGGTTTGTAGTGAACTGGAATCATTACTAGGATATATAAATGCAGAAAGAATGATGATCATTGTTATGCAGTGTACGTAGACACGAATGTGGAGAACGCTTATATGAAACTTTGGACTAAAAATTTTATATGCATATCGGTGATGAATAGCTGTAAAATATGTGGAGGTGCACAGCTGAAGTAAAATATGCTAAGGAAGAGAGCCACGTCAGTGTGGTAAATGTATATGTGTGACTGCCTCACTATATGTTCCTCAAGCTATATTTCCACACGCGTATTATAAAGAGGTCTTCGTAAACTTCATCAACTGCACGGAGGTCTTTCAAGAATAGAACCATTCTGCTATTTTTTTTTTCTTTTTTCCGGCCTATCAACCAGTGGGGCCGAAGCCCCTGGTTATTAAGGCCATATATATATATATATATATATATATATATATATATATATATATATATATATATATATATATATATATATATATATTTAAACATATATACATATATATACAAACATATACACACACACACACACACACACACACACACACACACTTCCATGCATACATACAGACACATTTTCATGCAAACGTACATATATTTATATAATAATTTTAATTTTATTTTATTATTTTTTTTTATTATTATTATTTTTTTAAATTTTTCTTGGTTTTATATTTTTTATACCTTATAAAGAAAAGCTAATCTAAAGACCCTAATATGGTTGTCTTTAATGCATCTAAGACTCAGTTCTTACACCTATCAACCCGACAAAATCTTCCACAGGTATACCCACTAATGTTTAATAATATTCAGCTTAATCCTGCATCATCATTGAACATGCTTGGGGTTTCATTTACTCGGGACTTATCTTGGAAAGATCATATTACATCTCTTGTAAAATCTGCTTCCAAGAGATTGGGTGTGCTAAGCCGACTCCGCTCTTTCTTTACCCCTGCACAATTGTTGACTCTATACAGGGGTTTTATCCGCCCCTGTGTGGAGTACAACTCTCATGTGTAGGGAGGCTCCCCACATACAGCTCTTCTCAATAGTGTGGAGTCAAAGGCTTTTCGTCTCATTAACTCTCCTCCTCTCACTGACTCCCTTCAACCTCTGTCTCTTCGCCGCACTGTTGCATCTTTATCTCTTTTCCATCGCTACTTTAATGGTCACTGCTCCTCTGAACTGTCTGCTTGCATTCCTCCACCTCTACGACGGGTGCGTAGCACCCGTCTGGCAGCAAACTCTCATCCTTTTTCTGTCCAACTCTCTAATGCAAGAGTTAACCGTTACTCCCAGTCTTTCATTTATGCAACAGGTCAGCTCTGGAACTGTCTCCCTCTGTCTGTATTTCCTGCTGCCTATGATCTCCAGTCCTTCAAACGCAGTGTGTCCAGGCAACTCAAAATGATCGGATCTTGAATTTGGCTCTCTATTGTATTTTGTTTTTCTCTTGGAGGGAACTGTTACTGTGGGCTCATGGCCTTTGGTTCCTTCTTCCTCGCATAAAAAAAAAAAAAAATCACCTAACAGACAAATCGCTAACCTATACTAAATCCTGCAGAGACAAATAGCTAGACCTACACTAATAGTAAAAATACCTCGACTAACAGAACACCATCGACTGCAGATATGTAATGCCTTTCTACATGACATACCTGCACTCATCACCTGGTGACTGTCAGTCGACGCACAACCTAATATAGGGGACATCAATATATGAAAGGGAACCAGACGAGTCAGGAACATTTCCATATACGTCAGCTGTCGTCCCTAATAAGAATAACTTAAGCAAGATAATATAATGTATTTCCATAATTTGTACAAAAAGTGAAGAACCTCGCCCAGCAGACCACCATCGACTGCAAGTGCCCAATACCTTCCTATATTGCACACTTGCACTCATCAGCTGGTGACTGTCAGGCGAGGAACTTGGCTTAATGTAGGGGACATCTATATTAGAAATAGATCGGTGGGAGGAGGAACTATTTAAAATGTCATCTGTCAACCCTAATTAATATTACAATATATACATATTTACCGTTGATAAAAACCATAACCACACAGTAAAAAAGTCACATCACTCTGATCAGTCCGGTCTCTCTCAAGAAAGCCATCAATTTATCAGTCATAACAATGTCCCCATCACCCAGGATGGTGGAAAGGGTGAAGGGGACGTCTACTGCGCCGCAGTAATTTATAAGTGAAGCACGTTCACGAATAAATCGCCGACAGCGCAGGATGATATGACTGATAGATAACACCGCATAACAGATGTCACAGTGTGGTGGGAAGCGTCTTTCCATATATGGTTTTATGTGGGTTAAAATGGTGGCATTGAGCCGTAACCGTGCCAACACTTTTTCCTCTAGGCGACTGGGACGGTTGGCAGTGTCCCAGTCCCCCAGGTACGGCTTACAAGTTGGAATATTTAGTCTGGTCCACTGACCTTGCCACAGAAGATTTATTGATTTCTTTCCGAGAGATAGACTCGACCGTAGATCACGAGGAACGTCTCAAGTCTCCTCGAGCTCTACAGCCGACTTTGCAAGTAAGTCAGCCTGCTCATTGCCGTAGATACGACAATGACCAGGCACCCAGATCAGCGTGAATGACTTGTTGCATGAATGCAACTTATTAATGATGCGGCCCTGGATCTCGTGAAAGTCCGTAGTGCAAGATGCAATTGCCTGAAGGGCTGATTTTGAATCTGAAAATATGACAAGTGAGTCATGCCTAGAATTGAGAGCATAGTCTATGGCTTTGTCAATAGCAAAAAGTTCTGAAGTAAACACAGATGTATGAGTCGGCAACCGAAACCTGAGGGCACATTCAGTCGACCACACACTTGCACCCACACATTCACTCGACTTGGAGCCGTCGGTGTACAATTAATGGGACCCCAAGTGACGAACAATGATGTTACGAAACAAGTGGTGGACCTCCGCCTCCGGCGCCTTGGCCTTTGGTGCTGGGAGCCATGTAACATCGACTGTAAAGCCGGGTGGCTCCCAAGGTGCTATATTTTTAAGCACCAACTTGTCACAGTCACTGGGGTCCACATCAAGCTCATGAGTCAGTAAGTGGAGGCGAGCGGCAAGTGGCCAACGCACCCCCCGCAGAAGGTGGTGGTATTGACGCAGGGGGGTACAGGCCACATTGCCGATATTACTTTTCCTGAACGTCCTTACGCCGTAGGACAAGGCCAAGTGGTCACGGCGAATACGGAGGGGAGGCACATTCGCCTCCACTTCCATACGAGCCACACGGGTACACCGGACAGCTCCAAGACACATTCGCAAGCATTTATTCTGCAACACATCCAATCCTTTCAGCGTGGCATCAGATGCCGAGCCATACACCTGTGCGCCATAGTCTAGCTTCGATCGAATAAGGGACTTATACACCATTAATAAAGATTTTCTGTCGGGACCCCATGTAGTACCTGCTAGGTACTTAAGGACATTTAATGGTTTATCACAAGGAGCAAGCCAAGTATTAACGTGAAGTTTAAAATTCATTCTACGATCAAAATGTATTCCTAAAAATTTTACAGAATTTTGAATAGGTACTTCCTGATTATCCAAAGTTAAGCACAAATTAGGTACATTACGATTAGTGAAGATTATAGCGGCACACTTACGTACAGAAAACTTAAATCCCCACTGCAAGGCCCATTGGTGGACGGAGTCAAGGGCTGCTTGAATCCGCCCAGCCGAAAATTGTGCATTACGGGAAGAGTGCCATATTGCACAATTGTCAGCGTAGAGGGAGTATTTAAGATTCCTCGGGATGGGATCTGATGACAGAATATCATTGATCATAATGCTAAATAAAGTAGGACTAAGCACACTTCCCTGTGGCACCCCGTTTTCCTGGATAAATATATCTGATGTTACGTTACGGGACAATTTGACAGAGAAAGTTCTGTCCCTTAAGAAATTTGAAATAAAAATAGGCAAATTTCCTCTTAAACCATAAGCATAGAGCTTCATTAATATACCGTGTCGCCATGTCATGTCATAGGCTTTATGGATGTCCAAGAACACCCCTATCATGAATTCTTTATTGGCAAATGCCTCTGCAATACAATGCTCCAAATTCATTAAATGATCTAGTGAACTTCTGTATTTACGGAAGCCACATTGTTGATCATTTAACAAATTCTTCGACTCTAAAACAAAAAGAAGCCTATTGTTTACCATACGTTCCATGACCTTACATAGACAAGAATTCAACACAATAGGACGAAATGAAGTGGGATTCATAAGACGACCAGCCTCTTTGGGTATCGGTATGACGTGCGCAAAGTGCCATGAGTTTGGGAACGTTCGAGACGCCCAAATCTCATTGTACAATGCTAACATCTTAATCAGGTTGTCCTGATTAAGATGCTGGATCATACCGTACGTGATGGTGTCTGGTCCAGGGCTGGTGTCTTTACAGGATTTAAGGGCAAGGAGCAGTTCATCTAGCATAAACTCTTGGTTGTACGGGGAGTCTACGTCTTCTGTGGCAGAGTCAATGATCTGTAGCTCAGCCGTGCGTTTATGATGTTGAAAACGCGGGTCATAATTGGCTGAGCTACTTACATGTGAAAAACTCCTGACGAGGATGTTAGCAACGTCCACGGGCTCGTCATAGATGTTATTATTTACTTGCAAGGTGGTGACTGGGAAATATGGGCCTTTATTATTTAATATTCTTATGGTGGACCAGACTTTACGTAATGGTGTTGTACGAGTCACCGTGGACACAAAGGACCGCCAGGAGTCACGTTTGGCCCTTCTTATTATTCTCCTTGCCTCAGCCTGTGCCTGTTTGTATGCAATAAAATTTTTCTCAGTCGGCTGACTATCAAAAATCCTGTATCTCCTATTGCGTTTTCTTAATGCTTGTCGGCAATCCGGCGTCCACCAATGTGCTCTGTGCTTCGCATGAACTGTAGAAGTCTTGGGAATAGCAGCCTCAGCTGCGTGTAATATGGATTGGGTTATATTTTCGACCTTAACATCCATGGTCTCCCCAGATATATCTAAATTGGCGATCCTTGAGAAGGATCCCCAGTCTGCTTTCTTATAGTTAAATTTTGGAGGTGGAGGGTCCAAAATGATGTCGCGTGTATAAGAAAGACAGATGGGTAAATGATCACTTCCCAAGGAGTCGTCATAAGGATTCCATAAAAAATCTTGATGTATACCAGGGGAGGCCAAAGATAAGTCAATGGCCGAAAAGTTACCAGTACGATCATCTACACGAGTCGCTCTACCATCGTTCAGAAGACAGGTTGGACTGTAGTATTAGGTCGGCTACTTGCTCCCCATGACCATCAATCCTCAAGCTACCCCATTGATAGTGATGGGCGTTAAAATCGCCCAACACTAATTTATTTCCAGGCAGATGTTCAAATAATGAGTTTAAAGCATCACTATCAATGGGGCCATGTGGAGGACAGTAGAGAGAGCAAATAGACAGATACGTGTTATTAAATTTTACTCTGCACGCGACAGCTTCCAGAGTAGAATTTAGAATCACTTCCGTTTGTGGGTGTGATTTGTGTGTGTAAATGGCAACTCCGTGACCTTCATATCTTCTGTACGAGTGGTAGTGTTTGAACTGTGAAGGATCAGGATGATCCTCCAGGCGCGTCTCCTGTAAACAAATAACGTCTGGCCTGTGTATAGAAAGCAAGATTGCTATATCTTGTAACTTATTCCCAATACCTCTACAATTCCACTGTAATACAGTGAAAGTGACGGTTTAAGATTTTCGTTGCGGGCCAGTGTGCTTCGTCTTTTTTTGTCGCCTGCCAGTAGGCGAGCGACTACCAGGGGACCTATCCTGGTGCTTGTTGATGGAAACCTCCATATTTTCATCATTAACTAGGTTCCCAGCCTCCCCCGAGGAAGAGCTAACCTTTCTCTCCCTCGCTGGAGTAGGAACCGGAAGGACATGAGGACGTGACTGTTTCGTGAGGGTGGTCATGTTATTTTTAGAAGGCTTGTCAGGCTTCGCTTTAGGCCGTACTGATGGAGAGGCAGCAGCAGCCTGAGAGTAAGTTGATGCCTTAGGGATGTCAGTGAGAGAGTTGGAACGGACAGGAGGTCGAGATAGAGATGTACTGTGAGTGGGAGGAGGGAGAAAGACAGGGTCAGTCTGCGTCTCGACAGAGCACATCACAGGACGGGACATTACCGCCAAAGCATAGGACCTATTCGGCCTGGGAGTTGCATGCAACTCCTTCACCTTTTTCCTAGCTTCGTAGTAGGAAATACCCTCAGTTGCCTTCACTGTGCAGACTTCCTTCTCCTCCTTCCACTTGGGACAATCCCTAGAGGAAGTGGAGTGAGTACCCTTGCAGTGAAAGCAATGTACTGTCTCTGATGTGCAACTTTCCGCATCATGACCCTGGCTTGCACACTTGCCGCACACTGGCTGGGAAGCCCGACAAGTCTTTGTACCATGCCCATACAGCTGGCATTTCAGGCAACGCAAAGAGTTAGGGATGTACGGCCGAACGTGAATAATTTCATAACCAACTTTGATATCACTAGGAAGAGAAGATTTGGCAAACGTCAAGATGATAGTTGCTGTTTTCGTCCTTATGCCTTCCGAGTAGCGAGTTATGAATTTAGCCTCGATGACATCTTGCTGCGCCAGTTCACTTACGATCTCGTCCTCGCTCATCACCATGAGATCCCTGCAAGTGACAACACCCTTGCAAGAATTCATGGAGACTGGGATTTTGGCTTCGACATCGTAACAATGGAATTTGCGCAGTTTCAACAAATCCTTTACCTGTGCCGAGTTTACAGTTTTGACCAGGAGATCTCCATTAGCAAGTTTTTTAACTTGTTCGACTTCTCCCGCACAGTAGTCAATCACCTTCTTGATAAGGGAGGGATTGAGACTGGACAGGGGAGTGGAACCTAACGCATGAATGATAACGTAGGTCGCATTAGCTACAGGAATGTTAAGTGGGGCTCGAGTCTGGCGTCCGTCAGTCTGGGGGTGGTCAGTCCTGTCATGCCTACTATCGTCAGGACCACCTCCCCCCCTGAAGGGGGGGGGAGGCAGTAGGGGCGTCCTCCATAGGTACCATTTCCCCCTCGCGGGGGAAGTGGGAAGAAAGAGAAAAACGAGCAAGGGACAGAGCACTTTGGGAAGACCCACCTAGTTTGAGATTACCCTCTCAAACCACTCTCGGGAGGACGCGCCTGTGTGTCACTCACACCCCAGAGCGATCAGTGGGGGGTACACTCCAGAGGTGAGTAAGCAAAGGCAATCTCAGGAAACAGATATAGACACTTACTATATCTCTAAAGGGCTGGGAGGAAAATTAGTACTAGCTAACCTAACTTTTAATCGCTTTATTTACAAAACTAATGCCGGTGAGGCAGCTCTGAAAGCTAGAGGAGAGCCAGAAATAACACGTCCGAGCTCCCCACGACCATGCATCAAAGTCTTCTGCTAGGCTCCAGTTTTCCCTTAAAATACGACCCGCAGTATTCAGTATGCATCCAGGTCTTCAGTTTTGCTTTTGAGTAAACAGGGAGTGGGGGCGAGGGGGAAACAAGCCTTGTCCAAAAGTCTGACCGATTCGAGAATCGAACTCGTTCTTCCAGTTTCAGATTCAGCTCTATGAGGCTGTGTCAACTATAACCTCCAAGGACCATTCATTAGTTAAACTGTTGTCCTTCATTCCATCCCAGTCCACCTGTTATACTAACTGACTGAGCTAATAAGCTATTCTTGGAACCACATGGGAGGTGATGGTGGAGCGGAAAGAGCGGTTAACTTGGGAATGTTTTACACTTTGGGCTTGTTCGACATTTTCATCCCTGACGCATATCAGAGAGAATCGTCTGTGGACAGAGAAGCTAATCATGTCTTTCTCAGCTTTGTAATAGTAACCTACTGAGGAAAATTAGAAAAGTGGCGAAATAAATATGTGTACTTTTATCCTTGGCAGTAATTTCAGGACTGATCCCTGGATGTTGCAAGTAAGTCAGTGGCTGTGAATTTCTTATCCTCACGTATGACCCCTGTAACGGGTATACAGTGTGATTCAAAACTGTACCGACAAACATTCAGGGTCGATAGATCCAGAAACGAGGGGTAAAATTATCTCTATGCATTCTAATCCGAAAGTGCGTCGTTAACTTGATAGATGTGATTTAACTAACACACAACATGGAGATCAAGTCAGAGTTAATTAATTCTGACCGGCTATCCGAACACATCCCTCCCAAGGTGTGGGAACTGTAAACATTCACGTTGTTTAACATACAGTGTCACAGAATTTAGAACTGGCTTTAGAGACTGATTGATGCATGAGTTTTAGATAAAGTCGGATGACGGATATCAAATTATTATGCACTTACCTAGTGAGGAGGACAGTAGGCCTTCACACAGTGTTATGTACTCATTTTAATCAAAGCACTACCAGACTACCTGCCCTCACGTTATATTCTCCTCCGCAATGTAGCGTACGGACTTAAGAGTAACAGGAAAAATAAGAAGTCGTCGGGAAATCTAGTATCCGACTGCAAACACACGTCACCACTCATTAGTATAAATGGATGGCATTCGGAGCTTTGAATTTTGTGCAGACACCACGACAATATTGTGGTATTAACAGCTTGTTTATTCAGGACGGGTAAATAACAAGTAGCTGCACTTTGTTAGTCCCAACGGATCTTATTATATATATATATATATATATATATATATATATTGTGGAACAAAGTATTGATATGATAATCCCAAACTGCAATGATACGGTGGTCTTCGGTGAGGGTGTAACCCAATACCCGAAACGCACGTTCCGAAACAGTGGAGTGCCACAAAGGATGTAGCGAGAGAAGGATGTGAGGGTGGGGGAAGGGGGAACCACGGCACTGACCATAATGTTTCAGTCTTCAACCAGCATAACCAGTTCTCAACATGGTGGCTGCTAATACTGCTAAGGTAGGTTACTAACATGTTAACATTTAGCTTCTTCAATAGCCTTGAATAAGAAGTTGCATTTTTTCAATTCTTTACCCTCCCAGTGTGTCTTACGGCGGGCAGATGGTTTATTTCCAATACGTTGCTTGTATTTAGAGGTTGGAGTACATCGCTGAGTTTCAAGCATGGCTAATTCTAAACTGCTTATAATGTCTCTTTCACATTTACTATGCATTTATTGACAAAGTGTTAAGGATTTGCATATCCTTTTACCATACCATCCTCTTCAAATGGTTAGTGTTTGTCAGTACAGTTTTGAAACACCCAATATAGCTTCATCTTACTCCTCGCTTTCGCTTATGATCTCTTTCTTTTCCAGTTATAATACTCTTGTTTTCACATGGTTTTAAGGATGATTCAGTAATTCTGCTAATGAGGGAAAGCCAACTGGCATAAAAGCCTAAGGTACAATTAAAAGGATTAGAAACAGAACAGAGAATGGGTGACACACACACACACACACACACACACACACACACACACACACACACACACACACACACACACACACACACACACACACACACACACACACACACACACACACACACACACACAACACACAGAAAGATAGATCGGTGGATAGACAGATATATAGATATAGATAGATATTAAAATAGGTATATGAAAATCTCCTCAGTACGCAAATGTTTTTAAAGCTTCCTATCAACAGATGGCTTTATCCAGCATACAGGCAGCGCTTGTTAGTTCTCTCATGGAGTTACTCGAGATGTGTCTCGAATATCTCGATGAGTGCAATGCCCTGTATATATTCTTAACATCAGTAGACGATTTTATTAAGCTTAGGAGAGCTGCCTTCCAGCGAAGGACTTAAATTGTAGAATTCTAATATTCAGAAAATTTAATTGACGTGAATAAGGGTCGGGCTGATGATGATAAGATTAGCGAATGGAGAACACTATATTCTGGAAAAAAAAAACGTATATGAGGAATAAAAAGTATATACAATAAAAAGAGAAAATTCATATATCTTACAATCTTAACACGTGTGAATAGGGAATGGGACCCACTTTTGCACTGAATATACTGTAAGTATGTGAGGGAAAAAGTAAAGTGACTTTCTACCGCCCTTGACTTTTAACAAACGTGTCAGACCTTCATAATTATACTTGATTCATTGCCACCAATAATTCACGATTCATGAATATTTGCCCAGTTCTTTCTTTCCATAGACTCTTCTTCCCCCTTCCCCAACAAACTCTCGTGATGGAGTTTTTATCTCACGGCTGCTGGCTTGCTACACTTCTCACGTCCCTCCCTGACCCTCCTGCAGTTACCCCCTTTACCACGAACGCCCATAAAAGTGCCACTCTTTCACTTCAGTCTTTCACCACAAACATGCCACACTTTCACCACAAACAGCTATCTTTCATCACAAACATGCCACTGTTCCGCCACAATCATTTCGCCTTCAACACAAACAGCACTCTATCACCACAAACATGCCTCTCTTTCGCCACGAGAATCTCTCTTTGGGCAAAAGTATGGCTCTTACCCTACAGACATTTCTCTTTTGCCACGAACATCTCTCTTTCGCCAAAAACATCTCTCAATTTTCTTTTCAGATATTTTTCTCTCTCTCTCTCTCTCTCTCTCTCTCTCTCTCTCTCTCTCTCTCTCTCTCTCTCTCTCTCTCTCCTTCCTTTCCTCTTTTGTTTCTTCTTAAATCTAATTCCCTTCATCCCTTATGTAATTTCTTTCAATATGGTCAAGACTCTCCTTCCATTCCTCCTTTAATATCTATCTATCTATCTATCTACCTATACGGTATATATATATATATATATATATATATATATATATATATATATATATATATATATATCATCATCCAATCCTACATTGCCCCATGAGGAGCGTAGGAGCCCAGGGCTAGGCAGTTGGTCCCGACATTTAAGATGAGAGTGACCAGCCTCACTCATCCCTGAGTGACATTACATGCAATCAACCCCAACCATCCCTTGGATATAAACCTTCACCGGCTCAATCCGATTGGAGCTCAATAATTACCCACTAAACCACCAGGCGCCAAAATTTGGTTATATGGTTACCACCCAGCGTAGTAAATGGTTTCTTGGTGCACAGGAAACCTTTTGGCTTGTCACTCACTGTAGTCACCCACAGGCTGAAGGAAGTGGAAAGAATGAAGGAAAGAAAGACAGAAGAGGGAGTGTACAGTCACTCGCAGGCAGGACAAGGAAAGAATGAAGGAAAGAAAAGCAGAAGGGAATTGAAGTAAATATATATATATATATATATATATATATATATATATATATATATATACACACACACACACACGCACACTCGTATAGGCTATGTGTATGTGTGTGTGTGTGTGTGTGTGTGTGTATGCAAAATATATATATATATATATATATATATATATATATATATATATATATATATATATATATATATACACGCACACTCGTATAGGCTATGTGTATGTGTGTGTGTGTGTGTATGGAGTATATATATATATATACGCACACTCGTATAGGCTATGTGTATGTGTGTGTGTGTGTGTGTGTATGCAGTATATATATATATATATATATATATATATATATATATATATATATATATGTGTGTGTGTGTGTGTGTGTGTGTGTGTGTGTACCGGGTATATATCTTTCTTTTACTTTCATTTCTTCATTCCTTTTTTTTTTTTCTCAGTACAGGCAGGACTCTCTGTCGTCCCTTCCTTACTTCCTTGGCTACAAATATCTGTTTCACCTTCATCTTTTCCTTCTTCCCATCCTTCTTCCTTCCTTCTTCCTTCCTTCCTCTTGCCACAGTTATGACACTGTTCTCTTTTTTCCTTCCTTTATTATTTCCTTAGAAATATCTCTATTTCTCCTCCTTCTTCCTTCGTTCCTTCCATTCTTTTATCATTATTTTCACCACAGTCCTTCTTCTCTTCTTTCTGTCTTCACCCTCTTACCATACCACGAACCCAAGTCTTCCTCCCTCCTTTCTTCAGCATAAACATTTACCTTTTTTTCCCGTACCGTTGTTCATCATAAAAATTCCTCTTACTCCTTGCTTCCTTCCAGCCTTCCTTTTGTGTTTCCATTCTTGTTTTTTATTTGTTTTTTTCTTCACTTATTTCATCCTCCATCTTCCCATTCCATCATCTTTCCTCTTCTCTCCCATCTTTCATTCATTCATTCTATTTCTTCATCTTATTTTCCATTTTTCTTTCTCAGCGAACGGATATTTTTCTCCTTCCTTCCATCACTAGAAGCATGCATCTCTCCTATCGTCCTTCACCATGTCTCCCTCTCTTTCCTTTATTACACTTCTTCTTTCACCACAGACATGTCTTTCTCATTTTCTTTCCGTCATTCCTTTCTTCATTGTTGCATTTATCTTATTACGCTATACATGCCTCTCCTATTCCTTCCCTGCTTCTTGCACAACAAACATTTCCTGCCTCTCTTCCCTTCTTCATCACACTTTCTTCAAATAATGATTACTACCACTGGTCTGTTTATTTGCTGCTTTTCATCTTCTTCGCTTATTCTTCTCCCTTGATCCTCCTGCACAAATGTTCATATATTACTTTCCCTTTCTGCACCACAAGCTGCGTTCTTTTCCTCTCTTTTCTTCTATTTCTTTCCCACAGCACAAGCACCGCTCTTATAGTTTCTCTCTACCACTGCATACATTTCACCGCATTTCTTCCTTTTCTCTGTTGTCAATCAGTCACCGCAATCCTCCCTTTTTCCTAAACACCTGTCCCTTCATCCTTTCTTTCTCCTTCAGCGTTCTCCCTCTACATAACAAAAGCTTACCACTTCCTTTCACTGTTTCCCTTTTGTTATCACAGACCTCATTTGTCTTTTCCTTTCTTACCTTACAAACATATAACTTAATCTCTTCTTTCCTTGCTTCACCACAGATAACACGCCTCTCTCTCCTCATCCTGTCATCACAGACATTCCTTTTTACACAGGCACCTTCACCACAGACGCCCCTCATCTTCCTGTTTCGTCTTCATTTACCAAATTTGGCTTTATTTACTTTCTCCTCTACCTTTCCATATCACAAACATCAAGTCACTTTGTCTTCTCTTCCATCGCAAGTGTACCTCTTCACTACTTTTCTCTTCGTTCTCTGCAAAAAGTCTCCCTCTCTGTCCTTACTTTATTAAGTACCGGTACTGTCCATACTTTTACTCAAGCGTCTGTCTCCCTCACTGTCTTTTGATACAGACTTCTATCTCCTTTTCATTGACTTGCATCCCTGTTACTTTTCTTTTTCTGTCCCTACACTTATCCGCT
>NC_136967.1:25494859-25602359 GCF_032717465.1 Coenobita brevimanus
ACAGCTAGATAAGGAGTTTATTACAAGCTCACAGTAAAATAGTCTGCCCGTCTTGGCTGCCTGCTATCAACTGAACAGTCGCGCCGTCTTCCCAGGCTTCAGGTCCTGGGAAAGCGTGCTAGGTCAGCAGTTTTAGTGGGGGCATGCATGCACTGGGGGGAGGACATATATACATCGGGGGTAGACATATTGTGGAGGGGGTACACTACTCCCCCGGGTAGCTGAGATGGTGTCTCCTGACACCGGGAGTTAAATGGTGTTCGATTATAGTATTAAGGGAAGGTCGGGGAGGTTTGTACAAGGGATAAGGATGATACAGAGGCAGTGGGGGAGACATGGCCATGTTGAGGGGAGGGAATTAGAAGGATATATACATATAAGATATACAAGGATTAATAGGTACGAGTCCAGTAAGGGTCAAAGGTATACATAGACATAATGGGAATTACACAATAATAGTTTGATACATGATAAACAAGGAGTAGATATGAGAGTTCTATTGTTGTACTTCGTTCATTTTTTTTTTGTGTGTGTGTGTTTCCTGTAGGATACACTGTCACTCAGTAATGCATTAAAGAAATACCATCATTTTCTAGTTGGCAGAGTTCAGTTCACAGTTTGGTTAATTGTCAGATGGCATTGGTAGTCACTGAATGTGAGGGCACTAAGTACGGGGAGTTTCTACGTCGTGTGTAGGGCGTACTATGCCTGTAGCAACTCTGATTTCCTGGAGTCGGTGTTCCATTTTTCTGACACAACAATGCACTGCACATATGATGAGTAGAAAACCTATGAAAGCGATAACCACAGGGGGAAACACAACTGTTGGATGAACCCATGAACGGCTGAAGGCCAGAGAAAATTGATCCATAATGTCCAGACCCAACGTTGCTTAATATATATAGATATATATAGATATATATATATATATATATATATATATATATATATATATATATCAAGAAGTTTTTTGTGGCTTTATAACCATGTAATGTGACCAGACTCATCAGTCTGTTACTTATCTAAAATGCCTAATCTAAACCAGTGATAGTCAACAAGGCTGCATGTCAGTAGTCAAGGAATATTGTTCCTGGAGCTAAAAGGATGCAGCAAGGGTTGCATGGCATGAACAGTCTGTAGAGCAGTGTACAGGACGATAGGAGCTTTTTGGAGAAGATTTAAAAAAAAGTACAGTATGGTAAGAGTTACATAGCCACACCTTTAAGGTTTGCGTATACTGTAGACCATCGACCTTGGGGGCACGGATCATATGGATAACTTTTGTTGGTAGGCCGTAATAAGATAAATTTGGAGTGCTGTAATTTCAGATAGAACTGGTGAGCATAATCAAGTACAGTACTCTGAAAAATTAATCATTTTGATGTATTAAGTTGAATTTAGGATATAGTTGACCCTCTTTTTACACGTCACTGAGCATCTGGTGGTACTTCCCGGGAACCAAAGAGGCTCAAACTCGCACACTAATAATTTTCTTAATCGAGCACTTTTATAGCTAGGGGATGACAATGTGCATCTTTACTTTCTGGATATAAATCCTTTACAAATTTTAATTAACTTTGTTTGAAAACTGTGTATATAATGCTATCTACCATTTGCAGTTAATGTAAGCATTTTTGTAATTTTGAAAATAAAACACAAGAATGGAACATTATGTAAAACCATAGTGCTTGAACGTCAAAAATATGGCTTAGAGCTATATGAAGTTACAGTACGTTGAATATTACTAATCTAGTCCATTTGCTCGAGATAAAACATAGCTGACAGCATAATGAATGATGTAGAATTACTGTGCTGCCAAAAAAACATTGTCTTTAACAAACTGGAAATCAAGAAAAGCCGAAAAGGAGGCAAGAGGAAGTGTATTCCAGAGATAACTGGTCCAGTATGATGAAAACTTGGGAGTTATCAACCTCTCAACAGAGTTAGAGAAAAAGTACCAAACAAATACTGTACTGCAGATCTATCTATGTATCTCTCTGTTTATCTGTCTGTCTATCTATCTATCTATAAATATGTAAATATATCTATCTATCTATCTATCTGTCTCTATTTATCTATCTATATCTATCTATCTATCTATCTATCTATCTATATATATGAGAGCCGCGATGTTTGTTTGTTTGTTTGTCCTTCAGTCACTCCCAAACCAAGGGCCAGAGACCCCCAGACCCGTATATATTCTGAATCAGAGTGACCCAAGGATGGTTTCAGGGGGGTTAAAATTCACATATGGGTCATTTGAGGTCACCGGTAGAGTGTTCGCCTTTGTGGTCCGGGCAACGCCGGTTACCCCTGCAGCCCAATTTTTGGCATGGAGACTCACATGACCTCTAATTTGGACATATGCTATGTGAGGTTGACCTCCGAGGTCATTTGAGGTCACCGGTAATAGTAAACAAGTTCACACAGATACTGTGTGTTAGTCTGCGAAAGCAGAAATAAAAAGTTCCTGGACCTCTTATAATCCCTCTTCAAGAGCACAAGAGGTACATGGTCTTTCTGGAGTAGAAAGAAAGACTGAACTAGAACAAATAGGGTTAGAATGTTCGCCTTTTTGGCCCGGCAACGCTGGGTACTCCTGCTAGTACTATGTAAAAAAAAAGGAGATACTGATTTATAAATTTTATTTCCAATGCGTGCAGTCAAAAGAAAAAGGAAACTTTAAATAATTTCAGAGAGAGAGAGAGAGAGAGAGAGAGAGAGAGAGAGAGAAAACCCTTGTACAGACGAAACATAAACCCTAAGACAGCGACCGCTGCGATAAGATTGTGTGTGTGTGTGTGTGTGTGTGTGTGTGTGTGTGTGTGTGTGTTGCAGGACTTGCTGGATCTAAGTACAAAGCCAGCAATAGAAGGAAAAGTCACCGAGTGTATTTAGTGCATCTACCACAAAGTGCGTTTGAACACCAAAAACAGATGAAGGAAGGTTAAATGGTTCATTGATTTGACCAAGTAGGTGGCTGTATAAATTAATCTTGTTGGAAATATATAAGTAACAACTGGGATTATGGCATTCTATAAAAAAAAAAAAAAAAAAAAAACTATCTATACCCTTCGAGAATTGAAAATCTTTAGTAACAGGATAATATTCTGAGAAATATTGGTAATTCACTTAATACGATGATAGCTTTATCATAACATTGCAACTCCAAGATAAAATGCAACCCAGGAGGCAGTTCTCTTGGTCAAGGATTTATGTACATTCTCCATCGGTCCCCACCCTAGGACAATGACTGAACTCTCTTTTTCTGTCTACACATAGATGTTATTATTTAATTTAGTAAGAACCTCTCGTAGTGAGTGGGTTAATGACACCCTACATTTGAAAGGGAAAAAAATGGCCACATACATATGCAGAAAATATAATAGTAAAGATAATAGGATAGAAAGAGGGTTCACAGAAAAAAAAAAAATCTCCGGTGTATATAAGAAGCTACTGTACTTCTCAAAGCAGCAGTGTGGGCAAGAAGAGTGACATTAAATTAAATCGAGCGAAAACGCGGACTTTAGAAAAGTGACATATGTAATGCGTAATTCCAAGAAGGGGGATAAAGGAAGACGGAGTCAGAGTCTGGCAGGAGTCACTGCTCTCTGCATGCTCATTCCTTTGTGGAATAATATTACAACCTTGAAGTTTTTTGTTTGTTTGTTTTAACTGACATTTTTTTGAATGAGGAATATACTCCACCCCGTGTGAGTCACCTCCGTTCTGCATTCATTTCACGCAAAGGAAACACATGCGGAAGCAGTAATCATTTCCTGGGAAATGACAGAAATTCTCCCTTAAGCTCACCATTCAGTTGCACGGAATGCCACTGTTATTTCTTTTAGGGTTACGATTCACTGGTTGCGCCAGTGTCATAGAGCTGGCAGTGATAGAAGGTTATGGCCGTAGAAGACTATTACTAAAGGTGTTTGAAAAGTAAAGGAGTAAGCATGTGGATTAAGAGATGTGATTAAGTCAAGGCAGGTAGCTCTGTTTTCAAAGTACTGATAGACATAAGGAGGGAGCTGCACACACTGCTTTAGACCAATTAAATGAGAAACGAGACAGACTTGCTTGCTGGGAAGATTAGTGAACAGAAAGCAGGGCCGAGGGTGATGAAGACAGTATATTGTTCTGTGGAGATCAGGGTTGGCATTGATTTAATCATGTGATTAAATCATAGATTTTTTTCGCTATAGAATCACGATTTTTTTTTTTTTTACCTAAAAGTTAACAAAAATAAAATCTGAAGGTTTATAAAAGTTGTGTATAACTTTGTGTTAGCATTCATTTATTCAGCTACTTAAGCATTAAGTTAGCAGATTTTGGAGAATGGTGCCATTTGAATTTGCTACATTGTACGACAGAAAAAAATATTTTTACGTTTGTATAACTAAGTATTGAAATTATTTGTACATCTGAAATAATGAGCCATAAATAAAAAAACCAAAGCCATAAGACTGGGTAGGCTGTGTTTGGTCACCTAAGGCCATGTCATAATAATATCAGCTGAAGATTTTTCTGTGTGATAATATAATCAGCTTTGGAATATGCTGTCTTGATTACCACTGGCAACTCAGCAATAATCAGTAGTGTGCAGACAGGACTTGTACAGGTATATATCTGGATTCTGGGCAGTGGCTTTCAGCTTGAACCATCAGTGGATAGACAGGACATGAAGTTAACAGTGTTCAGTATACTGCCTTTGAAATATTAGCTTTATAATAAACACAAAAATCAAATAAATAGATTTAAAAAAAATCGAATAAATCAATAAAATTGATTTTTTAAGTTTTTTTGATTATAAAAAATCACCAACCCTGGTGGAGATTTCAGCCTTTGAAAATGTAATAGACTGCATTCCACCTGTGGCTTGAAATAATTAGGGATGATAATAGTTAATGAAATTACTGTAGATCTTGAAAGCAGAAGGAAACAGAGTGAAGCACCAGTCGAACAGGGCGATACTCCCTAAGTGGATGGAAAGCGATGACAGGGAGAACTGGAGCTTCCGCTTCATCTCATCAACCCTCGGGACTTGCTGCTGACCAACTCCCTTTGCTGACCTTTTTTCAGTGTTTTAGTAACAGAGAGTGGGCCAGCATACTTTCCTATACAATTTCCTCTAACTGTTAACACCAAACTGCATGCACATTGCACACCACACTTCCTATTCCAATATCTACAAAAATGGCCTCTCATCACCCAGCCTCGGAGTCCCCTTGGGGAGGGGGGAGGCGCCATAAAAGCCCCAGTCATCCGATCCTTTCCCGGCGACAGCCAAGTGAGATGCATGGAACCATTGTCTGACTCACTCCTTGTTCATTTATGCAACAGTCGTGGCTTTTCCTCTGATTTTTCTCTCTGCTGAACACCACCTCTATTCCTCTGAACCTCGCCTTCTCTTTCTCACTGAGACTCATCTGCCTGAGGCGACTGATAGCAAATCTTTCTCTGTTTTCTCCTACTCTCTCTATACTCACTTCAAAGCCTAAGGTGGCTCGAACTTGAATCTTCTGAATTCTCTGCTCTCTGGCTACGGCTGTCCTCTCATTCTCTGACTTATATCTGTGCTGATTCCTTATCCTCTAATTCTACTGACTGAAAAATTCATTGACTATCTTACTTCTAAGATGGAACACACCCTATCAGTTTCTCAGTTCTCAGTTCTTTGAAATCTCCATTCAGGGTGATTTGAATGTTCACCACCACCTTTGGCTCTCTTCTTCTCTCACTGATCCACCTGGTGAACAAGCCTACATTTTTCCTATGCTTAATGACCTAGAGCAGCTTGCACAGCACCGTACCTGTATCTCTGACTGCCTTGAAGAGAGTTCCATCATACTTGATCTCTTCCTTACAACTAATACTTCTGTTAACACTGTTAAACTTTTCTCTCCATTGGGCTTCACCTATCACAATGTTGTCGCCTTAATCTGTACTAATGCTCCAGTAGGGCCTATGGACCCTTCTAAGAAGTGGTGACTGTGGCACTTTGGAGCTGCTGACTGTGAGACCGTCAGACAGTGCTTCTTTGATTTTCCATTAAATGAGTATTACTTCCATGGCCGAGAGCCATCTGAGTGTGCCTCGCACATTATAGAGGTCATTCTCTCGGGCGTGGAAGCATATATTCTTTTCTCTTACTCTGTATCCAATAAAAAAAAGAAAAAGAAAATAGTTTAACCATGCCTGTTCTATTGCTGTCCACAACAAGGAGAAGGCCTACAAATGTACAGGAACCAACCCGTCCATGAATCTCATCTCCTTTGTGTCTGCCCGGAACCGTGCTGTCTGTTGTTCATATTGCTAAGAATAATTTCATTCGTACTAAATGTTCTGCTCTCTCTGACTCAGATTGTTTCCGCTCCTTCTGGGACCTCGCCAAAAACCTCTCCAACAACTTTACGTCATCTTTCCCTCCTCTTTTCCTCTCTGATGGCACTGTACCTGTTTTTTTGTACTGAGAACGCAGAACTTTCTTCTCCATTTCCACCTTTGACTATTTCTGTTCCTCAGTCACTCTCTCCCCTCTCCCCGACTTCCTCATGACTGACATTTGATTTTCTTCATTTTATGCACTTTTTGCCCTCCTGGTCTCAATACTAACAAGGCATATGGGCCTGATGGGGTCCCGCCTGTTGTTCTCAAAATCTGTGCTTCAGAGCTTACTCCCTGCCTAGGTAAACTCTTTCGCCAATGTAGGTCAACTTGTATCATTCCTTCTTGCTGGAAGTTCGTTCTCATTCAGCCTGATCAGAAGAAGGGTGACCATTCCCAGCCCCTCTAACTATTGCTTAATTTCTTTAACCTTCTGTATTTCTAAATTTTTACAATCAAGTCTTAATACAAGAAACGGTGCCAAGGCACAGCAAACCCGTCCCCAGCTGTCATTTTAGTGCTGACGTATAAACACAACAGGATATCTAGTCAAAGATGTCACATATCAAATTTGGAGTAAATCGGGTGATAATTGACGATTTTATGTCCATTTGAAAATTTAGGCCCGACCCACCAGACATTGACCCCTCCACCGTTAATTAGGGGGTGCCCCCCATGATATAATGAGAAATGTTATAGGATGCAGATTTGAAAGATGCACCTTTAGGTTTTGGTTTCATGTCGATGTGACGAATTTGAACGGAGTTATGGCGAAAAACATTTTTACTATTTTTTATTTATTTTTTTTTTTTTGGCCTACAGCCTGGGCCTTGGCCCAATTTAGCCCAAAAATTAATCAGGTGATTTGAAGGTCACAGTCCTACATCCCTGTCATTTTATTCAAAACCGCATCAGTAGTTTTCGCGTAAATTTGTAAACAGACAGACAGACAGACAAAAAAACAAACAGACAAATCGAATGAAAGCAGTACCCGACCTCGAGCCCCTCCAGGGCGGGGACGGGTTAATATAGATAAATAAATCACCTTTCTTATCAGAACCTTCTTTCCAATCGTCAGTATAGGTTTTGCCAGGGACTCTTCACTCGCCGTCGTCTCACCTTCCGTTCAAACTCCTGGTCATCCTCTTTTCGTGACTTTGGCGAAAGCATTTCCACTGCACTTGACGTCTAAGAGGCTTTTGATCAAGTCTGGCATAAATCTGTAATTTCGAAACTGTTCGCTTATGGTTTCTCTCCTGCTGTCTGTGCCTTCATCTTTAAATTTCTTTTGGTCGTTCTATAGCTCCTGTTGTAGATGGCCACTGTTCTTCTCCAAGAGCTGTCAGTACTGGTTTTCCTCAGGACTATCTATCAAAAACTCTTCCAACTATTCATCATTTGCCTTCTAAGATCTCTGTCTACTCATACGCTAATGACTCCACCCTTCACCTTTCTATTCTCATCTTGCAGCATCGATCACAGCAGTTACTTCCACAAACGAGTTATGAGGCAATGGCACACTTAATATCTGGCTTGGTTTATATCTCTAATTGGGATAAATGATATTCTTTTGTTTTTAATGCATCAAAAACTCAGTTCATACGTCTTTCGATCCATCGACATCTTCCGCAGGAGTATCCTTCAGTTTTTAAGAATATCCAACTTAATCCTGCATCATCTTTGAACACATGTGGGGTTTTACTCTTAGGGATTTATCCAGTCAGATTGAGCCGGTGAAGGTTTATATCCAGGGGGTGGTTGGGGTTCATTGCTCATGTATTGCCACTCAGGGATGAGTGAGGCTGGTCACTCTCATCTTAAATGTCGAGACCAACTACCTAGCCCCGGGCTCCAACGCTCCTCTTGGGGCAATGTAGGATTGGATGATGGATGAGATTCATCTTGGAAAGATCAAATTACCTGTATTGTAAAATTTTTACGTCCGAGAGATTAGGTGTGCTTAGCCGACTTTTTGCCTTCTTTATCGCTACACAGTTACTGACTTTATACACGGGTTTTATTCGTCCCTGTATAGAATGCAACTCTCATGTGTGAGGAGGCTTCCCACATACTGCTCATCTCAACAAGGTGGAGTTAAATGCTTTTCATCTCATTAACTCTCCTTCTTTTACTGGCTTCCCTCAACCTCTGGTTCTTCGCAGCACTCCTGCATCTTTATCTCTTTTCTCTCAATAGTTCAGTGGTCACTGCTCTTCCGAACTGTCTGCTTGAAATTTTTCACCACTACGGCGGGATCATAGCACCCGTCTAGCAGCAGATTCTCATCCCTTTTCTGTCCCGCTTTCTAATGCAAGAGTTAACTGCTACTCATTACTCTCAGTCCTTCAAGTATGCAACAGGTCAACTTTGGAACTTTCTGTGTCTGCATTTCCTGTTGCCTATGACCTCCAGTCTTTTAAACGCAGTATGCCCTGGCATTTTGAAATGAATGGATCTTGAATTTGACTTACTTTGTTTTATTTTTCCTTGGAGAGAACAATCTAGCTGGCTTCTGGCCTTTGGTTCCTTCTTTCCTGCATTAATGGAATAATTCGCCTACGAGGTATTCGGATACAGTATAGATTGCAAAGTTGAACAGTAAGTACATCAAGAACCAAGAGAATTTTTGTTGAAAACCCGTAGATCCAAAACACTCGCCTTCGACAATGGCTAGAAAGAAGCTAATATGAAAGTAAAGTAGAAACTGCTGCCTGTTGACTGAGACAAGCAAATTTCTGAGCGGTAATGAGATGAGGCGTAGGTTGCAGGGAATAGCTGAGAAATGAAACGGGCACCAGTTGAGGCTGAAGGGTTATTAGAGGAGAGACTAAAATTGGAGACAGTTCCATTAACTCCCCCCCCCGCACCATTGGCATCTCCGAGGGGGCTGGTGGTGTGGGCTACTATAGTACAGGTAGTTGGAATCATATTTACGAAAAACACTCACATACACTAGGACATGCTTTCACAATGGCAAGAAGGCACATAGACATAATACGTACATGCACGCAGAAGAACTTAGGCATAAACACACACACACACACACACACACACACACACACACACACACACACACACACACACACACACACACACACACACACACACACACGTCCGTCCGTCTTCTTATACGAATTGGCTTGTTATGCAAATGTTGTAGATTTGCATGTATATTGTCTCTATCATGCACTGCCTTGCTGGATGGCGTAGGCACTTCACTGGTCAGCTGAATGGATGGATGGATGAAAAGATGGATGGATGAATGAAAGGATGGATGGATGGGTGAATAAAGGATTGAAATGGATAGGAAGGTAGGCTAGAAAATTCTTGTATGAGTGAAAGGATGGAAAATAGATGGATGGATGGATGTATGGATGCATGGATAAATGATGGTTGGGTATAAAGACATGAACAGATGGAAGATGGATGGGTGGATGGCAGAATGGATGGGTTAATGGGGGGATGATGGGTTATACACAAAGGCATGAACAGATGGAAGATGGATAGATGGTTGAATAAGAGTCTGAATTCGATAGGAGAGTAAGTTGGAGAGTGCATGGATGAATGGAAGGATGGGAAGAAAGATGGATGAAGATTTGAATGAGATGACACCAGTAGATGGAAATGAGAACAAATGGATGGGGTGGATGGATGACTGATTGGGGAATTGCACAGGAAGCTGGAAGGAAGATTGCATGGGTTAATGAATGAAAGAATCACCGAATGAACAGACTGAACAGATGAATGGATGAATGGGTAATTGGCTGGCTGGCTTGATGATTAAATGAAAGACTGGACAGGGAGATATAATGTACACCGCAGCACTAAAAAAAAAAAAAGGAAGGGCACTCAATGGAGCGCATCTCTCCGACAAGGGCAATGTAATTACCAAACCACTGTTCATAATGGATTAGGTTTTCCCGTCACTGATTAGGGCTTCGCAAAAAAGTGTGTTCTGAATCCAAAATCAATAATACGATCCGGATAGGTCCCAAAAGTTAATTGATTGTTCCCTTGGACACGGGTTCTCTACCCACCGAACTTGGTCCAAATCTCTCTTAGTTTTTGAGTAATCCTGCTAACAAAAAACAAGACAAAACAAAGCAAACAGGGGTGGAAACATACTCTCTTTGTCGAAGAGAATGAAGAGATTGATAGACAGATAAATGGAGGGATAGATGAAACGCTGGGGAGGGGGGAAGAGTACGATTAGATAAGGTAATACACTTGTTTGCCGAATGAGTGAATGGATAAATGGACGGATAGATGAAATGATTGACGGGTAATAGAAATGGGAGAGTGCATGGGCAAATATATGAGAGGAAAGATGGGAAAATGGAAGAAAGAATGGCTGGATGAAGGTTGGATGAGAAAAGTAGTGGAGAAGTGAATGATTGACTGGTTCGGTGGGTGGATGGAGTGATGGCTGAATATAAAGTTGGTTGGAAAGGTAGCTGGAAGGATTTATACCTGCATGGATAAATAAATCGATGGATGGAGGGTTGGTTGAGTGGACGGAGGGATGCAAGGATTGTTCAGGGGAAGACTCTATGAGGAAAAAAATAATAAATAACTGAATAAATTGGCCAGATTGATTAATAAACTAGAGGTAATATGATGGATTGATGGACGAATGTATGAATGAATGAAAGGAAAGATGGATAGATGAACGAGAGAAGAAATGAATGGATGAACAGATGGGTGGAAGATGAATGGCTAGGAGGTTTAACTATTTAACCCTTCAGTCATCGGGCATTTTTTAAAACCTCCAGACGATTTTCTTCCGGTTACGAGAGATTTGTTAAGTGATGGAGTTTAGATATAAGCTTCATAACCTCCATCAGTATCGTATCTTCCCTAAGCTAAACGATTAATCTGCAGGTAACAAGAACAAACTAAAACGTAACCGTAGTGATGGAGTTGACTGCTTCACTGCGAGAGGTTCATTTTAATCTAGTCACTTCGATGACGTCTTGGATTATTTTCTTACCAGTTTGTTATCTTTTGTTTAATAAAGATTTTCAGCCTAGAGAGCTTGAGCTGTATAACCCCTTCACTACTAGCAAGCTCTCCTAACCTGAATAAAATCATCTTTTAGCCACAGAAATAGTCGTACGATAAAAGTAATTTCTTAGGTTAAACAGGTTAAGCAGACTAAACACATACAGCATCGAGAATACAGTTACCCTTCACTTTACGTACTGAGGGACTGATAGTTACTTTCTAAGTCCTTCAGCTGAGAGGTCGTTCTTAAACGGAGTAAAAGTGTCTGTAAGTAAAAATTAAATTAATGATTGTAGTCGTAAAGAGTTAAATTTCGGAGAGAGAGAGAGAGAGAGAGAGAGAGAGAGAGAGAGAGAGAGAGAGAGAGAGAGAGAGAGAGAGAGAGAGAGAGTCAGGATGACTTCAAAAATTATGAGAGGTTTGAGCTGTGTTAGGAAAGTGAGGCTTGGATTGTTGCTTGAAATGTCTGTGTGGTACCTGGAATTAAAAAATAATATATATGGCTGAAATTATGACTCGGTGGCAGATAAATTCCTGCAGCGAGAAAGGTCCTTGCTGAGGTTTACTCCTTCACCCAGACGATGTAATTTATCATGTACTCTGGCTAATGTCACCCAGATTAGTTCAGTTTATGAGAAACTCCTTAACGTGAAAAGGTCGGATTGGGTCATTTCTTTTCAGTGACGTGTTTTCTGTTTTTTTTTGTTAATCATAAGAAACATAGGCGAGTGAATACAGCTTAAGCTATACTTCTCGAACTGGAGAGGTTTGATATAACTTTAACTAACCCACTCACAGCTGACGTTCGTTATCACATAAAAGTCTGTTGGTAACCCGATCAAAATGACTGAGACGTCATCGTACTGAGAGGGTCAGTGGTGTCTGGTGGGAGAAAGAATAGAGCGAAAATAACATCACAGTGGATGAACTACAGTATGGCAAGAATTATTTTTTTCCTTGAGGTGCTTCTTGAAGTGAGTTAACTTTGTGAGGAAGTAGCCAGGATGAAATGATAAAAAAAGTATCAAGGAAGATTAATGAAAGGATGCCGAGCTGCAAAAAAGTCACAGGAATAAATCACCTCTCTACGATGACTTGGTCCTGGATTATATGCTTGATACATCTTGACAATTGTCTTCATTTAAGGGAACAGTTCTGAATCTAAGTTTTTTTTTTTTTTTTTTTTTATGCGAGGAAGAAGGAACCAAAGGCCATGGCCCGCAGTAACAGTTCCTTCCAAGAGAAAAACAAAATACAATAGAGAGCCAAATTCAAGATCCGATCATTTTGAGATGCCTGGACACACTGCGTTTGAAAGACTGGAGATCATAGGCAGCAGGAAATACAGACAGAGGGAGACAGTTCCAGAGCTGACCTGTTGCATAAATGAAAGACTGGGAGTAACGGTTAACTCTTGCATTAGAGAGTTGGACAGAAAAGGGATGAGAGTTTGCTGCCAGACGGGTGCTACGCGTCGTCGTAGAGGGTGGAGGAATGCAAGCAGACAGTTCAGAGGAGCAGTGACCATTAAAGTAGCGATAGAAAAGAGATAAAGATGCAACAGTGCGGCGAAGAGACAGAGGTTGAAGGGAGTCAGTAGAGGAGGAGAGTTAATGAGACGAAAAGCCTTTGACTCCACCCTATTGAGAAGAGCTGTATGTGGGGAGCCTCCCCACACATGAGAGTTGTACTCACACAGGGGCGGATAAAACCTCTGTATAGAGTCAACAATTGTGCAGGGGTAAAGAAAGAGCGGAGTCGGCTTAGCACACCCAATCTCTTGGAAGCAGATTTTACAAGAGATGTAATATGATCTTTCCAAGATAAGTCCTGAGTAAATGAAACCCCAAGCATGTTCAAGGATGATGCAGGATTCAGCTGAATATTATTAAACATTAATGGGTATACCTGTGGAAGATTTCGTCGGGTTGATAGGTGTAAGAACTGAGTCTTAGATGCATTAAAGACAACCATATTATTTTTACCCCAGTCAGCGATACGAGCCAAGTCAGACATTAGGTGTGCCATAGCCTCATCCCTTGTTTCTTGAAGTAACTGTTGAGATGGGCGTTGCGGAAACCGAATGGAAAGGTGAAGGGTGGAGTCATCAGCGTATGAGTGGATAGGGTTAGATGTACAGCTTAGAAGATCATTGATGAATAAAAGGAAGAGAGTTGGTGATAGGACAGAGCCCTGAGGAACACCACTGTTGATAGATCTAGGAGAAGAACGATGGCCGTCTACAACAGCGGCTATAGAACGACCAGAAAGGAAGCTAGCGATGAAGGCAGTTTGGAAATTAAAGATTTATGCCAGACTCGATCGAAAGCCTTTGAGATGTCAAGTGCAATGGCAAAGCTTTCGCCAAAGTCCCGAAAGGAGGATGACCAGGAGTCTGAAAGGTAGGTGAGAAGATCGCCAGTGGAGCGTCCCTGACGGAATAGCCTAAATTTACCCCTTTATAGTGGTAGCTTCTTCCCACATTCAGTATAATCGTTTTATGATTGCAGGGTTAAAACAATAAATAATTGTCACCGTACTAAAAGGAAAAAATGAACAAATGAACGCCTGAATGAATGGTTGTCAGGTTGGCAAATGAGAAATTTTTTCGACTAATTGGATGGAGGGGAGAGTGGATGGTTGGATGGCGGGAGTATTGTTGTATTTCTTTTCACTCATTTCCGCCATCATTGTCGTTTTTTGTGGCATGTCTGCGTTGATTACTGTATGCTTATTTGCCGATTTCTTTCTCTGTGTGATAACTTGTATGATTGAAAGAGTATGTCTGTCTGTACGTCTTTCGCAAGCTATCAGTCTATTATGTCTCTCTTGCAAACGCGCGAACGCTAACACACACAGATCTCTCTCTCTCTCTCTCTCTCTCTCTCTCACACACACACACACACACACACACACACACACACACACACACACACACACACACACATTTTCTTCATTCTTTCCTTCCCTCCAGCCCTTCTTTGCACCAACATTTCCTTCCCAATCACTCCTCTCCTCATTCTTCCCATAATCTCAATTCCCTCCCTCCATCCCCTTCATACCACCGGCCTTCCTTGCCCTTCTTACTTCCCTTCATCCCTCCGTTTTCATCTCACCTTCCTCCCTCCATTTCCGTATGACTTATTCACCACCTCCCGTTTCCCCTTCCCCCTTCCTTCTCCACTTCTGGCCTCCCTCCATCTCTCGCCTTCTTACTTCTCATTCTCCATTTTCAGTTTATCCTTCTTCCTTCCTCCCCCCCCTACCTCCATCCCTGTCTCCCCTCCCTGACCTGTCTCATCCTCTGCCTCCCTTGTCTCACTCCTTAATTCTCCCTCCCTCTGACCTGCGTCCCTGCCACAGCTTCACCTCCCTCCGTCACGTCCTTCCCTACTTTTTCTTTTCACCTCCTCTCTTACCTCGCCTTCTATTCTCCTCCTCTCCTTGTCACCTCCTACTCACCTGTCTCCCTCCCTGCCTTACCTGCCGTCTTCCTTTTGTACCACCACCTCCCTCCTTACCTCTCCTGTTCACCTCCTTTCCTCCCTGCCTGCCTCCTTGCTTTGCCTGCCTCCTTCCTTCCCAAGCATCACTTCCCCCTCCTTATCACCATCTCCCTACCCTCCTCCTTTCTACCATTTACTTCCTTGTCTCCCTTCTTCTCACCTGCCTCCCTCTCTGCCTTCCTTCTCACCTTATCCCTCCCTGCCTCCCCTTATGACCTGCCTCCCTCCATGCCTCCCTTTCTCACCTGCTTCTTTCCCTGTCTCCCTTCCTGTTTCCCCTTCTCGCCTGCTTTCCTTCCTGCCTCCCTTCCTACTTTCCATTCAGACCTGTCTCCCCTCCTCACCTGCTTCCCTCCTAGCTTCGTTTCCTGCTCCCCTTTCTCACCTGCCTCCCATTCTCACATGCCTCCCATCCTGCCTTTCTTTCTCACCTGCATCGCTTCTCACCAGCCTCTCCTTCTCACCTGCCTCCCTTTCTGCCTCCCCTTTTCACCTTTTTTTTTTTTTATGCGAAGAAGAAGGAACCAAAGACCACGAGCCCGCAATAACTGTTCCTTCCAAAAGAAAAACAAAGTACAAGAGAGAGCCAAATTCAAGATCCGTTCATTTCGAGATGCCTGGACGCTTTGCGTTTGAAAGACTAGAGATCGTAGGAAGCAGGAAATACAAACAGAGGTAGACAGTTCCAGAATTGACCTGTTGCATAAAGGAAGGACTAGGAGTAACGGTTGACTCTTACATTAGAGAGTTGGACAGAAAAGGGATGAGAGTTTGCTGCTAGACGGGTGCTACGCGCCGGTCGAAGAGGTGGAGGAATGCATGCAGACAGTTCAGAGGAGCAGTGACCATTGAAGTAGCGATAGAAAAGAGATAAAGATGCAACAGTGCGGCGAAGAGACAGAGGTTGTAGGGAGTCAGTAAGAGGAGGATAGTTAATGAGACGAAAAGCCTTTGACTCCACACTCTTGAGAAGAGCTGTATGTGGGGAACCTCCCCACACATGAGAGTTGTACTCCACACAGGGGCGGATAAAACCCGTGTATAGAGTCAACAATTGTGCAGGGGTAAAGAAGGAACGGAATTGGCTTAGCACACCTAATCTCTTGGAAGCAGATTTTACAAGAGATGTAATATGATCTTTCTAAGAGAAGTCCCGAGTAAATGAAACCCCAAGCATGTTCAAGGATGATGCAGAATTAAGCTGAATATTATTAAACATTAGTGGGTACACCTGTGGAAGATTTTGTTGGTTGACAAGTGTAAGAACTGAGTCTTTGATGCATTAAAAACAACCAGATTATTTTTACCCCAGTCAGAGATACGAACCAAGTCAGGCATTAGGTGTGCCATAGCCTCATCCTTTGTTTGTTGAAATAACTGCTGAGATGGGCGTTGCGGGAACCGAATGGAAAGATGAAGGGTGGAATCATCAACGTATGAGTGGATAGGGTTTGATGTACAGCTTAGAAGGTCATTGATGAATAAAAGGAAGAGAGTTGGTGATAGGACAGAGCCTTGGGGAATACCACTGTTAATAGATGTAGGAGAAGAACGATGGCCGTCTACAACAGCGGCTATAGAACGACGAGAAAGGAAGCTAGAGATGAAGGCACAGATAGAAGGATAGAAACCGTAAGAGGGCAGCTTGGAAATTAAAGATTTATGCCTGACTCGATCGAAAGCCTCTCTCTTTCCGCCTCTTTTTCTCACCTGCCTTCCTTCTCACCTGCCTCCTTTCTCACCTGCCTCCCCTTCTCACATGCCTGGTTTCCTGCCTCCCTCTTCACCTGCCTGCCTGCCTAATGAGGATAGCAATACATCATCATCAGGGTCCCGTTACCGCGAAATTATGATATTCCCCGGCCAGGCCATCTTGAACTTTCCCTGATTATACTGAAAAAAGAGAAATTGCGCGATCATGAAAGCTTTGTTGTTCTTTTTCACTATGTTTTTCTGTGTTAACCGAATTACAAAAAACATTCATTATTCTTTGCATATTCTTTCTTTCTTTTTTTTCTTTTTTTTGCTATTTTTACCCGTCCTTGTCCCGGAGGGACTCCGAGACGGGTATTGTTTTCACTCGGTTTGTCTGTTTGTTTATTTGTTTCTCTGTCTGTCTGTCTGCCTGTCTGTCTGTTAACAACTTCAGGCGAAAACTACTGGTGCAATTTTGACTAAAATTACAGGGAAGATGGGCTATGACCATCTGATCACCTGATTAAATTTTGGGCCAAATTGCGCCCAGGCCCAGGCTGTAGGCCCAAAAGAATGTAAAAAAGAAAAAAAATCGTTTTTTCGCCATTACTCCTTTCAGATTCGTCATATCGACATGAAACCAAAACCTAAAGGTGCATCTTTCAAATATGTGTCCTGTAACATACCTCATTACATCAGGGGGGTCACCCCTCAGTTAGTGGCAGAGGGTCAGTATCAGGTGGGTCGGGCCTAAAAATTCAAATGGGCATAAAATCGTCAATTTTCGCCCAATTTACTCCAAATTTGATATGTGACATCTTTGAGTAGATATCCTGTTATGCTTATACGCTAGCACTAAAATGACTACCGGGGACGGGTTTGCTGTGCCCGGCACCGCTTCTTGTTTCCGTTGTTTCTGCGACTTTTTTTCTCAGTGAAAACAGTTAGATTAAAAACACCGTCATGAACTTTCTAATACTTTCCGAATAGTGTTTGGCTCATCCACTGCGAAGGATCTGTCCTGTATTTGATAAATCATTTAATGGCAACAAGGCAATGTTATAATTTTACTACGGAAGTTAATGAGGATCGTTTATAACATAGACGCTCTGAGAGATCCTTCCTGAGATTAAGATTATTAAATTCAGTTGGTGATAGCAACAATAATGCACACAAGGCGTCTTTCTGCTGGGGAGGAAAAGATGGTTGTTTCTAACCTGTTCGTTAGTAGAGATTCTTATGATGAATAGTTACCTGATATTGCAAAGAAATTAATTAAGATGGCGTCAATGGAGTTAACGTTTCCAGGCTGTTATGATTCACTGTTAGTTTAATGAAATCATGTGTGGTTAACTGGAATAGATTACTGTATATGTTTGACGTAAGAAGGTTAATCAAAATTGTAATAACAAAGAACTGTGCTTTTTCAGACTAAACAAATCTAGAAAACGTAAAAATATTCAGAATTCTTCAGTGATGCAAGATTACATCCCCACTCGCTTACCCTCCATTCCCAATAGGCTTCCCCGAGATTAACTGTCACTGCTCAGGTCTGTAGGTCGGAGATGGGGACGTTCACCGCCTGGGCATCAGCAATCTCGTAAGTATCGGCCATCCCGGAGTATCGGTTAACCCGGATTATCGGATAACATGTCTAGGTATTGGCCGCTCATTTGTCGCTGTGTAAGGGTCGGGATGGTGGCGTTATCGAAATTGAAGTGTCTTAGGTTGTGAGCTGTCTGGATTAGTGAGCGGCACTTTAACGACCTCTTCTCTGCGAGAGGTCTCTCCTGAAGAAAAACAAATGTAGCAGTAGCAGTATCAAAAACAATTAAGTAAGTAAATAAGTAAATAAATAAATCGATAACGCTCAGTGCCGATGAAGGAGGAACTGAAGACCTGAGTGTAATAGTCTTTGGTAGTTCATCCCTCTCATGTCTGTGATTATAAATTATTCCTCTGATTATTCAAAATTATATAATCCTCTGTCTTCCCTTCCCCCACAACATTGTGATCTATACTTTCCCCTACCCTCTCGCCTCAAATCCAAGCCCCTCATCCCCTCTTTTCCCTAATTTCAACACACCTTTTTCAAGATACGTAACCCACGCTTCTGAGACTACTAAAACACTTTTCACCTCCTATACTTCTTCACACCTTGCGTCCTCAAATCTTGGCGTCTTTCTCCCAACCCTATATTTTTCCAGCCTTAAAACACCTATGTCGATATTTCTTCACACAGTCTTCCCCCAAATCCTTGCAGTTTAATTCTTCCTATACATCTTCATACCCTGTGTCCCTAAAGTCTAACATCCTTCCCCATCCCGTCTCTTTCCCAGTCTCAGCATATTTTTATCCAACTGTTTCCAGCCCTACTTTCCCAGATTTCTAGGCTTTATATACCCTCCCAACACCCAGTCACTCTCCTTCACTAAGAAACTTTTTACCTTTTCCCTTCTTTCACATCACACCTTCCCTCCGTATTTTTCTCCCCAGTTGTTCAAGAATACTAGCCCCTTTTATCCTCCTTTACTTCTCCATGCCTTGTCTCCCAAATTCTTGATTCTCGACACCCTTTCCCATACTTTCCTTAGTCTCACCATGTATTTACTAGAGTTGCTTCACTTAAAACACCCCCTCACCCCGTCTACGATTAGTATCCGCCTTTGCCTCTTTACATTTTGTCTCGTTAAGAAAATCTTAGCATCCTTTCCCAACCTCTTTTCTCCAAGCTTCAGCACAACTGTACGCAAGTTTCTTCGTCCTCTCACTCCCAAAATCCTTGCACCTTTTAAGTTCCTACATTTCATCGCGCCCTGTTTCTCCAAATCTTAGCCTCCCTAATCGGCTCTGTTTTTCTCCAGCATATTTTTACTCCAGTATTTTAACCCCTGCTCCTCAGAATTCTAGCATCGTTCACCCCCCTACAGCAGTACTCTAATCTCCTTCCCTTAGTATCCAAGTGTTTCTCCCTGTCCTATATCTAGTCTTAGCAAATCTCCTTCCGTGTTTCTCCCGTGTTTTCATCTACTCCGCCTCCCCCAGAATTTCAGTACATTTTACTCTCCAGTATTTTTTTTATCTTGCATTCTCCTGTACTTCTTCACGCTTTACCACCCGTAGTACTTGCATCCTCCCTTCCCCATTCTTTTCCTATGTCTTGTCTCAGGACGCTTTTACCTAAGTTTCTTTGTCCCCGATTCCAAGTACCGTAGCTGTTTTTAAGCACTCCACCGTCCTTCACTTCTGAAATGAGGAAACTTTGATCCTGTTGCCCTCTTTTTGTTTCTCACTCTTCGCTATTCTGCTTTTCTTCCTCATAATCATTGCAATTTACGGTTCTCCACACCTACATTCTTTTTTCATTTTCCTCTCATTCTTCTTTTCCCCTCTCCCTCTTCTACTTCGTTCCCCTCTCTCTACTTCACCCATTTTGTCGTTTTGTAATATATTTCTCGTAGCTCTGTGTTCTGATATGACAATTCTGCGAGTCCACATCCTTTTCATAGCAAACTTTCATGAAGAGCACCGTACTGCAGTGTTAATCTCGTGTTATAATCCAGCATTCCATATGGGGAGATGGTAAATTTTAGGCCAAGTTAAAATGGACACAGTATTACCCAGTAACCTTCCTTCCTTCATAATCTAAGTGCATTTCCTCCTTGCATACTACCTGGCCCTCCCCATTCTCTATCCCTCACCTTCCTAGCGTGCAGTAACCTTCCTTTAATAGCATTTCTTCCCTTTGCCCACTTGTTAGTTCTCTCCCATCTCTCTTCCTCGCCCTTCTATCACTCAGCGACCCTCCCTCCCCTTTGTAATTCTAGTACCTCTTCATCTAGTTCATTTCCCTAACAAACCCTTATCTCTCTTAGCCTTAAAAAAAAAAAAAAATCTAACCACCCATCCTTCATTAGATTCCTATACTACTGTATATCTTCTTTGCCTTGGTCAAAAATAAGCATCTTTCCGGTTTGAATGCAAAACCATAAAAAGTCATTAACGCGAAAATCCGATGATAGTAAAGACAGTGTTATGAGAAGCATGTAGTGCCGTACTCTAGTTCTGTGTAACCTTCCCATTTAGCTAAAAAACGAAACTTCCATCATGTTAAGGTGATCCAATACTACTCTAATGCATCTTTCACTTCCAATCTCAGTAAATCTTTCCCCATATTCCTCCTTTTGGAAGGATGGAAGCCCCTACTACTCTCGACAAAAGTGCTCGATATACGTAGATGGGATCGAATTCTTTCACAAGGGCTTCATAATATGGGAACGTACGGTTGAATTTTCCAATATGATGTCGTCCCTCTGATCTTGATCTGAGTACCATGCCTTTATATTTCGTTATTTCGTCAACGGAAGATTTTTCAGAGCTTTGAAGTTTTAAACAATCCCACGATATATATATATATATATATATATATATATATATATATATATATATATATATATATATATATATATATATATATATATATATATATATAAGCATACGCGAAGAAGGCACGAGATTAGGCAGTATACAGTATGTCTCGAGAGATATGTTGTTATTTAGACAAGGCAAGACACAAAACATATGAAAGAGCGAATTTGCTGTAGACAGCTAATACTCACTTTCTCAGACCGTAACTGGTTGACATCTGGTTCACGTTGCTTCGAATCTGTAAAAACTGGGAATACAAGGCTTTCGTGGCTAGTACCAGGGACAGATGAATTTTTCTCTTCCTACACTCTCTTCTGCCCTGTTTCCTTTTCTTCTCTCTCTCTCTCTCTCTCTCTCTCTCTCTCTCTCTTTCTCTCTCTCTCTCTCTTTTTTTTTTTTTTTTTTTTTTACGCTCCTCTTTCACTGCGCCTCAGTTTTCCTGTCCCTCATTTTATCTTTGTTTTTTTTCCTCAGATTGGCCAGTCTCTCCTAATCTTTCAGATTTTTTTTTCCTTTTCTCCCCCTTTTTTTTCATTTTTATTCCGTCTTTTTACCTAAATTTTTGTGTCCCTCTGCCCCTCTTCCACCTCCCATCCGATTGTCTCGTCCAGTCCTTTATATCCTTCAGTCTGGCTGCTTCATCCACGGCAACTGATTTCTGTAGTATCTCAGTCCCCCTGCCTCTCTCTCTCTCTCTCTCTCTCTCTCTCTCTCTCTGTATCTATTAGTCTATCTGTCTTTATCTATCTATCTGTCTATCTCTTTCAATCAATCTGTCTGTCTATCTACATCTGTCTATCTATCTGTCCATCTATCTTTTTATCCATCCATCTATCTGTCTGTCTGTCTGTCTGTCTGTCTGTCTCTCTCTCTCTCTCTCTCTCTCTCTCTCTCTCTCTCTATATATATATATATATATACAATACCGTATGTATATACACATACATATATGTATTCTTACATATTTACAGTATATAATATATGCGTACATTTTTGCGTCTGTCCCTCCGGTCTTTTTTTTTTTTTGCTGTTCCTCTCAGTTTACTCCACTTCCTCCCAGTGTATTCCCCGCTCCCTCTTATTTTACTTTTTTTTTTTCTTGTTTTTCTCACCCTATTCCTCCCCCCCCCCCTTCTTCTCCCCTCTGCCTGACTAGATTTCCTTCATCATCGTTGTTTTGCCTTTCCTTAAAAGCCAAAAATTTTAAATGTTTTCACTCTTTCTTTGCCTTGCTCATTACTATTCTGCTTCCCTCTCTCTTTATCTTCATTGCCAATTAGCATTTTCCACATCAGCCTCTTTATACTGTTTTTCTTCCATTTCTCCCTTGCCTTCTCACTCACTCTTTCTCTCCATTCTCTTTTCTTCCTCCCTCTACCGAACATCGAAACCTGACTTCACCTCTATCATATTCCTGTCTTCCGTAATATTTTATGCGAACCAATTCCATACGATTTTATTTAGCTGAGAGTGAACCTAGGAACCCGGGAGTGTCAGTACCGGTGCAAGTAACCCTGTCATGGTCGGAGTATCTCTGCTATTCTATTGTACCCGACACCAGACGATTTTATTCAGCGGAGTGTGTCATAGGGGCCTGAGAATATTGTTACTATAAAAAAAAAAAAAAAAAAGTGGCGCACGACTCTGAGGTTGTCCTTATCGTACCTGGCAACCTGCTATTCAAAAGTTCGTCCGATTTGGTATTATATTATACACGAATCATATTATCATGCACGAATATATTATACACGAATATTATTATACACGAACATATTATACACGAATCACTTGCGTCTCATATTATACACGAAATCAGACGCACTGTTGAGGGGTAGGTTGCCAGGACACGATAATAACAACCTCAGAGTCGCGCGCCGCGACTTATAGGAGGAGCAAAGTGCTGAATATCAAGTGCAAAATTGAAAAAGTTTGCCGTACTATGATTAATATTGAGCTCGAAAAAGTACCGGGTATTAAAAAAAAAAATAGGATACTAGAAACTAATTATTAAAAGCAAATCAGCAGCAAAGACATGATGTACAGAAAGACAACAAAAATTTACAGATAAAGCATTCGAAATCAAATCAAATGTCGTCATTATCTTGTACGCTTCTTTAGTAAACCCACACTTGGGGTGTTGTGGTTAGTTGTTATCACCTGACCAAAGGATAAGTAAACAAACAGGTAAGTGAATTAATAAGTAAATAATTAAATTGAATAGCCACACCAAAGAAAACCTAAGCGGGAGAGAATGTAATAAAAGTAAAACTAATATAAACATTGGGGAACAAACTGTACGAGGAGAATTTAGAAATAACTACGTTTAGCTAACCAAAGTGCAAATAACGAGGGAACCTAATACAAAATTTGTAAAATATAATAATGTTGCAGTCATACTATTCTAATAGTAATGGCTGTGAAATTAATGGCAGACGACAGCAGCCAAATGAAGTTGTAACCACAGGTAACAAAGTGTCTTGCGGCACACTATACTGACATACTACTAACCTTTATTATTAATTCGTTTGGCTAAGTAACCGATGTAGCTTTGGATCATCAGCTAAGCACGATCACGGAGGTTCAACAAAAGGAAATTTGATGTATGTTGTCTTCTCTTCAGCCCAGATCGTAGTGTATGCAATTAATGTTTCTCGAACAGGTTAAATTTTTCCAATTCATCATTTAAAAATTTCCCTGACAGTCATTCTACGGTAATTGATGCTTCTTATCATTATTATTTTTTTTTACCGGTTTTGGCACTAGTGATTAGTGGGTTGGGATATCCCTCAATCTATTCTCTTCCTGTCTTCTGCTATAGTGTCCATATCTTAGACTCATGAAATAGCCGTCATGGTTGTAGCCCTTTCTTTAATATATGATCTTGAATTGGTCAGTATTACCGTTGCTGTTTGCTCTCTTTGTACGCCGTAACCCCTTCCTTCTAATCCCCTTTCCTTCCCTTTTATTCCACCTTTTTTTTCTTCTACTCTTCCTTCCCTCTATTGTCCCCCTCCTTCCCTCCCTCCTTTCCTTCCTTTCTCCCCTCGTCCTTTTCCCTCCCTTGTGCTCCCTTTCCCTCTCATGTATTTCTCCCCTGCTTCTTCCCTCCCATGTACTCCTTTCCCAAACCCTTGTACTCATTCTCTCCCTTGTACTCCTTCTTCCTTCCCTTGTACTCCACCTTTCCTCTCTTGTTCTGCTCCCTTGTACTCCTTCCTCCCTCTGCGGCCTGCCAAGTATCGCTGCTCATTACCGCCGTCTTCCACCTCCCATGTTATTACCATTATCAGCTCATAATGAAGACTCTGGGGAGGAAGGGAAGAAGGGAGGGAGAAGGGGAGGGGGAGGGAACGGAAGAGGTGAAGGAGTGAAGAAGAAAAAAAAAGGAGGGAAAGGAGAAGGAGGGAGGAAGAAGAATCGGAGACTGGGATGAATGGATGGAAGGAGAGAAAGGGAAATATAAGAAGAAGGAAAGTAGGATGGAAGAAGAGGAGGGATTAGAGAGGTGGAAGGTATGAGGGATAAACAAAGTAGGAGAGGCTGTTCGGAAACCAAATAAGCAGTGAGAAAGAAAGAAAGAAAGGAGAGGTTGGGAGGAAGCCCAAAATCAGGGAGAAGAATAGGAGGGAAACAGGGTGGGAGACAAGGAGAGATTGGAATGTAGATTGGAGACAGGGAGAGAAGAGGGAGATGTGGCGAGAAATGCAAGGGAAGGAAGGGAGGGTACACGGAAGTAAGAAGACTCGGAGAAGAAAGGGAGAAACGGAGGAAAGGAGAAAGGGAAGGAGAGAAGAAGAAATTGGCGAAGATAGGAGTGGGGATGAACGCATGAAGAAGGGTAAAATGTATGGAGGGAAATAGGGGGGGGGAAAGCTAGAATGGATTGACTCTTTTGGGAAGTGAGGTAAATGGCTAAGGAGAAGGAAAAATAGGAAGAAGTGGGAGTAGAACATACGTAAAAAAGGAAAAGTGAAAGGAGATATGGAAGGGAGGAAGAGACGCGGAGAGAGGGGAAGGAGGAAACGCGGAGAGAGAGAGAGCAGTCAATATAATAACTAATAACATGATCTCTCTCTCTCTCGAAAAAAAAAAAAAAAAAAAAGGCCCACCACGAGCAGCAAGGAAGGCACGTCTGGCCATGAAGCATCCCCACCAGCCCCTTCCCACACCTCCCTCTTAATTAAGCTAGTACACAAAAATACCCAGCCTCGGTCGTCCTCATTAAGGATGCTGGCTCAAGTCACATCCCTTGCGACGACGAAAGGTGCAAAATCTAGCCATCATCTTAAGTTATGTTCATACATTACATCTTACATGTACCAATCAGAACTTTGCACATTTCGAGCTTCTACAGAAAAATTTTATGAGAGATATATAGGTACATTTCTCACTAATTTCTACTGCAAAAAGCGAAATTATATGAGGAAATTTTGGTAATTACAGGAAACGCCATTTACATTCATAATTGGCGTCCCAGGGACTGATCGAATTACTTAAAATATAAAATCACAGAGTAGAATTGTGTTCTTAACTGGATCTCGCTTTCAAACGTAATAATAAAGGAAAGATTACTGAGGAAAGCAACAGAGTGTGACTCATATCTGCAGATAAATTTTCAGAGATGGAGAAGCCACCAGAGCCCCACATAAATTTCCCTAAATCTATTTTTAGTCGGAGAACCTTCAGGAAATTGTAAGTCGAAATGAGGTTGGCAAGAATTCAATACGCACGAGAGCCGTACCCTAATTACTTGGCTTCACTTTTGCGGGACATCTAATTCCCTTTTCCAGTAATATTCCCGCCACCTCAGTTGTAGCCACTGGGAATTAAGCTATTCTGCGGTAATTCTGGATACTGGGTTCGGACCAAAAGACAAAAATATTTGATAGTAGAGGACGAAGAATTTTTTCTCTGTGATATATTGTAACGCTTTAGCTTATTCAACATAAGCAGAGTTCATACGTCGTCCTAGATAACATCCTAGATCATGAAATTTAATATTTTTAAGAATGATTACCTTATGTACAGGCCTCAGAAACATATACAGATATCCAAAACATCTCTCGCTCTATCTTCATGCATAGCTTCTCCCCTTCGCCTCACAGGATTTCTGCCACTTAAGAATTCAGTTGAGATTTCAGGCTTACGACACACCCAGCATCTGACCACACCTGAAGGAGGGGCAAGGGAAGAATAAAGCTGCATGAACGTTTTTGCGTGATCTCCATTATGTGTGCCCAGTGATCACTTAGGGTCGTATTATCATGGGCTTAGGAGGCTTGCAGCACCTCTTCCTTACCAAATTATTTTCCACATTACACTTTACTGTTCTCATGCATGCTATTTATGTTCTTTTTCTTGCATACTCTCATGGGCATAGAAGGCCTGCTGGCACCTCCTCATTACAGAACTATATATTTTGCAGATTGCACCTTAGTAGTATCTTCCATTCAATTTATGCTGTATTTTTCATATCAACGTAGACTGCATGAGTATCACGCAAGAGATTAATTTGTCATACACAGATATGTACTGGAAAGGATGAGGTTGCAGAAAACCAGCAAAGCCTGCCAGAATACGGTTCTTAGTGTCAACTTCCTCTGCGTCATGGATAAACAAGAGTATCAGTTTTACCCTGTTTTCTCAGCTTTTTTCTTTTTGTTTCCTTTTTTTTTTTTATGTTTAAAGAAATTCTCGTGCGTCTGAAGAAAAAAATCTTCTGATTGGAAAGATGAGCCTCCATTAACCCCGACAGTACTGAATAAAATCATTTTGGGAATGGAAATAAAGAAAAAGCTAAAAACGATCATCGTCCTGTGACTGACATGAAAATAAAAACATATTAACATATAAATACGCTGGCTGACGAACATTCATTTCTTTTTTATCATACTTCTTCCGCTACGGGTACGTTCGTAATTAGTCATTGTATCGCCATGGACGGACTCCCGCGAGATATTATTTTTGATCGAGTTTCTTTGTTTGTTTCTATGCTTGTTTCTTTCTTTGTTAGCAACATTACAGAAAAACCGCTGAATGAAATTACATGAAACTTTCAGGATATGTGGGCACTGGTCACAAAGGAAAGTGATTGAATTTTGGCAGTAGTCGAGTGACCCTTAAAGGTCAAAATCAAGGTCACTGATTTTCGGAGGGCAATAACTTGAAACCGGTTGAAGATAGAGATAATTACTATTATCAGCATACATGACCTCAAATATGGCCATTCATTTGGCACCAAGACCTTTGGCCTTGAGCGATCTTGAAAGGTCAAACTCAAGGTCACTGATATTCGTGGGACTATAAATCGAAGCTGGTTGCAGATAGGTATTTACTATTATCAACAGGTAAGAAGTCATATGTGGCTTGTAATTGGTACCATGACCTTTGACCTTAAGTGACCGTGAAAGATCAAACTCAAGGTCACCGATATTCGTGGGGCCATAACTCAAAACTGGTTGAAGATAGAGTGATATTTACTATTATCAAAAATGTAGGAAGTCCCATATGGGTTTTTAATTTTGCTCATTTGTTTGTTAGCATCATTACGGAAAAACCGCTGAATGAGATAACATAATCTCAGGATTTGTAGGCATTGCTCTCATAAGAAAGTGATTAAATTTTGGAGGTAAGCGAGTGACATTGAAAGGTAAACCTCAAGGTCACGGATACTCAGAGGACTATAACTCGAAACTGGTTGAAGGTATTAACTATTATCAAGATATAGGAAGTCTCATATGGGCTTTCGTTTGGCACCATGACCTTGAGTGGTCGGGCGAGGTTTGTTGTGCCTGACACTCGGCCTGAGTTGAAGATGTCAGAAATAGTTGTTGCTCCTAATCTTCCCCCATTCTGTCTGGCCGAGCAGGCCCATCAACCGCTGGCAGGCAATCGCCTCTGCAGGACCGTCCCGTGCGGTGAACCCATGCTCCCATGCGTTTGATGGCACCTCGCTGTTGTGAGGCACTGGGAAGAGTGTGAAGGTATGGTTCCTGGATGGACGCCGCATTTGCGCCTCTATCCAGGCTCCATATCACCCCGCTGTCTCGTTGTATGGTTGCCACCCAGCATTGCAACTAGTTTCCTGAATTATGGGAAACCATCAGGCCTGTCACTCAGTGAAGAGCCACCTGAAGTGGAAAGAAGAAGAATAAGAAATGACACGAAGTCGAACTAGGAAGAGAGGAGGGAAAATTCAGAAAAATAAAAAAAAATTGAAGGAAGAAGTAGGTAGCATTACATAAGGCTGAGTGGATGTTGGTCGCCACCACCTACCAACATGTCAGCAGTAGCCTTATAAGTTCCCATTAACGTCTTAAGGACGGTGAGTCTTTATCATTTTGCTTACACTGTCTACAGATAATTTTATTCACCTTTGGCAGTATCTCTCGTTCAAGAGGGGTCATCTCTCTCTCTCTCTCTCTCTCTCTCTCTCTCTAAGGGTTAACAGTATCCTTTAACACGAGCAATACGAAGGCTATTATCAAATACGAATATTACCGTCGAGTGGTAGCAAGCATTTACAATAACCTGAAATTGTGCTGAGGGAAACTATGGAGATACTTGGTCCTTCTGTTATGAATTAACTCGCCTGGTCGTATTATGAATTAAATATAAGGAAATCTTACTGAAGAGGTAAACTTCAACTGTAAGAAACATTTTTTTTATTTGATTATTTCAATTTCAGATGCCTCGTGATCAAGATGTTACTCAAGGCAGCGGCTAATCATCTCGTTCGAAAAGTATATCTTAAAAATTTGAAATAAAAAATTGTTAGATGATGGCAAAGATAAACATAATAAAGAGGAAGTATCCGTAATGGTAGGTTTATACAGCAATCTCAGTCTTACTTGGTGTTTCCACAATAATTCATGGAGGTTAAGAAGTGGAAAGGCTTTGTGATACAGTTCCAGGATCTATGATTTGCTTACGTGGTTTACCCTGAAGTGCTAACCTCGGATTTGGAAACGTTACTGCAAACCATGGGAGAATTTTACCCAATTTTAGGAAAATAATTATAAATACACTCAACTTTTATTGAATCCGAAAACACGGTATGAAAACACAACTCTCACACTTCCTTTGCATGCAAAAAGGAACACACAGTATCAACAAATAAAGTTACATGTGATTTTATTTAAAAAGGTAAAAAAAAAAAAAAGCACCATTATTTTACCTTCCAACCTATAACACTAATTATTGCCTCGAAGGACATTAGCTTTGGTCAAGATTATTTTTGGTCCCTGGATATCCAAGCTGGGTGTGTCACTCCTCTTACAAATCACCCTGGCCTGAATTATTCCACTGCCTGAAAAGAAAATATCACGGAAAAAAAATATTGCATTCACTGCTAGCGTTGGGTAAAATTCACTTCATCCGCAAATACGAGGGGAAATATGGGAGAAAGAAAAGGCGCACTACCTATCACGGCAAGAGGCTAGGATGAACTGAGCACTTGTGGAAGGACAGCTGCGTACCCTTCCTTAACACGCGGTAATCATGGAAAAGTTAAGACGCTGGTGGAAATTTACCCGATGGTAGCTTTCTAGGGTTTAGTAATTCGAAGCTGCTGAGAGAGAGAGAGAGAGAGAGAGAGAGAGAGAGAGAGAGAGAGAGAGAGCTAGTGATTTACCCCACACACCTGCCTCTCCACTCAGACACAGACACACTCCACTTACACACCGCGACCCCCTGTCATTTGTCCACACCATCACCACCTGTCTTCCTGCATCATCATCACTCTTCCTTCCACCTTTCTCGCTCGACTCTTTATTTACTTGCTTTTAGTTTCTCTCTCTCTCTCTCTCTCTCTCTCTCTCTCTCTCTCTCTCTCTCTCTCTCTCTCTCTCTCGTATTTTCATGCTGTTTTATTCCTACATTCTGTACACTCTCGTGCTTCTTTGTCTTTCTTCTTTCTTATTTTCTCTCTTTTTTTTTACATTCTCTTCCCCGACTTTGGTTGTCGTTCTATCTTCCTCTTATCTCCTCTGCCTAATTTCCTCAGTCATTTCCTCGTTCCTTCCTTTGCTCCTTGCTTCATCATAATTTTACAACCTCTTTTCTCCCTGTTTTTTACATTCTTCCTTCATTTCTTGATTTTTCCCTGCTCCATCATCGCCATTTCCCCTTCCTTCTTTCTATTTTATTTGTTTCCTCTTTCTTCAGTCCTTTCCTCACACTTACCATGTATCCATTATCATCATCCTTTCTTCCTTCTCTCTCTCTCTTTCATTTCATTTTCGCTTTTTCTTCTCTCCTTTCTATTTTCTCTCTCTCTTCATCAGTTTTTTTTCTTGTGCCTGTGCCTCTTCTCTCCTTTCTGTTTTCTCTCTGCACCCGACTTTTTGTTGTGCGTCCGTTTGTCTCTTCTCTCCTTACTCTCCGTTTGTATCACCATCAGTCCGCCTTCCACCTTCCTGCTTTTATCCACTTTTTTTTCTTCTTTTTTCATCCTCTCCTGGCATCATCATCGTTCATCCTGCCTCCCTTCTTTCTCCCCTCCTTTTTTTTTTCTCTCTCTTCTTTTCCCCTCCATTATCTTTTCGTTTTCCTTTGGTTTTCCTATGAAAGTTATCCCTTCATTGTTTCCTTTCCTGCGTTCTTTATCATATAGTCTTTCCTTCCATCCCTACCCTTTTCATTGTCCTCTTCCCTCCAAGTCTGGTTCCCTTTATGATTCCCCTAATTACTCATTCTACTCTTCCTTCTCTTCTTCTTTCATATACAGTATTTTTTTCCATCCATCTCTGATTCGTTCTTTCTTCTTCTTCCTTTTATCTTTTCTTCCCCTTTTGCCGTACTCTTTTGTGTTTCTGTGTCTTTTACTGAGTGTGTCCCTGTGCCTCTTTGAACAACGAGTTACTAAGATGGAGGGTATTGATGTTGTGCCTGGCGTGAGTCTGTGGCGTGTGTAGGAGGTGCCTGAGGAGAGTATGTTGTATATCTTGCCGATTACGTATCCATGTCCTGCCGAAATATGACAGAGAGGAGCAAAGCAGAGCACTGGACAGCTAGCTGTAATGGGACGGCTGGTGAGCCATAAGCGTGTCATTTAGGCACTTAACCCGTAAATAAAGTTTTCTCTTCCTTTATAATACTGCAGTGGTTGGTGCAGCAGTGAAAGTTAACTTTTGACTTGTTTAAAGTCGTCTCCCCCCCCCCCCCTCGCTGCCTGCCCTCCATGTTTCCCCTGTTTCTCATTCTCTCATATTTCTGTGCTAGTAGGTAATCCTTTCGTCTCTTCATCTCTTTCTTCCTTTCTGGTTTGCGCTTCACTTTTCTCTTTCCATCACTTCCATGTTTCTTTACTGTGTTCTTAGGTTCCTTGTTAATTATTCTGGTTTTCTTTCTTACGTAATCTTCACTTTATCCGTTCTCTTGTATTTCATGTGTAACAATTACCCACTTCTCTGGTCATTCAGAGCTTTGCCCCTCATCCTCCTTTCAGTGCTTTTACTTTTCCTTCAGTTTTTCTTTTCCTTTCTATCATGCCTTCCTACCCTTTTACCTTACTATCTTCCCACTCGCTTGCTGTGTTTTCCTACCTAACTGCCAACCTATCTGAGCTAAACCACATCGTCTTCCTACTTTCGGACCTCCGTATCTGTTTCCATTCTTCCCTACCAGCCTGCTTTTTTTTTATATTTTTTTTGAGACTCCTTAGCTATCATGATCGAGTCTGTTTGTGTGTGTGTATCTGTGTAGTCAGTCGAAAAAATATCGGCCTTCTTACCTCCCGTATCACTCTGAAACACGAACGAAGCATTGTGATATAAAAGGTAAACTGTAAATATAAGTGCAAAAACTGTCCTTGGTAATTATTACGACTCGAAAGTGCATAAATCGTCACTTATTGGATGTTAATTATTTTAGGCAACATGTTAATAGATTCTTGAGCGTCTGCAAAACTCGCTCATTTTCACAACCATCGATCCCCAGAGGTGCGATACTTTTTAGTTGAGTGTACAGTATGCCTCTACGTTAATAATACATCACATAAATGCCTCATCTGATTTGGATCAAACTTGTGAGGATCGGAAAATGTGATTCGGTTTTGTTAAAGGTCCATCGAAGGTCAACGTCATGTGTCAAGGTCAAAGGTCGCGGGTGGCTTGTACTCCCTGAAGTACGTTTAACTCTCCTTTTCTAATCGATTTATCCGTTCCTTTTTACGTGCCTCTGTTCTACACATTTCTTAATAAAATCTGGCTCTTTTCAACATAGCATCAGTTTCCTTTTTCTTCTATAAGTATGTATATTTTACTCTGCTTGCCTGTGCCCTTCGTTGTTATTGTAGGGCTTTATTTTCCCAGTTTTCTTTATTCCATTACTCTATTGGAAACGCTGATGATGCTTGTCATTGGAAACGATAATTATGCTTGTCTTTCCCATATGCTTTCTTATTTTGCGAATAGCCACCACCACCTATCCTTGTGTTTAGGCAAAGCACCTGCTCCTCAGTTTGTCTCTTTTTTACTATGTGCCTCTGTGCTTCCAGTTTTGAATATTTCTTTCTCTGTGGTCCTTACTGTTAGGATATCTATTTTCCTGCTGGTCGCTGCTTGATAGTCTGCCTGTGTCTCCACTCCTGACTACGTGCCTCTTTCTCAGCATTTCACACTGATTGGATATCAGTTTCCCTCTTTGCCACACATGCCTTCTGTTCCATTGTTTCCACTGTTAACATATTTATTCCCTTCTTGCCGCTCTGATGACCTCATTGTCCTCGTGTGTACCCCCGAATTGCCAGCTCATTGTCCGTCTAATGAGTACCCAATACTCTGGTGGCTTTTGGCTGTGTATTTGTGAAAGAATTTCCTGCCTTTACTTCCCGAGGGTATAGAAAACATGGTGCTGTCAAAGAGAGTGAGTGAGAGAGAGAGAGAGAGAGAGAGAGAGAGAGAGAGAGAGAGAGAGAGAGAGAGAGAGAGAGAGAGAATTTCTTTAAAAATGTCTGGAGTAATAATGGCATACATAAATACTTAGGGAACTACCGATAGATAGGTGGACAGCTAGAAGGATGGCTACAAAGGAAGATAGGTCTCTGTCTCTCTGTATGCATACATACATACATACATACATATATATTTTATTTATTTATTTATTTATTTATATATTTATTTATACTGAAAGTTAGATAGAGATAGATAGATAGGTAAGCATTTAGATATTTTGATACTGAGATAGATATACGCATACTGGACTGTTGTTGAAAATATCGTACGTTAATTGATGCTCCTGCTCGGTACGGTAACTCGAATATCGTAGAAAGTATATACGGTTGGTATCTCGAATAGGTGTGTGTGTCTCATCAGTAAACCGGATATGAGAGAGAATGTAATTTATCTGCTCGGTAAATCTGATTTCTGTGGGAATATGTAAATTTTGGAGGGTTTAAAATTTTATTGTGTATATCATTACATACGAAAACAAAGAATAAATGTGAGTGAATGATCTTTATTTGTCTTCTGCATGGCGCTACCCAACTGGACCGGGTAATGGGAAGCATGGACAATAAATAAATAAATAAATAAATAAGGGTAAGAAGATATTCAGATTGTCACAGGTTTCTCTCAGCTTAAGTACACTGATGTAACAAGAGGCACATTATATCCAGCTCCTTAATCTCACTGGTTCTTCCCGCCGTGTCTGTGATTCTCTTCGTACCATGATTTTCGGGAAATTGAAAGGAGAAGAGTGGGTATCTGAGAGTGTGCCCAGTGGAGAGGTTATTGTGTGTGTGTGTGTGTGTGTGTGTGTGTGTGTGTGTGTGTGTGTGTGTGTGTGTGTGTGTGTGTGTGTGTGTGTGTGTGTGTGTGTGTGTGTGTTGTAAGACTCACCGATATACCGTAACATTCTCGTCACTCTAGAATCAGGTAGTCCAAGGATGTTTTATTATAGGTGGTACATCAGTTGCCACCCGGTGTTGTCCAGGATGTGATGTGTCAGTTGCCCCGTGTAGGAGGCGTGTTTAACTTCAGGTAACGGACTGTCGGGGCCTTTGTCGAGAGGCAGGTATTTAAAAAATACATACGTATACACAGTCGATTAAAAATGTTTCGGTGCACACTTGGCGCGAAGCATTCTGAAACCAGAAAATGCCCGATGATTTTATCTATACTGGCAACCCTGTTTTCTCAAAAATGGAATATATTGCTAGCTTGTGACATTTCCTTGTCGTTAGTGTTATTATATGCATGTTCCGATGACAGCTGATTAGTCATCTTGGAACCTCACAAACTATAATGATACTTTCGGATATCGCCGTTCCCCACCAGCGCGATACCTTTTTGAACGGCTGTAAATATACCACCCATGCATATTCCAGATTTTTTTTTTTTTTTTTTGCGTTTGCCAATTTTGTCATTATTCTTGTTTTTTTGCTTACTCATTCCACTTACTTAAGTGGGAAGAGAATAATGAAAATGAAGATGTTGCTGTCAGTGACGACGATGGTGACGATGACGACGATATTAAAAATGACAGTGATTGATCAAGGCGAATATGATGAATACGAACGATGAAGATGACGATGATGTCACCGATAACAGTGATTGATCAGCTTGACTGTGTGTGTATGTGTGTGGGTGTGTGGGTGTGTTTACTGTATGTGTGTGCGTGTACATAACCGCGAGCAAGCTTTCATGTGCTTACAGTTATGTAGATGTGAAAGCCCTATGTAAACCTCCATGTGCAACTGTGTGCGTGTGTACAACAATACATCACCGTGTTCGCCCTGTCACCACCACCTGTCGCCCGTGTTGACAGTCTCAGGCTGTGGTTGGAATATACAAGGCAGCAGTGTGTACATGGAGGAAGGTGCACACGGGAAGAGGGTGCACATGGATGGAAAGTGTACACAGAATTAAAGTGTAGGTAGAGGAGGGTGTTCATGGAGGAGAGTATGCAAGGAGGAGGGTGTACATGGAGGAAGATGTATACACGGGACGAGTGTACATGGAGGATCATGCACACGGGGAGAAATTATGCATGTAGTAGGGTGTTTACGGAAGAAGGTTGCACATGGGTGAGGGTGTACATGAAAGGAAGGTGTACATGGGAGGAGGGTTTACATGAAGGAATGTATAGACAGAGGAATGGTGTACATGGAAGAGGATGTGAAAGGGAGGAGGGTGTGCACAGGATAGTAGTATAAATGAGAGGAGAGTGTAAGTTGAAAAGGGTGTATATGGGAGGTGGGTGTACATGGGAGGATAGTGTACATGGGGGAGGATGTACACGGGATGCGAGTGTACGTGTGAAGAGTGTGTACACATAAGGAAAATGTACACGAACAGTGAACACGACAAGAAACTGTACACAGGAGGGATGCACGCGCGAGAATGTACATGAAATAAGACCTGTACTATACATGGATAAGACTAAACACGGGGGAACAGCAGTGACGGTGTGGAAGTGTACAGGGGATGAGTGCACGTAAAAGGATGTTGTACAGAGAAGAAAATGTTTGCTACACAGGTTAAGATTCCACGTATTATGAGACACATACGACTTCAAAATACACATAGGGTTTTAATGTGCATAGGCGGAGTGTATATAGGGTGAAGATATACACAGGATATCAAGGTACACATGAGAGTCTAGCCTACTCAGGTTGAAAGTATACACAGATTCTGAATATACAGAGGGAAGGGATGCACAGGCTTAGGGTGTATCGGGGATGGGGGCCTACAGAAGATAAGGGTGTACAGATGGCACAGGTGTACAGGGTCTGCGCGTGTACAGTACGGGGTGTGAGGTGAGAGTGTCCCTTTACCCCTCATCAATATATTACTCCTTGCACCACCACCACCACCACCACCACAAGACCTAACACTGTGGAGGCGGTGGACACAGGGATGCCTTGTTTACACATACACGCCTACACAAGGTTTATTATGACATCCACCCAGAATAAGGACACTACACAGAATGGGAACAGAGATACTGCATCCACTGTGAATAACATTACACAGAACGCAATTATAAGCACGAAATAGAACGTGGCTAAGAACAGTGACGACATAGAACGCAAGTAAAAACACTAGGCCACATATACCACAGATAATAGCACTACACAGAACGAGAATAAGAACAGTACAGAAGGAGCAAATCTGGGATGCATATAGAACGCAAACAAGAGCAACTTATTCATCAAGGTCAAGATGGCAGCACTACCTACAACAAGAATAAGAACGCTGGCAACAACCATGACTCTCTTTGTTATCAGGAATGGCATTTGTTTTGCAGTGCACCCACATACTGAACTGTATTTCAGCGTGAGGGCACAACAGTTTCAGCCCGACTTGGACCTGTTGTACCCCGACACAGACACAACTCTTGTTCATGGGTATCTTGTTTTATGTGTTAAAATTCTGCTTTGTGTACACGAGTTGTGCTTTGCTTAATAAAATTTCCATTGTATATTATTATGGTATGTGTATTGTATTTGTTTCCATACCAGTTTCTGATTTACCTTTAGAAATGCAGCTTTGCAAATAAGAGTTTGCTTTGAATATTAAAATTCTTATTTGCTTGCCGAAATTACACTTCCATAACAGAATCATGAACCCTAAGCCATTGTTTGAAGGGACTCTCCATTCATCTCCTAAATTATCAGGTATATAGCTGATAAACACACAGACAGACAGAAAAGGACAGTTAGTACCCCCTTCACATCTTTGTGGGCATAAGTAACATCGCCGTTATGTGTAGTGCAGAAAGAATTAAAGTTTGAAAACCTGTCCAAGTTGTCTCTGCCGGTAAGTATGAAACAAAAGGTGGCCAGAATCAGGGATCGCGTATTTTGAGGTGCCTAGATAAAGTCAGCGATTAAAATTTTATCCCTGAGATAGAAATAATAAAAAAAAACTACTTGATAAAAGATTTGTGAAGCAGCATATAAGGCACTGATATAAGTGTTAGTTGTATAGTTGTACAGCATGTTATAGCCCAGCATCTGAACAAACAATAACAGATCTTTAACTCCTTCACTGCTACAATATATTTTACTTTTCACTCAAGCTACCACCACACGATTGCTTTCCAGCTTAGAAGGAACTCTCATGGTGGAAAGGGTTAATGATAGCCACATCCAGCTTCTCAAGTCCAAGCGTGTGTCTTAAGGTGAAATCGTCTGGAGATTGTAAGTATAAAATATAAAAGACGTCGGTGGATTAATCGGGTTAAGGGTAATTTTAGAGAGGAGGTAAAAACTCTATGGACCAAACCCACCAGAAACTGTAATTTAATTTTAAGCCAAAATAAGAAAGGAAGAAAAAGAAAAGAAAAAATCCTAAATGGCCATTACACTGCCATTAGCTGTCGCAGTTCTAAGGGAAGGATGGCGTTTTGGTTATTAATTAAGCAAAGATGAACAAGAAAAACGATGATATACAATATGTTGATAACGAAAGACGTTTATTTAAACTATGTAATCTTTCAGTTTCTACCTCAGTCTTTATACAAGCTTTCACTTTTCCTCCTACTCTTTCTCCCTAACTTTCTTTCAGCCAATAGCCCTTATCCTCCTCCTCTCTGCATCTCTTCTGAGTCCCCTCCGTCGTCTCTCTTTCCTCACGTTTCCCTTCTTCGGACGCGCTCCATCTTTATCATTTTTTTTCTCTTTTCTTGTGTTATTCTTTGTTTTCTTCTTTCCCTCCTGTTTTTTATCATCTCTCTCCTCTCCTATCCATCACGTGCCCTCTCGTCCTTCCTTTTCTTCCTTCTCGTGTCCTCTTATGATTCTATTTCTTGTTTTTTTCTTGCTCATTTTTATCTTCCTCCCTCATCTTTCCTCACACTTCTTCCTTCTTGTCCTTTTCTTGTCTTCCTTCTTTTTCTTGTTTTTTCTATTCTTCCTCACTTTTTTTTTTCCTCTTGATCTCCTTTCTCTTCTTCACTCTTTTTCTTTCATATTCCTCTTTCTTATTTTTATTTTTCTTCCTTTTGGTTCCCTCCTCTTTTCTCCATGCAGTTTCACTCCTCTTCCCATCCTGTTCCTGTTTCTTCTCCTCCCGTTTCCTTTCATGCTCCCCCATTTTCCTCTCCCTTTTCTTCCTTTTCATTTCTTCCTTCTTGCTCCTTCCTCTTTCCTCCATACCACTCTTTCCTTCCTCTCTAACACTTTATTCTCCTAGGTTTTGTTGTCGTTACCCCTCCCAATTCCCTTTCCCCCTCCCTCCCCTTTTTTTCTTGCCTTACCTCTTGTTTCTGAAACATAAGAAAAGTACTGAACTGTTTCAACCTCTTCACTGAGATGATTTGTGTGTGTGTGTGTGTGTGTGTGTGTGTGTGTGTGTGTGTGTGTGTGTGTGTGTGTGTGTGTGTTTAGGCTACCTAGCTAATGATCGAACCCAGCACAAGGGAACCGTCCAAGAGTGCAAGGGCTGATGAAGGCTATGTCAAACCTCCCCTATATAAAGCCCCCCGTAATATGCACTGAAATTATCTGGTCACAGCAAGAACAAAATGCATTGGTAACTCTAATCCAAAGTTTTACAAAAGGCAAAATTTCTAGCCAATTCCCTCGGAAGTGGAAATCTGAATGTGCGTCAAAACGAATCCTCTTCACTGCCTTATTTACTCGTCGTCTTATCCATTTTACCACTTCCACTCTTATTCTTGCTACCAAATGATTTATTAAGCTAGTGGAAAACTTTTAGAATTAAACGAGGTAGATATGTCCTTGATAACCCCTTCATTTTTCTAAGTTGAATAGAGTCATAAGGAAATAAGCTAAAGAAATTCGACATCGGACTGAAGGACTACTGAGTATACATACATATTCCCTACTCTAATACGAGGACATATATTATATTTTCCTAGTGCTATCTTCAGACTATTTTATTAATCTAATGGGAAGACGCTTAGAACTGTGGGGATAGAACATGGCTGTAATTAAAACCCACTTCACAACGAGATACATAAGATGGTCTACATAACTCTCCTCTTCTACTCCGCTGGGCGATCTCTCATGAGTTGCAAGGACAGCTCATTGGGCGTTATCAGTGTTTAAATCATTTGCTCATTTCCTACACCCGCTACCACCCCGACAGGGTGAATGGTCTCTGCAGTACATAAGATGCAACCAATCGAGCTCTAGTTAAGCGCTGTTTACTAACCACCCTTTACTTCTTTGCTAGAAAAAAAAAAAATAGTTACAGCATGACAAAAATGAAAAATACGTGTAGTCTTTCAAACGCACTGTGTCTAGGCATCTCTAAATGAAAGGATCTTGAATTTGACTCGCTATATTCCTGCTTTTGTTTTTTCGTGAAGGGAACAATCTCACGGGCTTCTAGCCTTTGGGTCCCTCTTCCTTGCATTTAAAAAGAAAGAAATATATGTCAACTCAAAGTATATTACCGTATTTAATCGAGGTTTAATTACACGAATGCCATCAAACCAATAAATTATAACCCATATTTTTGTGATGGAGCTGGAGTAATAACGCATATAAATGTTGATGAATATTAAGCGGAGGTAATCTTGGTTAATGATTCGTGAAATTTGATTGGCCATGTGTTTAATAAGTTTCCAGAGTTTGATGTTAAGGAATTGAAGCAAATATCCACGTGTGTGTGTGTAAGTTTTGTTCTTTATTTTTATTTCGAGGTTGTAAAGAGTTTCATCGTCGTTCCCTGGTCGTTGTTGTGTCAGAAATTCTTATAAATAATGTACACACACACACACACACACACACACACACACACACACACACACACACACACACACACACACACACACACACACACACACACACAGGTTGGCATTCAGTAGAGCACGTACACGCATGAGGCACACAATAACTTTGGTCTGTTGAACTTTGAGAGAGAAAAAAAAAAGACTGTGTACCTGTGTGCATGCAATTGTGTGTGTGTGTGTGTGTGTGTGTGTGTGTGTGTGTGTGTGTGTGTGTGTGTGTGTGTGTGTGTGTGTGTGTGTGTGTGTGTGTGTGTGTGTGTGTGTGTGTGAATTTTAATGCAATAGTTTTTTACCTCTTCGTGGATGGAGGGAAAAGGAAGTCAGAATTGGAAAAAAAAAAAAAATGCTGGTTTGGTCTTGTATCTGATTCAAAGGAGGCAGTGGAATCACGCACACCAGCTAAACGTGCACACAGTGTATTTCAGAACATTTTATTTTTCTGGCCTTTGAAAGTTTCTTAGAAGCAATAAGATGCCTGAAATTTACACACACACACACACACACACACACACACACACACACACACACACACACACACACACACACACACACACACACACACACACACACACACACACACACACACACACACACACACACACACACACACACACACACACACACACACACACACACACACACACACCGTTATGTTTAAAGGTACAAGAGTTTTCATGTGGCGAGTTTTGTGATTTTACAGATTGACAGAATGTATTACAGAGCTCGCAGTTTAGATCGCACCCCTTGACGGAACTCACGTACTTTGCCTGGGAATGTTTGCTGCAGCGATGTGTTGGGTCCTGAAATAAACTTTTGTCTGTAAATTTTGGCTGCACCCTGCCCTCATCATTATCAGATTACGGAAACAGCGCATTTCGTTCGCTTTTGATTATTTAAAGTTAATGTTTACCTTCTTTCAGCCATGGTAATAAAGAAGCTGTGAATTATTAAGCACATTTACATTCTGTGTTGTATGTGTATGAATTTCAGTTCGTCCAGTAACTGCTAATAATTTTTTTACACATCTCTCTTTTCAAACTGGTGAGGCGACCTGACAACTCTTTCATTCCGTTTGAATATTACTGCTCAATTAGGCAAGATCTTATCAGTCTTCGACGCTGCTTTGAGGTACCGTAGTGCATAAGAACTACTGCTCGCAACTGAACGCTGGTGAAAGTGTTTTTGTGTATCTCAGTTTACCACCACCCACTCCCAAAAGCACTCACACATTTTTCTGCTGCCTTCTCCTCCCTGACTCTCTTTGTCGTTCTTCTCTCTCCTTCTCTGCTTTTTTCTTTCCTTTCTCTCCTCCAGGTTACTCCCTTCCTTCACCTCTCTCCAATACCTTCAGACAGGTGCTCCTCCCTCCCATTCTTTTCTCACCCTTCCTTCCCATCCAAAACCCGAATTCTTACATGTTTTTTCTAACCAAAACCTTCATCCTAAACCTTCCTTCTTCCTTCACAATTTATTTCCCTTCCTCCCTTCTGCACTCAAGCAGCCTTCTACTTTCCTGTCTTCTCTCTGTCGCTCATCAGTCTTTCCTCTCTTCGTCTCCTTTCTTCTGCATATCATCCAATCCTAATCTCTCTCTCTCTCTCTCTCGTTATCTTTTCCCTGCCTCCTCTCCGTACACACTCACTCACTCACATTTCTCCTCTCCCACCCTCCCTCCGTTCCTATCTCTCCAGTTGCCCGCTTCTCTTCCTCCTCATTTCCTCTGGCCATTATCTCTACATACCTCTTCCTCCTCTCCTTCCTCTCCTCCTTCATTACGCATCTCTCTCCTCCTTGTCCTTCTCTCCTTCTCCCACCTCTTGTTCGTTTCCTTCTTCCTTCTGTTGCGCCTCTTTCCCCTCCTTTTCCTTTCATTATTATTTTCTCTTCTTTCTGTACTTTTCCTTCCACCTCAGATCTTCTCCCATATCTCTCTACCTGCCTTCCCTTCAGCATTCTGATTTTCTCTTCCTCCTTACCATTTCTCCATTTTTCTACACAATTTTTCATTCTTATCATTTTCCCTTCGTCATAAATTTTTTCCTTTCATTTGCATCATATACATCGTCCTCTTTATCATTTCCCTCCCTCCCATGATTTTTCTTTCTCATCATTTTCTTTTATTCTCTTCTTCTTTATCTTTTGTTCTTTCCTCATCACTTTTACCTTCCTTTTTTTCTTGCATTTTTCTTGTACCTGTTAACATTTCATCTTCGTCCTTGCCATTTTCTCCTCCTCCTTGTCACCTGTCTCTTCCTCTAATAATTTTTCTTTTCCTGTCTATCATTATTCTTCCCCTGCTCACTTTCCCAACCCATCTTATCATTTATTTCTATTTCTTTGTCACCCTTCCTTTCTTCCATTCCTTTTATATTCCTCTGTCATTTTTCCTTCCACCATATAAGCTTTCAGGTTTTCCAAATAATTTTGTCTATCCCTCCTTAATATATTCCCCTTTTCTTCCAAATCATTTCCGGTCTTAGTCCTTCATCACCCTGTCCATTTCTCTCTCTCTCTCTCTCTCCTTCGATTTCCTCTGAATAGAGCAGAGTTACCAGCAGGGTAATACTGTACAGGGTTCCTTTGAGTCCTTTTTTGTTTCTCTATACTTAAGTGATAGTATTGAAGATTTCTTTTGTAAAATAACCAAATCTGCTGATGGTACAAAATTTGGAAATCTTGAAAAGGCAGATGATTCAGGAAAACCTTCATAAACTCTTCAAGGAGGACCAAAAATGGCATTTGAAGTACATTTTAAGTATGTGCATTGTGCTAAACATTGACAGCACAAATGAAAAGGACATCTATGCTGTGAATAATGTTGAATTTTAAACCCTGAAAAATATTTAGATATTATGATAGAAAATTACTTGAAACCAAATAAAATGTGTGCCTAGGTGGTTAATAAGGCCAACAAATTCATTAATTTTATAGGTAGAGCAAGTTATAATTAAAAAGTCCGTTTCTCACCTTCTGTAATTCAACGCATGCATACAGTACCGTGCACAGTTCTGGTCACCGAATTATAAAAAAATATTGGAAAAACCTTGTGGTAAGTGTAGTGACGAATGACAAAAATGTTGCCTAGATTGCGAAATGAGCCATATGAAGAAAGTCTACAAAAGATGAGTTTGTTTATCCAGAAAAGTAGACGAGAGAATTTAATTTAAGTATACAGTATTTTCAGAAGACATGATTATTGTCGTCGAAATATAATTCACAGCAGACTGGTCGAAATATACTAGAGGCAGAGATTTTAAAACATTTCACAAGAATTTCCAGTCACTTAAAGCTAATCATTTATCATCAGCTGAACTGTAAACATATGAAACAAGTTACCATCCATTGTGGTAAGCTGCATTAAAGTACGATTATGTAACATTCATGTGTAAGCTTCTGATTAATATAAACATGTCCACTCCCGAGTAAAACCGTATTTTTCTGAAGTATAATATGTTCTATATAACAGTATGAAGGAAACCATTGAAGAGCAACGCCGTTACAGTATGTTCCCTAATGCCGATGATATTACTTTCTTTTTCTGAATACGATGTTATAGGAAATGGTTTCTGTTCAGCATTTCCTACTGCAATTTCCATGACAGCCCTTTTATGCTGGTGATAATGCTTCATGACTATTCATGCTGGCTTTGAATGAAGGGTTGGTGTGTGGAGGGAGCATTCTCGATTTCCTAAAAAAAAATTTAATATTGTAGAACAGCTATCTTAATTATAAAAATTTTCTAAAAAAATAGCCTCGATTGGACCAATAGAACTTTTGGTATCTGCTGTCCTTTGTTCTCCTTTGTAATCCTTCCCTTCCCTCATTTTCCTCTCCGTCGTTTCCGGATTCCTTTGCTTGAATAATCTTTCCCTCTCACCTCAGTCCTTTCCCTGTTCCTCTTGCCAGTTCTCACTTTAACATGTTCCCCCTCTCCTTCCTCTCCTCCCTGTTTCTATCTCCTTCACTATCTCCCTTCCCACATTCTCCATCTTCATCTCCTGTCTTTCTCTTTTCTCCTTCTTCATCTCCTCTCTTTTTCCTTTTTTACCCCTCCTCCTCTCTCCTCCCTTTCTTTCCTTCCTTCTTCTCTACTGTCCATTCTTCCTTCGTCCTCTCTCTTCTTTTTATTCCTGCTCTCTTTCCTCCCTTTCATTTTCTCTTCTTTTTCTCTCTCCCTTTCTCCCTTCCTCCTCTTCCTTATTTTCTTCTCTATTTTTTCTTCGCCTACATCTCTCTCTCTCTCTCTCTCTCTCTCTCTCTCTCTCCCCACCAAATCTTCCCCCCAGACTCCCACCTTCCTTTCTTCCTTCATTTCACCCCTTACCTTCATTCTTTTTCGTTCTCGTACCCTCCTATTCCTGTCCTCCTTTCCCCGTCTTCCCTCTTCCCTCTCATCTCCCTTCCTCCTTTTCTCTTTCTCCTCCCTTCCTCCTTTTCTCTCCGTCTCCTCCCCTTCCTGTTTATCAGGAACTACGCTCCTCCCCAGTCGCCTGTCAACCGCCTTCCATCTCTCTTCCTTATCTTTCGCCCCTCGCCCTCCTCCCATCCGTCAGTCTGTCTGTGTGTTTGTTACTCCTCTCCCACCCCCTTCTTCTCCCTTCCCGTCCCCCTCTTCCATCCGTCCTACTGCCTTTCATTCCTTACCCTTCCATCCCCATCCCGCATTTCTGTCTGTCCATTCGTTTGTTGCTCCCTCCTTCCTCATCTTTCCTTCCCCCATCCCCTTCTTTCTCATTTCCTCATTTTCTCCTCGTCCCCTACCTATCCTGTCTCCTCCCTTCACCCCTTCCCTATCCCTTCCGTCTCCCCATTCGCACGTCGTCCATTCTCGTCCTTTCTCATCCTACCTTTCCTCCTTCTTCATCGCCTCTCGTGTCCTCCCCTCCGTCCCCCACTCACTTTCCTTCATTCCCTCCCCCTCTCCCCCTCAGTTGCCTCTTCTCGCCTCCTTTTCCTTTCCGCCTCCACCCCCCCTCCTTCTTCCCCCCATTCTTACCTGCTTCCCTCTTCTTCACCTCCTACTGTCTCCCCGTTCCGGTATTCCCATCTCTAGTACTGTGTTATCTCTGTATACTGTTGTAGTGAGGGAAGGCGGTAGAGACGACGAACCTGCTGTACGCATGTGGTGGTGATGTTCATATTCCGAAATACAGTATGTGGTTGGATATTCGCACTTGCTGTCATATCTGTGCCTGCTGTGTATTTCACTGACGTATTTGGTGTAAGCTGATGCTTGGTTAAAATTGATTCCTTTCGCTCGGTGGTATTCAGCGATGATTTAGCTAATAACAAACTCTCTGAATTCTCCGATCACGAGATGTAGAAGAATGGATGAGGGCACTATCAGCAATAGTCAGAACTGAGCTCCAGGGCGTAATTCTATCATTACGTATATTATACAGATAAAGAGATAGGCAGATAGAAGATAGATAGCTAGATAGATATAGATAAAGATAAATAGATTGACTGATAATGGGTAGAGGCAGGTCAATAGCTCAGAATCATTATTATTCGTTTTTTTCTCAGACTTTTGCCTCTACTTTTCCTTTTATTCATATGTGCTGTCTTCCTCGCCTTTGAGCTACTGGTCTTCCATCATTTTGCGATTTTTTTTTTCTCATCAAAGTTTGATATTTTTCACTACATTTCTACACACTCAGAATATCCACCTTCCACCCTCTTCACTGCCTCCCTCACCTCACCTCCAATCCTTTCACCTTCCTCCCTTTAAGCCCTGTTCCCCGTGCACCCTTTCTATCTATCACCTTCAACCCTATCTTTAGTTCGCACCCTTCCAACCTGTTTTCTGTCTCCCTCCCTCTCGCTGTACGCTGGTTTCACCTCTGTCTCTTATTCTGGATCTCAAAGCATGCACGCTTTCTGTCTGGTTCTGTAGTCCTAATGTCAGTTATATAACTGCTTTTTTTTTTTTTTAATTGGCTCTTCTTTTACTCCTTATTCGATTTCTTAACAAATTTCCTGTTCGTTAACGTGATCCAGCATTTCATCATGTTCCATCGTTGCTGGAAATTTGGCGCCTTTACATATATAAAATCTTCATCTGAAGATTTTTTGGCATACGTATACGATCTAGTAATCCAATGTTCCAGTATTGTGATAAAATTCTTTTAGATTTTCATATCTAACTCAGTGTGCGTATTCTCGCCAGCCAATGAGGCTTTCCAGCACCTCCTTAATATTGTCTTCATGCGTAATTTACGCAATACGTGTCGCTACTGAATGACGTGTACCATACAATATAATATTAAGGTGCAATATGCAAAATAAGGAATTAACTCTCCTTGTAAAAAAAATAAACAGATAAGAGAGATGCGTTGGATCTTCCTATGTGGTCGAGAAAACAATTCAGAAATAAGAAATGGAAAGTTATAAAATTATAAAGGTCGACCAGTATTTCAATAACTTACCGTAACGTGGCTCTAAAATAGAAAGATGTAGTTTGTTGTTTCCACACTGGGCTGGAGTGAAAAATCATACTCATTTTTCATATAACATGTGAAATAAAAAAAATGTCATATGCAATGTAGTGCCTTTATTATGTCCAGCGTTTGACCTGCGAGAGTGAACTTAACAAATGTGAGAGCTGTTGATCATAACTTTACGCCGGTCCATTCTGCATAACTACCTGAACTGTTATCCAAGGATAGTTTAGGTTAGCTTAAGTTAAATTAGGTTAGGTTATTGTATCTGCAACAATAGTATGAGGTCCATTGTAGGACTGAGCCTTCTTGAGAAAGTCTAGATATATCTAGACTTAATCCTTAGCCATACTGACTAAGTACGAATGGGGAAAGGTATCAGTAGCGAGAGAAGTGCCCGTGCAAAAATTCAAGCCTTGTATTGGCTGTGTTTGTGTGTGTCTGTCCATATATTTCATCGTTCAGAACCAACAGGGTACAATTATACGCAGGCCTATCAAAGGTCATTCTGTCAGTACCCAAGGTCCGTGTGTGTTAATTTTGTCAGTACCCAACGGATGTGTCCATCACGGGCGAGTTTCGAACCCTGGAGTCTTGGCACACAAAGATTAGGAGAAACATGACTGCCACCGACCCTCATTAATTGTAGGTTAGGTTACACTCTTGATATAATAAGCCATCAAGAAATTTCATCTGTTCCGTGCTATATCTGCAGGGTTGGTGTTTGTTATATACGGTATATATCTCATACGGTATATATCTATCTATATCTGTCCATCCATCTGTCTATCTATCTATCTCTGTGTCTATATCTATATCTGTTTATTTATCTATCTGTCAATCAATCAATCAATCAATCAATCAATCAATCAATCAATCAATATATATATATATATATATATATATATATATATATATATATATATATATATATATATATATATATATATATATATATATATATATATATATATATATATATATATATTTTCTTCCATTATTAATTCACACACACACACACACACACACACACAACAAATACGCGACCTGACATGCACTCTAATATTGTGTCCTTGCGTCCGTGTGTGTGTGTGTGTGTGTGTGTGTGTGTGTGTGTGTGTGTGTGTGTGTGTGTGTGTGTAAAAAACTGATTCTGATATTTAACATGAACTATTTTGCATACTCCCACAGCCTATGCATGCGAGATTCAAGCGTTTATACAAGCAATTGCAGCCAGTAAATCAAATTCAGATCACGCAGGTTTTAAAAGTAGGTCAGAAATTCAGGCGAGATTTACCTACAGTATGTCTACTTTGTAGGTACACACGCACACATAATCTACACTGACATGTAGACACAGGTTCAGCCAAGCGTATGTGAGATATATTCATTTCAGTTTCATTCATATATATATATATATATATATATATATATATATATATATATATATATATATATATATATATATATATATATATATATATATATATATATATATATATATATATATATATATATATATATATATATATATATATATATATATATATATATATATATATATATATATATATATATATATATATATATATATATATATATATATATATATATATATATATATATATATATATATATATATATATATATATATATATATATTGAGGGGAGGGAGAGAGCGTGGGTGGAGTGGAAACATTAGCCAAAAAATGAAATTACCCTACTGACAGTGCAGTGCCGTGCATTTTATTAAACTGTGTGATTAATTGTGATAGAGATATACTGAAGTTATTCATTCCAGAATTTTACTTGCAACGGTTTTATTATTATTATTATTATTATTATTATTATTATTAATTTTTTATTATTATTATTATCATCATTATCATTATAGGACGCGAATGAATGTGTTTGTGTGGGTGAGTAAATTAGGACTGTGTCGTCTTGTCTCGGCTACCTTCCTTTCTTGGGGGAAGCAGCCTAATAATATATATTATTATTATTATTATTATTATTTTAACAATCTTAGTGTTATTCTTAGCATTAATTATCATTGCCAGCTTCCGTATCAGACCAACATACAGTAACGAAAACACACTATGCTTCCAATGACAGAGGAAAGAAGGAATCTGATAATGGTTGGGGAACTCTTAGTTTGTGTTGAGGAATCTGGCTTGTAGGCAAACGACAGGTGATTAAGTCATTATCAGGCACAGATGAGAAATAAATGAAAGATAAATGCGGGATGAAAGGTTTTTGAAAATAATAGTATCATGAATATTGAACTGTCCCTCTGTCAAAACATAGTATCGGTACGCGTATATAATCAGTGCATTCTTCTTATTTTAATCTGTGAGTCAGAAACCTGGTGCTTAACAAAGACCCTAGAATGCTGAATTTAGAAGTGTTCAGAAAGGAATGGATAAAACTTTGGGGATGTATCATGCGGTGGAGTAGGAACAGAGTTTCTTTAATAGGGGACAAGACGAAATAGACAATATAATCACTACCATTCAAGATGTTGGCACGTAGAGTACTTGGTGAAAGGATTCAGCTTAAAAATATTTTTGCTAGGCTGTGAAAGGGAATTTCCAGATATCTTTGCCTTTCAATGAAATAATAATGATAACATTTATAACGTTAACGGTGGACTTCCACTCTTTTAAAAATCTGTCGTCCATCTACATTTCCCGTATTTCGTTTATTGGGGTTACAAAAAACTTATCAGCATTTTAACCTTTTCATTCAGGCGCTGGAGAGGGAGACTTTCACGTGGTGACACCGATTTAACCGTGCTGCGGTTATGCAAACGCCATTCAGCTTCCTCCCTATCCCTCGAGAGGAGGGTGGTGGACTGCAAAAGGGCGGATTGAGTGTACGGTTCAACAGGTTAATGTTCACATGAACCTGAGGCCAACAGTAAATTCAATCAGAGGAGGTAATTTTATATTTTATCACTGCTATATTCTGGAGACGTTGGATGAAGATGATCAACTCCATCCCTGCAAGAGCCGAATAAAGTCGTTGAATGTAATCATGTACTATAGTCGCGGCGCACGACTCTGAGGTTGTCATTATCGTACCCTGGCAACCTACCATTCAAAAGTGCGTCCGATTTCTTATCATATTATACACGAATCATACTGTTATGCACGAATATATTATACACGAATATTATTATACACGAATATATATAATATATATAATATTATACATGAATCACAAGCATCTCATATTATACACGAAATCATGCTCACTTTTGAATGGTAGTTGCCAGGGCACGATAACAACCACCTCAGAGTCGCGCGCAGCGAGTGTGGTAATGTTGTTAAAATGAAAAATATCATATCGTACTAAAGGGGTTGAATGTAGATGTTGTTGTAGCCCTAAGGTTATCTGAATCGTGAATCCAGTATACTGAAGGCTGAAGTTGATCTTCTGTAGTCCACAGTCTTCCTTTCGGGGGATATAGAGGAAGCTGAGGGATGTTTGTACAACCGGGCAGTGAAGCCGCCTGCTTATATCGATGCCATTAGCTGAAGGGGGTAAACTATTTTTTCCCATACAGAAAGTCCCAGTTCATGTCCTGCTGTGGATATCACGTCGACAACGTGTTGTCATAAATGTTGATATTCTTAATTATTTGACATGAAATTTTCAACTCGTTCTTGCTATTTCCATTCAGGGAGAGATTTGAATATTCAATAAGACTAGTAATTTCTACTAAAGGAGTAGATGATTATAAACATGAATAAAATTATCCTAATTTTAAAACTAGAGATAAGTTTGTAGTGATGAGAAATTATTTGAACTGATGTAGTCTAACTGCAGCTACTTTGCGGAGCCTAATATCCTGATGAATGTCATTATACTCTGTGAATCATTATGCTACTGTCATCTGCTATCCAATCAACATTATTATCCCTGTTAGTCAGAACAAGTCCTTTGTCATTCAGTTTTACTGTCTCTAGACATTTTGCTTTGTTTGTAAGAAATTGCCCGAACTACATTTCCACAACTACAGTGCACTCATAATTTATTAAAGCCGTCTGATAGAACCAAGAATTAACAAAATTAACCTGATTGAAAGTATTAACCATCAGTAGGGCAGTGTTACCACGGATCGTGAGGCGTGAATGTTGGGTAGATTCAGCGAAAAAGGTAAAATCCACTACTGTCAAAAGAAACATATGTGAAATATTATCTCGCATATTATTTTTTTTTTAATAATTCATGACGCCCCCCTCCTCTTTTAGTCTGGCTTGTGCGTGTTCATGTACAGCACGTTTCTGCAATTTCCTACTTTCATGATTTATGTCACATGAGTCACGTTAATCAAAATGAAATGGTGGTGGCGGGAGGGACAGCAATATTGTGAGCACACTGGATATATATATATATATATATATATATATATATATATATATATATATATATATATATTTTGCATGTGTAATTTCTCTCTCTCTCTCTCTCTCTCTCTCTCTCATTTATTTATTTTATACATAGATATTTTGTGTGTGTGTGTGTGTGTGTGTGTGTGTGTGTGTGTTGCCATGTTTTTGACACTTCATTAGAAAAATGTTTTCGTAAATATATTGACAGTCGAGTCTTTTCACGTCACTTTCCCACGTAATTTCTCGCGTTGATGATGCCAATATGTCCGTTCATCTTCAGGTTGACAAATTTTTCCTCGTTTACGAAATTAAGTAATTTATATTATTGGACGTAACTTATTTATTTCTCACCCGCTTATTCATAAACTTAGGAATCATCATTGTGTCTTCTCTCACACTGCATTCATACTGCCTCTTCCACCCACGCTAAAGTTCCTTCTCATCTCTACTCCTACTCCTGTTTCCTGTGTTCTTCCACTTCACTGGTCTCTCCTCCTCCTCCATCCATTCTTACTCTCTCCTCTCCACTACATTCCCTCCCCTGTCTTCAGTCACTTCTCGCCACCGTTTCTCCAATTTCACTCATTCCACTCTTCCATTATTTCATGCCATCATTTTTTTTTCCATTCCACTCTTCTTTCTCTTCCCTCTTCATTCTTTCTCTCCTCCATTCCATTCAGTTCATCTTTTCCTTCCTACGTAATTCCTTCCCTCAGTCTTTCCATCCCACCTCTTCTTCCTCCGTCTTCTGTGTCACACTTAAGTTTTCCTTCTTTCTAATCTCTATCCACTCAGTTTCTCCTCCTTCACCCCACTAAACTTCCTTTTCAAAACTAAAAAGAAACATGGCTGTTGCAAATAATGCTTCCCCACCATCCGCCTCTCTACCGGTGACGACTCAGAGAGGTGCCTGGAACCACTGTCTGACTCACTTCTTCATTTCTGCAACATTCGCGGCGTTTCCTTTAACTTTCTCTCTGTCGAACATCACCTCTCCTCCTTTAAACCTCACCTTCTCTTCCCGTCGGAGACTCAGCTGTCTGAGGCAGCTGACAGCAAACTCTTTTCTGTATCCTCCAACTTTCTCTATACTCATTTCAAAGCCAAAGGTGGCTGTACGCAACGATTTATCTTGCTCTCGTGTTCCTGAACTTGATTATTCTGAATTCTCTACTCTCTGGCTTCGGCTTTCTTGTCATTCTCTGACTAAATATATCTGTGCTGTTTACTTATCTCCTAATTCCACTGACCATGAAAAATTCTTGGACTATCTTACTTCTACGATGGAGCACATTCTATCCGTTTCTCCTTTCTCTGAAATCTCCATTCTAGGAGATTTCAATGTTCACCACCACCTTTGGCTCTCCTCTCCTTTCACTGATCCACCTGGTGAACAAGCCTACATCTTTTCTGTCCTTAACCCTTTAACCGCAGGTATTGTTTTGGTCTGACTGTCCTCTCCCGCGGGGGTTTCAGCCAAATGTAAACAAACCTTTAAACCTTAATAACTCTGCACAGAATAAAGCTAGAGAAAAAAAATAAGGTACCATTAGAAAGTACTAACCTTCAGCTTTCCATTGATGTAGGTTTCATGACTTTGTTGACTTTCACAGGACGGGGAGAGCCGTTAGAAGTGAGGGGTGTGAAATAACTATTTTACGCCCCACACACCAGTACCAAATGCCAACCACTCTCTCATAATAGTAATATAAACATATATGAACACTGTACATACGATAAACACCCACTCTGTGTTCACTGAGGTAGGTAAAAGGCACTTCCCTGCGGCTGTGCCCGCTCTTCACTGCGGCTGCGCCTCACTTCACTGCGGCGGCACCCGCTCACTGACGTTTCATGCGATCTTTTCATTCTTTCTAACTTCTAATATTATTTTACATATAATCTGGGCAATATACATTATATTTACACTGCACTTATTACTATATTGCGTCACTGGCGCATCACAGAATTACACAAGTGCCGCAGAATTACACAAGTGCCGCAGATTCTCTTATTATAATATCACTTATTATACTGGCCAATATTTACATTTTTTTCTAGGCAAAATATCCCTTATTACTACATTATCCATTATACAATTATTGGCAAAGCACGTCACTGTCGCATCACTATATATCACTGTCACTTTCAGTATTTACTCAGAGAGTGGTACTCGGCAAAGCACGGAGTTACACATAGAGCGACTTGGCATTCCAGGCACTGGTGTGTGCTCATTTTTCTCGTCCTAGGCCTCCGTGTGGTGTTAGAACATACTCTGCAGCGGCCCTGTGACAACCTGCCGCCTGCTGTAAGAGGCAATTTCACAAGCTGGTGCCGGCTCATGTAATTGCGGCACTCAAGACGGTCAGGTTGTGTGTCAGAGTGTCGCCTCGGGATCAATGCCGTCACCTGACCAAATCATGCAAGTAGCTGCTGCACGACAGTCTTGGAAAACTGTCTCAGTGATGGTTGCCTTATGCCCCCGACTTGTGTCTTGTAGAGAATGAAGGCGTTGAGCATGCACATATCGAGCATGTGCAGGCAAGCCTTCCTGTACCATCGGGTGTTTCTCCTGAGACAGTCGATTTCGCCAATCATCATATCAGACTTATCAACAAGTCTCATATTGACATTGTAATCAATGACGGCATCAGGCTTCATGATTGGCTTTCCCGTCCTGTAGCTGACCTTCCCAGTTCTCTGCAATTCCCCCTTGTGGATGGTGCTGATCATATTCACGACCTTTTTGTCATGCCACCTGATCGCAAGAAGCTTGTCTGACTTCTTCAGGTGAACATCTCCCTTGGATGATGATGATGCTTCGGGGAAACTTGGCCACTCTTTCTTATAGCTCCGTACAATGCCAACAGTGCCAATGCCGTGTTCAGCAAGGTATTTGGAGAGTTTCGGTGCTGTGTAGTAATTGTCTGTGTACAACACATGATTACCACCAAAATACCTCTCCATCAGCACTTTTACAACGGAGCCAGAGAAGCCAAGGGGGTCTTTCCTGTTCACATCCATTGTACTAGCCGAGTAGATGACAAAATCCAGGATATACCCCGTCTCACAGTCACACAGCACAAAGAACTTTATCCCAAAGCGGTGGCGTTTGCTGGGGATGTACTGCATGAATTTGAGACGTCCTCTGAACAATACCAGGGATTCGTCTATGATGACTTTCGCATAGGCCGGAAAAATCGCATAAATCGATCCCTAATCCTGTTGAGAAAATCCCTCACTTTCCACAAAGGGTCAGTTTGGGACGGGTTTGCATTGTCAGCGAAGTGCAGGTATCCAAGCAGCTGTCGGAACCGATCCCGTGACATATACTTCCCGAATATTGGGATAGTAGTAATGTCATCCACGAGCCAGTACTCCTCCAACTCATGTCTCTTTATATGGGGCATCAGAAACATTAGGGCAAAAAAAACATACAGCTCTCTGATTCCGACAGGCAACCACGACACTTGCTTTGGTGAGCCAATAGGGCCCAGCCCTTCTGCTGCACACTGAGCTGCATACCTATTGGTCTCATCGCTGACATGCTGCACGATTTCATCATCCATGAAGGCCAGGAAGTAGTCAACAAAGTCATCTCCTGCGTTGCATGGGAAGGCAGGCTGTATTCCAGCATTTGTCATATCAAACGGTGGATTGTGTGGCTGAAAATCTGCACCGTCAGACCAAACAAATGCATCCACTTTCCCTGTGCGTGGTTCAGTGGCAGTGGCAGGTTGCATTGCACTCGTTTCCCCGTGAGAAGGAGCTGAGGTGGAGGCAATGGGTGAGTCAATGGGTGAGGCAGGAGGTGAGGCAGGAGGCGAGCAGGAGGGGGGTGAGGCAGGAGGCAACGGGGAGGGGGGTGAGTGTGGGGGCGGTGAGTGGGGGGGTGGCGAGGGTGAGGGAGCTGAGCGGGGGGCAGGCGGGGGGGTTTCTGACCTGGTGCATGGTGAAACTTGACCCTTTCTACCCCGCTTATCACCTCGCTTATCTCCTCGCTTATCGCCCAGCTTTGCCCTCCAACTGCCACGCATCCCCTTTGTTCTAGGCCTGCCTGCCCTGCCTGCATGGCCTGCACGGCCTGCCTTCCCTCGCTTTGCAGGCTTTGGGAATTCGTACTCCTCAGATGATGTAGACTGAGGAGAGGGCACGGCAGATGATGATGTGAGGGCAATAGGGCTAGGGGAACGGGAAATTGATGGGAAATGCTTACTAGGGCCTGGTGTGGGAGACGTGAGCCTGCGCTTCACTCCTTTCCCACGTGCAATACCAGATTTGCCCATAGGAGCCTTTCCTTTCCCAGAGTAAGTTGGGGGTGGTGGGGGGGAAACAACACGATCACTTTCATCACTGTCACTATCAATGGAAAATGGTTCACCACCAATCACTGCCAAATCATCACTGCTTGCTGTGAGTGTCACTTTCACTGCCACAATCAAGAGTAGTACTTACAGTTTTGTCCAGCTCAGTTCTAATTTCAGGAGTGCTTAACCCCTTCTGCCTCGCCGTTGGCAGTTCCTTTACCGGTGTAGAGGTAGAGGGAACACTAGCACTAATCATTTTAGATGAGGAAGCGAGCGACGATGAGTCGGGACGGAGCGCCATTATCACGCACAGAGCTGGACAGATACTGACTGATGCGGGTCAGGGCAGGGGTGGGGGGGGCCCCCCCTCGGGGTTGGAGGAGGGAGGTGTGGGATGGCTGGCGTGAAAGAACTCGACAGCTACTCTTGCTTGAGACACTTTGCGCGCCGGGAAAACGCGCGGTGTTCAAAATATTCACGATCATTCCAGAATGACACCCGCGGTTTGGTCCAGTTTTGTCAATGTCATTCTGGAATGACACCCGTGGTTAAAGGGTTAATGACCTAGAGCAGCTTGTACAGCACCCTACCCATATCCCTGACCGCCTTGGAGAGTGCTCCAACATCCTTGACCTCTTCCTTACAACTAATCCTTCTGCTTACACTGTTAATCTTTCCTCTCCGTTGGGCTCCTCCGATCACAACTTTATCACCTTAACCTGTCCCATCGCTCCAGTACGGCCTTTGGACCCTCCAAAGAAACGTCGTCTATGGCACTTTGGAGCTGCTGATTGGGAGGCCTTCAGGCAGTACTTCTTTGATTTTCCCTGGAATGATTATTGCTTCCATAGCCAGGAGCCATCTGAGTGTGCCTTGCGCATTATGGAGGCTGTTCGCTTGGGCATGGAAGCATACATTCTCTTCTCATATCCTTTGATTAATGCAAGAAAGCCTTGGTTTAATCACACTTGTTCTAATGCTCTCTGTAACAAGGAGAGGGCCTATAATAGGTACCAGAGCCAGCCCATCCCTGAATCACATCTTGTTTATGTTTCTGCCCTTCAATTGTGCTAAGTCTGTTCTTCGCTCTGCTAAAAATTAATTTCATCCGTACTAAATGCTTTCAACTCTCCAACTCGAATTCTTCCCGCTCCTTCTGGCACCTTGCCAGAATCCTTTCTAAGAACTTTACCTCATCATCCTTCCCTCCTCTTTTCTACTCTGATGGCTCTGTAGCTATTTCTTCTACTGATAAAGCAGATCTCTTCACTCAGACTTTCTCCTCCAATTCCCCCTTAGATGATTCCAGTGCTGTTCCTTCATCACTTCCTCCCTCAGACATCCTCATGGCTGACATTAAAATTTCTTTAACTGATGTAATTTCTGCCATCACTGGCCTTAATACTAACAAGGCATATGGGCCTGATGGAGTCCCTCCTGTTGTCCTCAAGAACTGTGCTTCAGTGCTCACATTCTGCCTAGGTAAACTCTTTCGTCTTTGTCTGTCAACTTGTACCTTTCCTTCTTGCTGGAAGTTTGCTCTCATTCAGCCAGTCCCAAAGAAGGGTGACCATTCCCAGCCCTCTAACTATCATCCAATTACTTTAACATCCTGAGTCTCAAAAGTTTTCGAGTCAATTCTTAACAAAAAAATTTTAAAGCATCTTTCCTATCACAACCTTCTTTCTGATCGTCAGTATGGGTTCTATCAGGGATGCTCCACTGGCGATCTTCTCACCTACCTTTCAGACTCCTGGTCATCCTCCTTTCGGGACTTTGGCGAAAACTTTGCCATTGCACTTGACATCTCAAAGGCTTTCGATCAAGTCTGGCATAAATCTTTAATTTTCAAACTGCCTTCTTCCGGTTTCTATTCTTCTATCTGTGCCTTCATCTCTAGTTTCCTTTCTGGTAATTTCTATAGCTGGTGTTGTAGACGGCCATCGTTCTTCTCCTAGATCTATCAACAGTGGTGTTCCTCAGGGCTCACCAACTCTCTTTCTTTTATTCATCATTGACCTTCTAAGCTGTACATCTAACCCTATCCACTCGTATGCTGATGATTCCATCCTTCACCTTTGCATTTGGTTCCCACAACGTCCATCTCAGCAGTTACTTCAACAGATAAGGGATGAGGCTATGGCACACATAATGTCTGACTTGGCACGTATCTCTGACAGGGGTAAAAATAATCTTGTAGTAGTATAGTTGTTCCCTAGGCAGTCTGGCCGAATAGCCCCGAGTCCCTTAGGAAGGCCATGGACGAGACCGGGCTTTCCCACAGAGCTCTCAAAGAGTGTATGTTGTGTTGTTGGTTTAGGTGATTGTGTGTAATGCAGTCTTCCATAATGTGCTTAATAGTACGGAGTGCCATGCTTCATCCTGGACAGGCATCAGCAACGCAGTCATCCAGCCTCTTTTGGTAGCTTAAGAGAGCTGGATGGTGCCCACATCTCAGCCTGGCCAGGTGGACCCTGTCCTCACGAGGGAGATAGGATTCAGAAGGATGGATGTCAGGAGGCCTTGCATGAAGCTGTGTGTTGTCTTTAAGTGACTGAATGGAACGGTGAGTGATCTGAGTGTGGATATGCTTCTGGAAGCTGGTCTGACATGGGCGAGGGGGAAGAGATGACAGTATTTGTGTATGGTATCGTGTGCTGGGTGTTGTTTTGATGTTCCTTGGTGTGGGTGGATGTGCTGCAATGTAATAGAGTGGATGTTGTGGGTTTGTGGAGGCTACAGCAGGAAACTGGGTGCCTCTCATGTCTAAGTGATCTTTGACTTTGAGGACTTTGGTTTCTTGATGTAGGTGGTCTGTGGGTGTAGTAGCTGTGCAGCCTGTGATTATTTTTAGGGCCTTGTTCTGTATGGTCTTTAGAGTGTTGTAGTGTGTTTTGGTGAGGGTAGGAGCCCAGGCAGGGCTTTCATAATTCATCACTGAACGTATGTATTGTTTGCATACTGTGGTGGTGGGTTCTTTGTTGTGTCTGAATGTTGCATCGGCAAGTGACCTCAAGGCACTGAGTCATGGTGTTGTTTTATTTTTAATGTTTGTGATGTGTTGTTTAAATGACATTGATATATTGTATGTTACACCAATGATTTTGTGTGTGTGTGTTAGGGGAGTGTTGTTTATGGTGAGATGTGGGATGTGACTGTGCTATGCTGTCCAGTTTGTGAGAAAGGTCACTGTAGATTTGGCTGGGGCTATTTTGACCCTGATTGTGGTGAACCATTCATGTAGTGTGTTCAGGTAAGGTTGGATGATGTGTGCAGCTGTGTTTGCATTTTGGTGCCTACATGTAAGTGTTATATCATCTGCATAGGAAGCTATGTGTATCTGTGGTGTGTGGGGTGTGGGTATGTCGTGCATGTATAGGTTAAAGAGTGTAGGGGACAAAACAGATCCATGGGGGACGCTGTTTGTGAAGTTTCTGATGTTAGAAGATTGACCGGCAAATGTTACGTGTGCACATCTGCCTGCTAAGTAGTTTGCCAGCCATCTTTTTGTGTTATTGTGCATGTTTGTGTTGAGTATTTTGTTTGTGAGGTTGTGGTGAGGGATGGCATCAAAAGCTTTGCTTATGTCTAGTGTGATTAGGAATGTTCTGTGTGGTGGCCTAGCTGAATTCATGCCATCGAAAACTCTCTGTGTAAGGTCTGTAAGAAGGGTGTTTGTGGAGTGTAGTGGCCTAAAGCCATGATGTGATTGGGCTAGGGGAATGTGAGGTGTGACTAGTTGTAGTACCAGTCGTTCAGTGACTTTAGAGGGGGTGCAGAGGAGTGTGATGGGGCGGTGTAAGGAGGGTAATGTGGGGTCCTTGTTGGGTTTAGGGATAGTGATGATAATGCCATGCTTCCAGATGTTGGGTATTATTTTGTGTGAGTAGCTGTAGTTTGATATGTTGGTGAGTGCTTGTATGCCTTGTGGTCCAAGGTGTTTAAGGTGAATGTTGCTTATTTTGTCTGGTCCACAGGCAGATGAGTGCTTAAGGTTGTTAATGATGTGCTTCGTCTGGTTGTTAGTGAAAGGTGCGTAGTCTGGGTCTGTGGGGGACTGTCTCTTAAGTCGATTGATACGGATATGTCGGTCTTCGGGATGGGGGGTTTAGATGGCTGACTTGTAAAAAGTGATTGATGAGAGTGTTTGCTTGTTGTTTGAGGGTATGGTGTCTGTTGTTGTGATGGCAGCATGTGATTGTGTGGTGCTGCTGTTGGAAAGTGTGATGTTGTTTAGTGTTTTGTAGAGTTTGCTGATGTTTGTTTTGTGGTCAGGTGTTTGGAGGTAATTTTTCCAGTTTAGTGTTTGCTGTTCTGATACTTTATTGTTTATTTGAGTGTTGAGTTCTTGTATCTTGTTTTTAATGCATCAGAAACTCAGTTTTTACCCCTATCAACCCGACACAATCTTCCACAGGAGTACCCACTAATGTTTAACCCCTAAATACCGAAGCACGTCAATGTACGTGTTGCCCACTTTAGCTCTCTCAGCCGAATCACATCAATATAGCGTGCCTTGTAAAAAACTGCCTGCACATTGCTCCGCCCCGATTGTGACGTATATCCCTTCAAGCCAATGAGAACTAACCCCCCCGGCCTTGGGTTTGGTGATCCGGCCACTCTAGGGGCAGGGGGGGTCACCCCCCCCTCTCGGCCCACCTATTGTTGAATGTTTCATCATCTGTCAGGTAATAACCCTCTCTGAAGACCCTCCCACCCCTCTGTACGCCCCAATAGGACGTTGCTAGTTGAAGTTTACCCCTCCCCCAACCACGATGCCTATTCCATCCCCCTCCAGCCCCCCCACCTTCCCCCCCTGCCTTGTATACCCCTACCTACCCTACCCCCTTCCTCCCTTTCGGCCCCATACTACCCTCCTACCCCATATTAACCACCGTGTGATAGCGAGCACACAGCTTGGCTTGCTTTCCCCCCATGCCTCCCCTCCCCCACTCCCCCCACCCCCAACACATGTACACGTGCTTTATATGTATTGCTTCAATGTTTTTTTTTTTCTGTGCCTTTTCATACCTGTACATAACAAATGCTTCTTTGTATACTATTCTGTACATGCAAACACATGCAATCACAGGCATCTGAGCCCCAGCCCACCCACCACCACCAAGCCCCCTCGATACATCTGTTGTTCCAGGCGCCATTCTCGGGCATGGTGTGACTTATGATATTGCCATGACCAATTTCAGTAATAGAAATAGTTAGTTATCAAAACTATGGGAGCTTTCGAAAATTTTTGGGGGTAACTATTTTTTTTTTTTCAACTTTGACCCTCGATTGTGCGGTAACCATTAGGCATAGGGGGGTGCCGATTGCGCTGTCAGGTGTGTAAAATCTTCCTCTTTAGCTAGAACATATTGATTTTCCCCTTGGTGAAAGTCAAAAAACACCCCCGAATGCGGCTCCAGTGGGAGACGAGCCAGATCGAATTGCGGTATTTAGGGGTTAATAATATCCGGCTCTGTCCTGCATCATCTTTGAACATGCTTGGGGTTTCATTCACTCGGGACTTCTCTTAGAAAGATCATATTGCATCTCTTGTAAAATCTGCTTCCAAGAGATTAGATGTGCTAAGCCGACTCTGTGCCTTCTTTACCCCTGCACAGCTGTTGACTTTATACACGGGTTTTATTCGCCCCTTTTTAGAGTACAACTCTGATGTGTGGGGAGGCTCCCCACATGCAGCTCTTCTCAGTAGGGTGAAGTCAAAGGCTTTTCGTCTCATCAGCTCTCCTCCTCTAATTGGCTCTCTTCAACCTCTGTCTCTTCGACACTCTGTTGCATCTTTATCTCTATTCTATCGCTACTTCAATGGTCGCTGCTCCTCTGAACTGTCTGCCTGCATCCCTCCACCTCTTCGACAGGTGCGTAGCAACCGTCTAGCAACAAACTCTCATCCCTTTTCTGTCCAGCTATCTAATGCAAGAGTTAACCGTTACTCCCAGTCCTTCATTTATGCAACAGGTCAGCTCTGGAACTGTCTCCCTCTGTCTGTATTTCCTACTTCCTATGATCTCCAGCCTTTCAAACACAGTGTGTCCAGGCATCTCGAATTGAACGGATCTTGAATTTGGCTCTCTTTTGTATTGTTTTTGTTTTTCCTTGGAAGGAAGGGTTTGCGGGCTCCTGGCCTTTGGTTCCTTCTTTCTTGCATAAGAAGAAAAAAAAAAAACTCTCTGTTACCCATTGTCCTCCAGGTTCCTCCATTTTACTCCTCTCCACTCAACCCTTCCATCCTTCTCCTCTTATTGGCCCCTTTCTCATGCCCCATCCAACTACACTCTATCCTCAACCTTAGTATACTGCAACCATCACCTCTTCCCCATTCATATTCACTCCACTCTTCATTTTCTGCTCACCCTTCCTATCGTCCACCCCACTCTCACTCGCCTTCTCCCTCTGTTTTACTCCACGTCACTCTTCCTTACCCAACTCTTTTCTCCTCCTCTCATCCACTCTACCATTCATTCTCCACTCCTTCCTTTATCGTTCAGTCCACGCTCCTCCACCTATCTCCTTTTCCCTGTCATTTACTACACCTTCGTTCTCCGTTCCTCTGTCTTCCTGTCTTCCTCCATTTTCTGCTCCCCCCTCCACACTTCCACTTCACCTTCTGCCACTCTCTTGCACTTTCACCTCCTCGCTTCACCTCTCAGAGTGGCTCCAGCAAGTTCAAAACACGGAAAAAGACAAAAAGGACGAATCAAAACGTCTTTTCCCCTTCTTGCTTGGAGTTGGAGCTGCGTATGTGCTTAGAGAGACAGACAGACAGACAGACAGAGACAGAGACAGATAGACAGACGGACAGACAGATGAGGTGTGTCTCGTTCTTTTTATGTTCACGAATGTTGTACTAAGCAAGCCCAGATGTCATATTACCTAAGGTTCTTACGCGTCGTCCTTTCCATATAATTCTGAGCGATCTTTTAATGCTGTCTGGTAATGCATTGTCGATATTAAGACGATCAGAGAAACATACAGGGCGCGGAGTGCACATGTGGAGTGAGATACTGGAAAAGGGAGGGAACGAAGGGGAAAGAACCATGGGGAACCAGAGAAGGGAACTGAGTGTGGAAGAAGGGGAAAAGGGATGAGAAGATAGCAGAGTAAAACGCAAAACGCCGGAAGAAGGTAGATAACTGGATTAGAAAGATGAGGTGGAAGAAGAGAAACACAGTGGATGAGTGCAGAACACGTATTCCACTTCCACAGGTCTACTTCTCTCTTTGGGGTGGGGATGGAGAAGTGAGTACACGCTGGTTAATAATTACGGATATTGTAACTATTATTGTTATGGCTGCAGTTTTATGTACACGCGAACCCGATGTCCTGAAAAGGCTTGACTATTTCTAGAGGTTGCCCCAGCAAATCTTTGTGGAGGCTATGTTGGATCATTGTGTGTGTGTGTGTGTGTGTGTGTGTGTGTGTGTGCATGCGTGCGTGCGTGCGTCCGTGTGTGTGTGTGTGTGTGTGTGTGTGTGTGTGTGTGTGTGTGTGTGTGTGTGTGTGTGTGTGTAGTAAGCATGATGTGCATGACCTGGGCAAATGTGTTGTGGCGTGAGGGAATAACATTAAAGGGAGGGTCAGAGTGGGGTGTGTGTGAATGTTGTTTGGGAGGATTGTCTGTGTAGTGAGAATGAGGAGCATGATATGATTAAATGATAGGTGTGTTGTGGCGTGAGAGACGGCATTATAGGGGTGAAGGGAGGGGTAGAGTGAACATGGAAGAGGGTAGAAAGTTGTGTGAGAGTGTTGTAATGAAGGACTGCCTGTGTGGGAAGGGTATGGTGCATGATGTCAATTAAAGGGAGCGCAAAGTGAAATGCATTCAAGGACAGTCTGTGTTGTGGCATCAGTAGCAGTGTTAAGGCAGGGTAGAGTGGTGAATTGTGCGCACTTGCTTTGCTGAAGTATCATCAGTTGAGATGAGAGTGAGGTGCATGACGTAAATTGATTTGGTGCGGCGTGAGGGATGGCATTACAGGGAAGGCTGGATGGGTTTTGTGTGTGTGTGTGTGAGAGAGAGAGAGAGAGAGAGAGGACCGTATGCTCTATGACTTAGGAGGTTTGTCGAGCTTCTTCCTTAGAGTTTACATCCCTGATGCTTTCTAATGTCCTCTGTTATGTTACGGATGTAAACGATGTCTGTGTTAAGATGTCATAGAAAAAACAAGCTGGAGATGTCTGCTATGTCAAGGAGAATACAGCAACTATTCCACTGGGTCTGTATCTCATCTCAGGCATACCCATCACATTCTTTCCTGCAGCCTCATAAAAAAAAAAAAAAAAAAAAATCATCCATAACCGAGGTTTTCTCAGCTCAAGAATAATAGCTAGCAGGGAGAAGCGAGGAGTAGAAGAGGTGAGGTACTGGAGAAACTTTTGTCCCCGATTTTACCAGCGAAGAGATGATGAGGAGAAATAGTCGAACAGCCCCAAAAATATCATTATCAAAAAAGTTATTCATCACAAATCACTATCGTTATGAGTATTCTCGCCCCCAACATGAATTTTCAGTTTTATCTACAAAGCAGCAAAAAATTAAACCGACTAAAGAAATGTTCACCACATGTAGCTAAGAGTAATATAGACCTCAGTATTTCCGTCTTGCTATCACAGGACGATTTAATTCACTTTGGGAAGGACCTTCGATAGTTAAGACGATAATGAATAATGCATCTAATTCCCTACAGCAAAAAAAAAAAAAAAAAAAGTGTGTGGAGATAGCACGAGAAAAAATAGACATACTCTTAGGAAGTTAATAATTATAGGGTCGTATAAAACTTACAGACCCGGAGAATTGGAGAATTAAAGTATGGAGGGAAGGCAAAGAAGAAAAGTGAGAAAGAAGAAGGCAAGGCGTTGAGATGTTATTTGGATAATGGAATGAACGAAGATAAGTAAGGAGAGAGGAAGAGGAGCTGAAGGGGATAGAGGAGGAGGAGAGGTGAGTGGTGCAATAGGAGATAAAATTCGATGCTGGTAAGAGGCAAGGGAGTGGAAAAAGGAGTTCAGGTAAATATGGAGAAGCAAATGAAAATGTGAATGCAGGTGGAAGAGAGTTACGTGGAGTTGAAGTGGAAGGAAATGTGATATAGTGGAGGGAGAGGAGGTTGGCCAATTGTTGAGAGAGAGAGAGAGAGAGAGAGACAGACAGACAGACAGACAGACAGACGGACAGAAAAGAAAAGAAAACTGCACGTAACTAAACGGTAAAAAGAATGTAGACGAATTATAATAGAGGTGAGTGGAAGAGAGTGGAACAAAGTGGAGTGCTTCAGTCTCTTGACATTTGGGAGAAGAGGACGCGCTGTTTGATATTCTACTTCCATGTGTTATTCCATTTACATTATCACCCCATCTCTCTCTCACTCTCTCTCTCTCTCTGCAAGGAAGGTGGTGGAAGCAATTTGTTTTCAGCACCTCTTCTTCCCGTCTTTCTCTCTTTTTGCCTGTCCCACCGCAATACTGAAAACTAATGGAATCATGATGTGCATTTGTTGAGAAGTTCAGATTGGCTCACTTATGGAATGGCTAATGAATGCTGAAAGTAGTGTAAGTCAAAATATATGGACTCAATCGTACTTTTCATAAACAACAAAGTACGGTACTGTACATGGTGTTTGAAAACGTCATTAGAAATTACGAAATTGACCAGCACATATATCCTTATCAGATGGACCTCAATCACCCTGTACGAATTGCTAAGCGCTTTCTGTAGTAGCTGTGTGGTGTTATGAGTGTCTTGATAGTTATGGATGCTGTCTTGGAGCATTTCTTCCTCATCCCGCTTTCCTTTCATATCCGAGCTACTTTTCACATTTGTTTATACCTTCACACGTAATGATTATGACGGCATTTATATCTTTCTCCCAACTTCATCACAGCACCAAAGTATATGCCACCACAACGCACAGCAAGCACACAACCTGCCCACCCACACCAATCCTTTCCCCTTCCCCATACACCCCATACATCCCCAGACGCTCCCTCCCCCACCTCTTCCAATACTCCCTGCCTCCCACATACAAGCCGACCCCGCTGCACACACACACACACACACACACACACACACACACACACACACACACACACACACACACACACACGCACGCACGCACGCACGCACGCACACACACACACACACACACACACACACACACACACACACACACACACACACACACACACACACACACACACACACACACACACACACACACACACTACACCACAACACATCCCTCCAATAATTCATAGTCATAACACACCTCACCACCACACCATAACACCAAACATTCACCAGCCTAGCACAACAGCATCCCAGACTACATATCACAACCACACCCCGCCTCACCTCAACACCACATCACTTTACAACCGAACCACATCAGGATACGACACCACACTAAACCTCATCACCACAGCACATCACAAGCAAACCACACCATAACACTAGCATTTAATACAGCTTTATTTACTTATATATGTACACCAGTCACACCGCATCAAAGTACTTCCTTCTTTTTGATGTAGCTGATAACTCTCTCTCTCTCTCTCTCTCTCTCTCTCTCTCTCTCTTGTTTGTTGGGTAAATTGATTATTGCGAATGTACAGAGAGAGAGAGAGAGAGAGAGAGAGAGTGAGAGAGAGAAATGTTAAAGAGACAAAGCTTAGACAGAGAGAATGCTAAGGCAGAGAGATCTGGAACGACAGAAACCTAGCTTTAATCCCAACCACCACCACCACCACCAGATCCCGTCACCTCACTTCTCTGCCCTCAGCACAAACAGCACAATGAGTATCACCTCCTCCATCAGCGCCATTAACTCTCTCTAATAATTGCTAATGTGCTTTCACTTAATTAGCCCTGCCAGGAGTATCATTAGCTAGAGTGCAGCTGCTCGTTCACTTAATTGGATATAGTTTGTGCTTGCATGACGACCCCCTCTCCCTCCTCGCTCCCCAAACCGTAAATTTTCAGATACTGACCTAGGGCGAGACAGTGGAGACTATTGTTTTTTAAAATGGGTTGCTACTTCCCTCAGAACAGTACTAGTTTCATCATCGTTTTTTTCCATCGACATTTTATCATCATCATCATCACTGACACTTTCATCATCGTCATTATCCGTGCCATCATCATCATCATCATCATCATCATCATCATCATCATCATCATTATCACTGCCTTCTTTTTTTTTGTTGTCACCGCCATCAGCATCAGCATCATCATCATCATCATCATCATCATCACTGTCATATTCTTTTCCATTGACGCTTTGATCATCGTCGTCTTCCGTGCCATCATCATCATTATCACTGCCTTCGTTTTTGTTGTGGTCATCATCATCATCATCATCATCATCATCACCTAAAGTGGGAGAGTGGTCAGCAGTATGGTCAGTGAGGCGGATCGGTCTTTCATACATCATTTTAGTCTTCAGAGCACATCGATGGTCCAGCCTAACATTGTACTGATGATGATTCTTGGGTAATTTAGCCATAGTTCTGCAAGGCTGATTCCAAAAATATGATTCCAGAGTTCATCCTGGACGCAGTCAGTGATCCACCAGTCCTTTGTCTGTTTGTCTGTCTGTCTGTCTGTCTGTCTCTCTGACACACACACACACACACACACACACACACACACACACACACACACACACACACACACACACACACACACACACACACACACACACACACACACACACACACACACACACACACACACACACACACACACACACACACACACAACCCATCGCCACACCCTCACCTCTCAATTTAGGCGCCACCTTATCCTTCCTCCTTGATATCCACCTCCAAGTGCCCAGTTAGAGGGGCAATAACAGGACAGTAATAGATGTCCTGGTTTACCGTCCTAGTATTACACAAAGGCAGACGTTAAGCCATGATCACACCTACTTCCATCTTAGTACCACCACCATCGACACAACTATCACCATTACCACAATTGCCACCATCACCACAGCTACCTCTATCACCCTTGCTACAGTCATCACCACTTCCTTTACCACAACTACCATTAGTGTCAAAGAAATGTCCTCATACTTTACCACGACTACTAATACTATCAAAGCTTGCCTCGTGTACCGCTGCTTTACCATCAGCGAAACAGTGGCAATGACCCGAGTTACTTTAATTTTTACAAGCTACCATTGTTACCACATATGACACTGCTGCGGAAGTCGCCACGATAGATGCCTCACTGGCCCAACCAGTCACTATCACCGGTATGATAAGCACCATTGTTAGCAGCACAACTACTACTGCTGACACCACACACTCATGTACCATCATACCACCACCGCAACAGCAATCACTACTATCCCAACCACCATCATTACCACTACAGCCACTACAAAAACCATCATACAACAACTGCAGCCAACAGCAACCACCTCTACCATTGTAACCACCATTACTAGCACAGTCATCAGCGCTACAACCACCATAGCACTGTAACCACCAGTACTACTCTCTAACTGCCACAATAACCACCATCGTTGTCCGTGCAACCACCACTGTTACGTCTATAGCTACAAAAAACACCACCACTGCTACTATCTTACCACAACAAAAGCCATCACTAGCACAACAACCACCACTGCTACCATCATAATACCAGAGCACCACAACCACAACCACTAGCACCACATCCATTATCAAGACAGCTGTTATCACTGTAATTGTATACCACTACTATCACAGCTACTACTACAACCACAGTAATGCCACTATCATCCACATTATTCCCATACCACATCCGCCTGCCAATCTCTGTCAGGCTCTAAATAGAAACACGAATTCAAAATATTAACGTTTTTTGACAACAAATGGACGCATACAAAAACCATATATACACGATTTTTTCCCCAATACCTTTAATCACGAAAATCAATTCTCACTCTGCCCAACTTAGACTGAGCAATCGCATGCATATTCAATTGTTAAATGAAAAATGCTAGGTATCAGTATTTTCAAACAGATCCCACTCACTCACACATTAAAGCAATTAAGTCTACATATTAACTTACCCGTGTTGCGTTAACTTTCAGTGCAAACACACACACACACACACACACACACACACACACACACACACACACACACACACACATATATATATATATATATATATATATATATATATATATATATATATATATATATATACAGTATGTATATGTTCTTGTTATAGTTCTCTCAACGTGAACTTTGGCACTTTATTTACCCATTATTGTAGACTGTTTACCCAGTATTGGGAAAAAGTTTGTTAAAAGTCAAAGGGGTGCTATGAGTCCCTCTGATTCTTGTAAAGTGTTAGAAATTTAACATTTAAATCCACAATCTCAAGGCGATTTTATTCAGCAAAGAGAAGCACCCAACGGAGTAAAAGAGTGAAAATTAATGCTTCTGATTCTTTTACTGCAATGTGCTTGAACCTTGGTATTTTATTCAGATTTGTTCCAGACGATTTTATTCAGCTATCCTCTAATGCCTTCAGTGTGATGTAACAGACTGTTTCTATTATGTTCAGGCTGATTAAAGACTATTTTGTTCAGCAAAGAGGGACCCCATTTAGAAATTTTATTTGGCTCTGAAAACCACCTCATGCATATTTCACATAGCAATAATCGCTGCCGCTGAAAATTTTAAGATATTTTCCAGAACTCTTTGTTTTGTCCAAACAGCAGATACAATGAAAATAATTTCTTATCAACGATCTGATGGTCAGCAATTAAATAGTGCTGTTTCACCTAATATTCTGGCTTTGAATGAAATTACTCTATTTTTTTTATCACATATCAAGAAATTATTTCTTTCAGTTCTTGCTAACGACATATAAATTATTCAGCTTAGGTAAGACCCCCGTAGTGAAGGTGTCAGAATTTGCCTCCACGAACTGATTCCTTACTACAGGTCTGCCCTAAGCTGTCAACTGGTGGTGGCAAGAATACACTTAATATACAGTAAATCGCCATCGCACTGAACTAATCAGCATAAATATGGAAACTTTCGATATTCCCTTAATATGAGTATATTATGCCTTGAAAATCCCAGGGCCAGATTAACACTCAAGGGCTCCTTTGACACACACTTAGGTGAATATCATCGTCCGCCGTTAACTGCAGTGGAATGCTAGAGTTGTCCCAGCTTGAGGGAGATAATGGTGCTATTTTCACTCTCTCTGGCTCAGATTTTCACTCCCAGCTGACGAAAATCGTGTGGAATTTACTGGATAAAACAGAAGCTGCGTTGAGATTTTCACTTTTTGTTTTTATCAAGTACTCTACTGAACATTAAGAGAAACTAAGAAACATTATTATTATTATTATTATTATTATTATTATTATTATTATTATTATCATTATTATTATTATTATAAAGAACTCCACGTTGTGTGAAGTTCTTATTGCTACTGTAGATACTATTTCTTTTTGGGAGGGAGGGAGGAGGGGGAAGATCTAGAAGGCTGGCGTTCCAAGGATCGTTCGAGATAGAGACTTGGAATTTTCAGGAGTGATGTATCTTCGTTGTAGTCTTCTTTTGGGAAAAAAAAAAAAAAAAAAAAAAAAAAATCCTCGCTTTAGCGCCGCACTAGCGCCCTGGTTTTTTTTTTTTTTTTTTTTTTTTTTTTTCAAATCTTGCTTTCCTGAGCAGCCAAAACTACTGAATCGATTGCGTTGGAAATGTTCCAGTATGTAGTCGTCAACATATACTAGTTCACCTGGGTATTGATAATGAGATCGAACAAATACTTTCTGAGATATTGAGGAAAATCAAAATGGCAGCCTCATGCCAGAAGGTACTAAATCTGAAAGTATTTGACCGATTTTGACCAAACTCAGAGGAAAGGCAATGTGGGTCATGAGTGAACATGATTTGCTTAGTATGAATGACCTTGACTTTGATCACAGTGTCACAGGTCAAAATCTGTAAAAAATTTTGAGTCACGCTGATGTCCCTTAATATTAGGTCTACAGTGATACAAGGATTTTCATCTGGAATGTGCGGTTCTTTGAATATTGCTTCAACAATTTCAGAATTCTAGTTATTATTATTATTATTATTATTAATTCTATGATTATTGTTGTTGTTGATATTATTGACAATGTTGTTATTGTCATCATTATTATTATTATTATTATTATTATTATTATTATTATTATTAATTTTATTATTGTTGTTGTTGATATTATTGAGTTATTGTTATTGTCATTATTATTATTATTATGATGATTATTATTATTATCGTTGTTGTTGTTATAATTGACATTGTTATTATTATTATTGTCATTATTATTATTATTATTATTATTATTATTATTATCGTTGTTGTTATAATTGACAATGTTATTATTGTTATTGTCTATTATTATTATTATTATTATTATTATTATTAATTCTATGATTATTGTTGTTGTTGATATTATTGACAATGTTGTTATTGTCATCATTATTATTATTATTATTATTATTATTATTATTAATTTTATTATTGTTGTTGTTGATATTATTGAGTTATTGTTATTGTCATTATTATTATTATTATTATGATTATTATTATTATTATCGTTGTTGTTGTTATAATTGACATTGTTATTATTATTATTGTCATTATTATTATTATTATTATTATCGTTGTTGTTATAATTGACAATGTTATTACTGTTATTGTCTATTATTATTATTATTATTATTATTATTATTATTATTCTTGTTCTTGTTATTATTATTATTATTATTATTATTATTATTATTATTATTATTATTATTGTTGTTGATGTTATTTATCATCATCATTATTATTATTATTATTATTATTATTATTATTATTATTATTACTACTACTACTACTACTACTACTACTACTCCTGACATGCGTCAGGAAAGGAGGTTTGCATGTGTAATCCTTATTTCAAACACAAAGATGCACATAAATATACTTGGTATAGAGGGAATGGAGATCGTGTTGAAAGGATCCTGATTGATTACGTGCTTGTAGAGAAATCGATGCTGGGAAATATTGCTTATACGAGGGCAGTGAGAGGACGATGTGGTGGTTTGTCAGATCATATGATTGTGGTATGCAAGATCAAGCTGAGAGAAGTGAGGTTCACCAAGATAGAGAGGGGCAATTAGGGAAAGAGACTGAAAGTCGAGTAACTGAGGAGTAAAGAAATGGAAGACGAATACAGGACCAACTTAGGGGAGGAGGTAGAATCAGTGACTTGGAATGAAATGGATCTGGACAGCTTGTGGAATGCATATTGGGATTGCTTCGTTAGGAATGCTAAAGCGGTGTGGGGTGTGGCAAGAGTAGCAACAAAGAAGAAAGGTACTTCATGGTAGGATGAAAAGATTAAGAGCAGTGGAGGAAAAGAGGAAGAAGTGGCTCGAGTGGATACAGAACAGGGGTTCAGTTGAAATAAGAACTGGGTATATTGTGAGCAAGAAGCACGTAAAGAGACTAGGGAAGAGGAAAAAGAAGACGGAAAATGATGATCTAAGAAGAAAAATGAATGCAAATTACTCTGAAAATAGGAAGTTATTCTGGAAAGAGGTGCGGAGATGTAGAAGTGACAGCGGAAAAAAATGTGAAAGTGTGAAAGATGTAAGTAGTAGATTATTAACCCATGGGGATGAAGTAAGGACCAGATGGAAAGAATATCTTGAAAGTCTGATGAATGGGAATGGAGAGAGCAAAGCGACTGTTAACATGATTGGTTTTGGGGGTATACAGAGAAGGAATTCAGCGCCCGGAAGTGTGACACTCGCACAGGTGAAGAACGCTGTGAGGCGGCTGAAAAATGCGAAAGTAGATGGGCCTGATGAGGTGTATCCAGAGATGATCAAGTGTAATGGAGTGAGCGAAATGAAGTGCTTGTTGGAGATATGTATGAAAGCATGGATGAGTGAAACTGTGCCATTAGAGTGGAAAAAGGCGGTGATTGTGCCCCTCGTAGAAAAATAGTGGTGAGCGAAGTGAATGCAAGAATTATCTTGCTGGATGTCCATTTAGTGTTGTAGGGAAAGTATGTGGAAGAATTATATTAGAGAAAGTATGAGAGATATCAGAAGTCCTAGTGAGTGACGAACAGGGTGGCTTTAGTCGTGCCAGAGGATGTGTGGATCAAATATTTGCAGTGAGACAGATAATGGAGAAGGCTTGTGAGAAGGACTATAAGGTGTTTATGGCATTCATGGATCTGGAAAAAGCATACGACAAAGTAGACAGGGGAGGATTGTGGTAGGTTCTGCGCATATACGGTGTAGATGGTAAGCTGCTAGGTGCCGTCAAGAGTTTCCATGATGGTAGTGAAGGATGTGTAAGGATAAATGGGCTTCTAAATGAGTGGTTCACGATCATTGTGGGAGTGCGACAAGGTTGTATGATGTTCGCATGGTTGTTCAGTATATATATGGATGGAGTGTTGACGGAAGTAAGAACATTATAGCCGCTGCGCACGACCCCAAGGTTGATATTATCGTGTCCAGGCAACCTACCCCTCAACAGTGCTTCGGATTTCGTGTTTACCGTGAGACGCACGTGATTCGTGTATAGTATGTTCGTGTGTAATAATATGCATGTATAATATATTCGTGCATAATAATATGATTCGTGTATACTATGATACGAAATCGGACGCACTTTTGAGTGGTAGGTTGCCAGGGTACGATAATGACAACCTCAGTAATGGAGAGAGGGATGGCGTTGGTAATGAATGGTGATGGATGGAGTATCTCAAATTTGTTGTATGCTGATGATGCAGTGCTACTTGCAGATACCGAAAAAGAGCTTGATAGACTAGTACAGAGTTTTTTAGATGTCTGTGAGTGGTGTGCATTGAGATTAATTGTAGACAAAGTAAAGTGATGGTTAATGAGAGAGAAGGTGACCTCCAGTGTGATGTTACAGTGAATGAAGAGAGGCTGGAATTGGTGAGAGTTCAAATACCTGGGTACAGCGATGGGAAAAAGAGGAGAATGTGGAAAGTAGAGTAACAGAAGGAAGGAAAGTAGCTGGTTCTATGAAGGCCTTGATTAGAAACAGAGGCTTGAGTCTTGCAGCTGCGCGACGCTTACATGAAGGATTGTTAGTGCCAACTTTAACATATGGATGTGAGACTCTGGTGTGGCATGAAAATGGAAAGTCAAGTGTAAGAGCAGTGGAGATGGGACTTCTGAGGAATGTACATGGAATACAGAGAGTGGATAGGATACAGAATTATGTGACATGGAGCTGGCCAGTAGATTAGATAAATAGCTTGATAAATATATGCTTTTTCATCTAGACTGTTCAAAATAACAAAGGAAAGTACTTTCGTAGTGAAGTGGTTAATTAGATATGACATCCTTAAGTACTATTCCAAAATTAATACTATCTGTTCATCAGCCAGACAATTTACCTTTCTCAGTTGGAGCAGAGATCTAAAAGTGAGGGAGTTAAGGATGAACCAAATAAATGGAGATAACACATTAAAATTTCTTCCAATTCAAAATTAATTAAATACATGGCCTCTAAAAAATATTCCACGGACAAAGTTAAAGTCACTTGCCTTTGGTGAATTAGGTCTAATTCCCCGGGCCGTGTAGTTCCCACTCCGGCCACTGCCACAAAAAGGCGCCACACTCGCTAATGATAATTCACTTACCCCCCATTTTGCCTCCACTGGCCCACCGATTTTGCGGAGAGAGAGAGAGAGAGAGAGAGAGAGAGATGAGGGGGGGAGGGGATAATGGGGTAAACAGAGTTTGTGATGGAAGGAAAATATGTATTCTAATAAATAGAACAGGATTTTAGCAGAATATGTACATACATCATTAAATCCATACATACATTTGTGCATACATACATAAACACACATATACGTATATGCAGTACATAAATACATGTACGTATTTGTACTTATATATAAATGGACAGATAGAGAGAGAGAGAGAGAGAGAGAGAGAGAGAGAGAGAGAGAGAGAGAGAGAGAGAGAGAGAGAGAAGCACATAACTAACTTTGTTACACCGACCACAGGGGACCTATTGAGAGTCCAATGGGCAGCCCTGACTTAATTATGAAGAAAAGAGGCAGACTGAAGTGTTGAGAGAGAGAGAGAGAGAGAGAGAGAGAGAGAGAGAGAGAGAGAGAGAGAGAGAGAGAGAGAGAGGCGGGGAAGAAGAAAAAGAAGAAAGAATGAAGAAAGAACAGAGCAATAACAGCTAACACCCAGCAAGATGGAAATTAAGGAAAAACAGCCGGAATATTGCTCACCCTTGTGGAGTGGATGTGAAGAAGTTGCATTCAAACATTTAGGCAGTATTTAAAACAAAGCTGCAAGAATACTTGTTAATCCAGCAATGACAAAGCAACCATCTCCCCTATAAGTAAGGCGGAATGTTGTCTCCCTGGCATTATTTTACAGATACTTTTATAGCAAATGCTCAGACGCAGTTGCCTTCATTGTGCCACTTCTCCACGCCTTCCTTGCTACACAGGCATCTGGTAGCCCATGACTTGACTGTCTCACTGCCTTGTTATAGAACTTCTGCCCATAAGAATGCCTTTATTCCCCGAAGTGCTTCTCTTTGGAAGTCGTTTCCCCAGATTAGTTTCCCTTTAAACTTCAACCTACAGCAGACTAATTTTAGCTGTTAAAGATTTTGTATGAATGGATGACACCTTTAATCTGGTGTTCGGATTTTTTTTTTAAATTAAATTGTTTTTCCTTCATCTGGTCACTTAAAAAAAAAAATGTATAGTTTAAGCAAAAACCAGATAATTGGGAGAAAGAACACTTACTTACAAAACAGAAACATACAGACACAAAGAGCGCGAGACTAAAGGAGAGAGAGAGAGAGAGAGAGAGAGAGAGGCAACTAGGAAGATAAACTGTGGAAGCTTAATTTTCTTCTCTAAAGGCAAACAGACTTCGCGAAAGAACAACATGGGAGGGAGTTGGTCGTATAAACAAAAGGGGCGCGATGAAGGCAGTGGGGGGCGCCGCTAAACTAACAGATGGAGATGAAACAGGACTTTTGTCAGCACTTTATATCCTGTTTTTACTCAGTTATTAATTACTTCAGCCCGAGGACGTCATTTTATACTTTTCTCTGATTGCAGATGATTTTCAGCATACAAGAAGACCTTAGTAGTAAAATTATTATTGAAGGGTATATCTAACCTCTCCAGTTCGAAACCTCTTGAGCTGCATTATTTTTGTTTGGAAGTATCTTGAACAAAAAAAGTAAAATCGTTATCCTAAAAACATAAATAAAAATAAATGCTTTGTTTTTCCTACACTAGACCTTTATAATTGTTCCGGTCACTACCCATACCTTTACCGTATGTTTATTACTTCCGCCAAGGAGGTTATGTTTTCATCCCTGTCCGTTTGTTTGTTGGTTGGTTGGTGTGTGAGCAAGATTACACAAAAACTGCTGGACTGATTTCCACAGAACTTGGTAGGAGAATAGGCCTTGGCCCAGAATAGACTCCGTTAAATTTTGGTGCGGATCCGGATAAAGGTGCGGATCCAGGATTTTTTTTTTTTTTTTTTTCACTTTCTTTAACATTGCGAGATAGGGCGTTTTTCGACATTTTCGTAAATTTTTCAGTGACTATTGGATGGATCTTGATGAAAAAAAAATCAGGCATATTTAGGATGGTATTTACGACTGTGTACAGTTTGGCGCGGATTCATTTAAAATTCCGGATCTAGAAGATTTAAACATGCATTTATAGGGGGCTAATCTTTTTCCAGCTGCCGTTCTTCTCTTGTGTATCAACCAATTATTCGTACATAATGCAGATTATGAAATGATATGCAATGTGTTGTTAACTGTTACAGTGAGTTAAAAATTTATGATCGAGTTGTGGATTGTGTAAAATTTTGGTGTTACAACTTATAGGGTTGTGAGTTTAATATTGCCTTAGACTTGATTGAATTAAGTGGAACTGCATATTGGGCCTTGGCGGAGGTATGTGCTCTACTGAGTGCCATTCTAGTTTGTACTGTGTAACTCGTATGAGGGCCGTATTTCCTGGCAGTAGAGGAGTCGTTGCCCTTCTTCCTTAGCTATTTACCTTCCATATTACTCATACCGGTAATTATTGTCTTGCATTATGTACATAACTTTTTAGATTCGGCATAGTTTTGTATCAGCAGCATGCACGAGGATATTGAGGTGCATTAAGCCTCCTAAATCTGTGATGAATACATGCTACGAAATCCCTATAGCCAGCGAAAATATGGCCCTATTTTGGTATTTATTAATGCCTAGCTTTTTAGCTCAGTGAAAATCCGTACCTCCATTCAGCTCAGTACAAAGCTAAATATATTCAGACTAAAGGTTCGATGTAATTAATGACCAGGAAAACACATTCATACCCGATAACCAAAGGTCGTTAATGTTATGCATCCTTGTTTTTTATTACAATGTGTGGGAATTCCTCAGCTACTTCAGGTAAAAAAAAAAAATCGACCATACCACACTATCACTGCTGGGCACTAGAGGCGAGGAATTCATATGGATTGTAGTATCTGTAATTGATTCTTAACGCTACGAGACCGCTGTTAATTTGACCCTTAACATCATTTGTACGATAACATCTTCGTCTGTTATATTATCACTACAGTCAGATGCTTCTTTTCAGATTTGGGAGACAACTCTTATAATGAAGATGTTAATAGTAGACTTACCATGGCTGCACTTGATTTACATAACATCACGGCGCTGTAATACGCTGGCATCTTCGTCATGACAAGGCAATGTTCTGTCTATCATTTGTTAGTTCATGTCTGTTTTCTCGCTGGTTTAGGAGGAACAATAATGTCTCTTCCTTAGCAGCTTTTTTGTGTATCGTTATGTTATCCTATGTCAGTTAAACAGTATTTCTTAACATGGATAAACATGGCTATAATTCCATAAATAGCATGCAAGAGAGAGTCAATGTGTCATATAGAGACATAAAAACACTTAAAGGGCCCATGATATTGAACCCCCGGTGTCCACCAAAATACCTCATTATATTCGTCTCTCTTTATATATTTCTGTGTCGTTTCTGCACTTGTACGCACCTTCACTGCCCCCACTCACCAAGTTTTGCCCCTTTAAGCTCGGGTGCACAATCAGAAAACCCTAACAAGAGGCATCGAGAGAGGAAAAGGTGGGAGGCACGGGTTGGAGGGAGAAGGATGGGTAGGTCGCCTGGTAGATAATAGGGTCGGCCCGTGAATGGAGGAAGGGGGAGAAGAGGAAAGGAAATGTTGGATAAAAAAAATAAATAAATAAATAAGAGATGGGGGAAGATATGAGGGAAAGTAAGATGGGCCGCGAAGTAGGTAATGGGATCGGTCAAGGAAGGAAGGAGACATGAGGGGTGGTATGGAGTAGATGGAGAAAGGTGGAAGAAGATGTATAAGAGGAAGCAGAAAAAGTTATGTAAAGTAAAGGAGAAGGTGAAAAACAGAAGTATGAGGTGAAGAATATATAATGAAGTGACAGGTATAGATAGATAGATATAGAAAGATATGGACAAACAAATATAAACAGATATAGACATAGATAAATAAATGGAAATATATAGTAGGTGTAGAAACAGATAAAGAATTAAAAAAAAAAAAAGTAGAAAAAAATGAATAGGTTGATAAGTGCAAGAGAATGGCAGGTTGAATTTGCGAGCAGACAATAAGTCAAGAATAATTAGGAATGAAAAGAAGAGGCAAGCAAATGAAAGGGTTGGTAGGAGTTGTAAAGGAGAGGGAATATTAAGAACTATTTAGGAGAGGTCAGAAAACTGTAAGCAAAATTTTTAAAATACTCAGAATCAGGGTGAGAAGAGAAAGAAAAACTGAAAGGCATGAGGTGTATGACAGATATGAAGAGAGAAGACATAAGGCATCAGAAGTGGATGAAGTAGAATAATCAAAGACGATGGGGAAGGTGTAAACTAAGAAGGTGAGGGCATTAGCAGTGTACGAAATGAAAGAAGCTTATTAGGTTAGAGGTAGATAATGGAAAGTAATTGCGAAAACGAAGTAATCTGATTATGGGATGGAAAATAAGTGAAGCAGATTAAAGAGAAGAATGTGAAAAAGCGATATAGTTATTTTAATACACTACAGAAAATGAAATACAAGAATGGAACGAGGAAGAGACGTATGGAATAAAATGTAAATGAGACCTTTTATTAAATGTAGCTGAAATCAGAGGGTAAGGAAATTATATGAAGGTGAGAATATGATACCAGTATAGCTGAAAAGGAGACTGGACTGAAGAGAACATTAAAAGGCATAGAAAAAATGAAAACAAGAATAAACACTTCTGAAAAAGTGAGACGAGCAAAACACAAGCAGAAACATAAATGAAAAAGAAAAATGATCATCGAGGGTTACTTAACAAGAAAGCAGGGAATAATGAAAAGAGGAGAAGGAAACAAGATATTGGAACATGAAAGAACAAGGAAAAACTGCAAGAAGTCAAGATAGATAGATGGACAGGTAGACAGTCAGATAGACATATATAGAGAGCGGGGGGGAGGGGGAGAAGCCACTTTAAGATGAAAATGAAGGAAAGCAAGTTGTGGAGAGACCACAACTCATGAGGCAGAGAATGACCAAGAAGCGAGAGACCGTAAGATATAAAAGGAACAACAATAAGAGATACATATAAACAGAGGAGACAGAAAGCAGCCGCAGGAAAATGATAAAAAATTAGCCACAGCACATTGGGAAGAAAAGGGCTAAAAGTGAACAGTAACGAACTATAAGGAAGGGGCTAACATACATTACAGCAAAAACGGGCAGAATGGGCCAGAAAGGAAAGGGAAAGAAACTATGACATAAAAAATACGAGGAAATCTTAGCACAAAGAATAAAGTGTCAATTAAAGGAAAAATAAACTAGGAAAAATCATCTAAAATAATAACTGTTTTGCAAAAATTATCAAAAAACCAGAAGAGCTTTGAATTAACGAGAAATTAGATGAACAGAGAGTGACTACACAAGATATCCTTAACCGCTTCAGTAGGATGACGTATTTGCATTTTACTCTTCCTCTCTGCCTAAGATGTTATTCATCTTAAGGAAAGCGCTTCATACTGGTGGGGTTAGATTTGACCTTCACTGACCTTTTGCAACCAGGTGCTTTTCCTGAATATAACTATCTCCTGCAACTTGAGTACAATGAAAAGTTAGTCATAGTTGTGAAGGGGTTGAGTCAGTCATACGGGGAAATAAGTGGAGAAAGAAAGGGCAACAAGGGACAAAAGGAAGAGGAGGAAAATAATGAACAAAACGAGATAAAAACTTTAGAACAAAAAAGGTGAAAACAAATAAGGTATTGGATATATGTAACGAAATATACAATGTTGGAAAATAACATACCGGTAATAAAAATATGGAGGAAAAAGAACATAATGAGACAAGATGGGAGAAGAGAAGAAAGAAATAGGGGAGGAAGGTTGGCAAAAAGGGGAAGGAAATAAAAACTAAAACTAAAATACGAACGAGAACACCACAGTTTTAAGTTTTAAAATAAATATAAGAGAGATTTATAAGGAAAAAACAATAGAGAAATAATAATAAAAAAAACAAGATAAAAGACAAAGTAGGCCGAAGAATGGCGCATAAAAACATGTTTTTATGGAACCAAGTTTATGTTACGAACATGCATAGACAAAAAATTAATGATCCAATATGTGATGAGATTACCAGAGAAGTAATAAGATCAAAACATTCAAGAAACATCTGTTGAGGAGAAAAGATAATAACCCAGAGAAAGACACATAGACAAATGAATAGTTCAGAGTCGAAAATGTTACACACACACACAAAAAAAAAAAAGGGAAAAAGGATGAAAATAAGAAACCAAACTTAAACAAACAAAAAAATAAGATACAAAACTATATTAAAAAAAAAGAATAATTAATCTCAGGGGAAAACTGTTATACAGAAAAAACAGTTACAAATTTGTTATCAATTCGGAAGAACCAAATAAAAGACCAAAGAAATGGACCAATTTAAAAGGGCCATCATTAAGAGACTAAATTCTCTATGAGGGCAAAACAATGGGGAACAATAAGGAAACTGTAAGGGAAACCTAGAAAACTGGACAGTATATTTAGTGAAAATATTCGTGAACTTCTAAACAAAGGGAAAGAGGAAGTCATATAAGGGGTCAAGAAAAGGAACAAATACATAAACTGAGAAGAGTCATCAAGAAAACAGAGCAAAATATAAAACCAAAATAATTATCAGTTAATGATAAAGGAACGAAATAGTAAGAAAAATATAATAAAAATAAGGAAATGTGCAAAGAAAGGAAGCAAAATAAGGAAGCAGGAAAAGGACCGTACCTGACCCAAGCCTCCCGGAAATAACCAACCTGGAGACCTTTCTGCCCACCTGACGAGCCTCACCAGTCAAGGGGACGCCCGGAAAATGGAACACTCTCGAGAAATAGAGGACGTGAGGGTGTACATCTTTTGGGTTATTTCGCAAGCAGAACATATGGAGGTATAAAAATTGTAAAGGTTTAGGCAACATGCAGAAAAAGAAAAAGGCGTGTGTGTAGAGAGACGTGCTATAGCATAAGGGGGAAAATGAGAAAAGAATAATACTTAAATGTAAAGACAATAAAGGTAGGAGAGATTGGAATTAACTCGAACGATAGAAGATGAAAGGATGTACATCTTTTGTGGGTCATTTCGACAGCAGAAAATAGAAGGAAAATACGGAATAAGTATAAGGAAGGAGAACAGTAGGGAAAAGAATCAAAGGGAGGATGCAAGGCTATGAATGTTTTGTGGATTCTTTTCTTAATGAATATGATAAAGCCAGAAATAAAATGTGTCCCTGCGAAGGCAAGACGTAGAGGAAAAACCAAGAAAAAGAATTAAGGATTGGATGAAAGAATGGCAGCTCATAAAATACGAGGCGTAAGGGTGTACACATCTTTTGTTGGCTGTTACGGAAGCAGAAAATATACTAGAAAAAATAAAATATAAAAAATGGGAGGAAAATGTGGGACAGACTCGTGATATACAGGACTCAGAGGCCTACATTTTTTCATTGTATTATTTCATTAACAAAATATATGGGGGAATTACTGCATAAGCGTAACAGAAATCGTAGCAAACGTATGAAAGAATAATTGGCAGGAAAAACTGAAAAAAAGATATTGATAGAAATATAAAACACTTGCATGATAAATTGCATAACAGCAAGGGAGTACTATCCCTTTTTCTCATCGCCATCAGCGGTATTGTCTCATCCCTACCTCCCGCTGCTTCCGCCTCCCTATATGTCAGTGATTTTGCTATTTACGCAACTGATTCGGATCTCCGTAATCTCCAATCTCCTATTCAGTTTGTCATTACAGCTGCCTCCATTTGGGTCACCACTCATGGTTCTCGTTTCTCTCCCTCCAAGTCTTATGCAATGTCGTTTATCCGTTCCCGTACTATACCTCAACCACCTCTTTACCCGTATGACACCCTCTTCCTTATCGATCTTCTGCAACCTTTCTTGGACTTGTCTTTGACTCTCGGTTAAACTGGAAAGCGCATGTTTCTTTCCTTCGTTTTTCCACTCTTCCTCGTCTTCTCCTACTACAAACTCTGTCTCATCTTTCGTGGGGCGCTGATCGCACCACACTTCATCTCCACTCTGTTCTTATTCTTTCTAAACTCGATTGTGGGTGTCATCTATTCTTCCGCCTCTGCCCGTACTCATTCGAAACTTGATTTCCTTCATCATACTGCTCTTCGTTTAGCCATAGGTGCCTTTCGGTCAACTCCTGTCACAAACCTTTGAGTCAAATTGTGCGTACCCCCCCCCCCCTCTACTCTCGTCGTTCCCTCCTTACAGTTAAGTCCTACGCACACCTGCCCCAATTTCCTTCTAACAAATTGCTCCGCCCTCTCCCCTCTCTCCACCGTTCTTTCTCCCTCCTTCCTTTCTCCCTTCGTGTCTCTACTCTTCTTCAATCTATTGGTTTCACCTTTTCACCCATTCTTCACCTTCGTCCTGTTTCTCTCTCCCCTTAATTTCTACCTCCTCCTCTTCTTTTTCTCCCTTGCTCTCGCTCTCTTCATTCTCCTGTCGCTCTCCGCTCCTTTTTTCTTGAACACACGTCTTCTCATTCTTCTGCTACTCCTGTCTTTACCGATGGTTCCAAATCTCTTCGCCGTGTTTGTTTTGCTGTTGTCTCCTCTAAGTCTTCATTTCCCAGTTCCCATCCTCGTTTTGTGGGCGACCTTACAGTGGAATTTTATGCTATTCTTTTCGCTCTGATGTCTCTGTTTCGTTCTTCTTCCTCCGCTTTTGTTTGTCTTCTCCAATTCCCACTGTGTGCTTTCTTCTCTACGGGCCTCTTCTTCTCATCCCCTTGTCACCCAGATTCAAGAGTGGCTCTTCACTTTTTCTGTGCCTAAGAAGTCGATTCAATTTTTGCTGGGTCCCTGGTCATGTTGGAATTGCCGGTAATGACTGTGCAGACTCGCTGGCTCGTTCTGCTGCTCTGTCTCTCACGTCTTCTCTTCGACCAGTTCCTGCTCTTGATTGTTTTCCTCTTCTTACTCTCCTCTTCCGTGACCTCTGGCAAACTTACTGGGACTCCAAGGTCACCAACAAGCTTCATCTCGTTAAACCTTCTGTTCTTCCTTGGTCTATTTCCACACACCTCAGTCGTCGATGGGAGACTGTCCTTGTTTGTCCTCGCTTGGGCCACACCCGCCTCACTCTCGGTCAGTTAATGAGCTGTGGCCCACCACCACTTTGTTAACGCTGTAAGTGTCCCTTGACTGACACCTTTTTCTCGACTGCCCGTTCATGCTTCGCTATTGTCGTTCAGCTTTTCCTTACCTCTCTTTATTACCCCTCCCCTCTTTGCATATTGATTTCCGTGGTGGTTCTTTTCTTTTTCTGTTTCTAATATTATTGCTTTTCTTTCTGTTCTACGTGTTTTGCATCTAATTTAATTTTCCTTCCTTCTTTGCTGCCTTAGTGCCACGTAGCCTCTCCAGACCTGGTGCTAGTTTTTATCACTATTCATTCATAACCGTAAGGAAAAGTTGCCGGGAAATACTGTATGCGAAAATGTAATACTGAAGGGAAGAATGGAAAAATCTCTTATTTAGGAGGAGGGAAGTATATAGGCTATTTTGTAAAAGAGTTGTCTGAGAGAAAATAATTTGTACACCATTTCATCCTCTGTCATACAAGTTTGTCTTATAATTTACTCCGTTGTTTATTATTCGTGTCATTATATTCATGTAATTTATTCCTCTCTTGTATTTTATTTCCAGATATTCTGCTTAGGAAATAACCAGCAAATTATGTAGACTGCTCCGTTCTAAATTATTCGAGTTTCTTTCGTTATGCCCTTAACACTTTGATCCTATCTCTCTCTCTCTCTCTCTCTCTCTCTCTGTAAGCGGCAAATTACCCATTCGCTTCCCATACAAACATTTCTTTTATATTTCGGCCAGTGTCAGACAAGTTTATGTATGAAGAGAAAGCCAGAGCACCGAGAACGTTAAAATTTATCACCAGTAAACGGTTCAGTCCGATTACATACTTTCTTACCTTATTCTTATTACCACCACACGATTTTACACGACTTAAGATAGACCTGCGGCAGCGAAGGGGTTCATGAAGGCAATATCTAACCCCTCCAGTCCGATAATTCTCTCCTGATTCGAATGAAATCGTCTCATGGTAGAAAAATAAGAAATGCATCATTGGAGTGAAGGAGGTAAAGTTTTGACCGGAAATTTAGAACTTAGAGTAGTATTTCATTGCAACTTTGGATGGTCTTTTTTTTTTTTTTTTCCCCAACAGGCGCCGCAGTGTAAAGGTTAAAGAGGAAAATATAGAGTGATTACATTTAGCATCGGCCCAGTTATTGTTGATAGCCATGTATTTGCACTTATTCATGACGCAGGGCAGTTGTTTGTAGAACCCCTTTATTCAGTGAAACGAAGTCTCTCTCTCTCTCTCTCTCTCTCTCTCAATACAGATTTCCCCACATGTATAGGTAACTCTCTTGTGCTTTTATCTAAATATTGTGTGTTGATTTCCTTCATATAGTATATGGAGGTTAAACGGCTCACGAATATTCAGAAAAGAAAATCAGAGCCAGTGATGAAGGGAAACATTTATTTAACATAATATCTTTTTCTGTGTGTGAATCTGAAAAACTGATAGAGTCAGTAGCATATGAATTTTTTCAAAGCTGCAAGGAAATAATTATTAAAATTCGTTCGATAAATTCGTGGGGTATATTGAGAAGAAAACATTGAATACAAACATAAAAGCCTGACAGCGGCAAGTCAATGTACTGTATTTGATGAGTTCAGAAGGAACCTGATGAACCTCCACATTTAATCATGATGAAATTATAGGTCAGGGTAATTTTAAGAAGCATAGACAAATGGTAATAGAACTGGCTGTGCAGCTAATAACAAACACTAGTTCTGTAAATCGAACGATATCACTACGGATACGAGTTAGCAGTGGGACGCCACGAGGATCTGCAGTATGACCAATGATCTTTACATTATTTATCATACATTAATGTAGATATGCTTAATCATTCCACATCGTGCTGAAGGATGATTCAAGTAAATGCAATGCAGTCATAACAGAGAGGGACAGATAAGTCTACAACACAGCGCCAAAACAGTTGCTGAGTTGTCAACAGTGCATATGCATTTTACGTGAAAAATTGTCAGTTTCTCTAAGTTGAGTGGCTCAGGAAGATTTGTAAGATATCAGTATGAAACGAAAAGGCAACAGATCAAAGACTCTTCATGCATCACAGATCTGAAGGTGGCAATTTCACATAATAAAATTTTTCAAAATGGTGCAGTGAAGCAGCCAATAAAACGTACCGGTTATTGATTGCTTGAATCAATCTCTCTCTCTCTCTCTCTCTCTCTCTCTCTCTCTCTCTCTCTCTCTCTCACACACACACACACACACACACACACACACACACACACACACACACACACACACACACACACACACACACACACACACACACACACACACACACACACACACACACACACACACACACACTAAAACTTTCCCTAGTTCAGTCCTAAATCTTTCGAACTCCTCTTGAACTCCTCGTATCAGGGCAAAGTTTAGGTCACTTACGAAATCTTTCCCATCAATTCCCCAGTAACTCCTTATCTTCCCGTCTTACCCTCATCCCCAACTCTCTCTCTTTCTCTGGGTTTCTGTCCTACCATATTTTTGCCATTCTTTGTCTGTATATTCCATTCAGACTTCCCTCCCTTCTTGTGTATCCCATTCACTTTTATCCTTCCCCGGTTCACTGAGCGATACCATTCCTTCCTCCTTCGTTCTTCCATTTTCTGTTTTCCCTCCTTCTTTCATCCACCCAAGTTTTCCTCCCATTTTCTTCAACCCAAATGTGTCCCTCCCTCATTCTTCCACCCAAGTTTTCCTTCTTCTTTTTGCCATCCAAGTTTTCCTTCTTCTTTTTGCCATCCAAGTTTTCCTTCCTTGTTTCTTCAACCCACGTTTTCCCTCCTCTTTCTGTCTCCTATTACCTCAGTTGTTTCTTCTTATCATAGTTCTCTCGTTCCTTCCAAGTACCCATTCCATGTGACCGTGGGTTCACTGCACTGAACGGCATTGCAGAGGAGGTTGCTTGTCTGCGGTTGATGGGTCTGCTCGATCAGACAGACTGGAGTAGAACATTAGCAGCAACAGCCCATCCCATATCATGTTTTCTACTCTTTCAAACTTCCATTCGATCCACCATCTATTTCTCATCTTTCAAGCTCTTTTCTCTACCCTGATCTTTCAAGCACTTTCCTCTCCCTCCATCCCTCCAGCAGCTTACGATTTCTCTTCCTCCATCTCTCCAGTATCCTGACGTTCTCTCTCTCCTCCTCCGCAGGGTTTGCCCACAAGGACTGCGATCTGAGTGGTAACTGGTTTACACACCCCGTCAGCAATCAAACCTGGTCCAACTACACCACCTGCGTCGACCTCAACGTTCTAGAGGTAAAGAGAGAGAGAGAGAGAGAGAGAGAGAGAGAGACAGACAGACAGACAGACAGACAGGCAGGCAGGCAGGCAGGCAGACCGACAAACAGACAGACAGAGGCAGATATATATATATATATATATATATATATATATATATATATATATATATATATATATATATAGAGAGAGAGAGAGAGAGAGAGAGAGAGAGAGAGAGAGAGAGAGAGAGAGAGAGAGAGAGAGAGAGCACTATATGAAGGGAGTGCTTAGAGAAGGGAGGTGGTGGTAGTAGCAGCAGTAGTAGTAGTGGTAGTAGTAGCAGTAGTAGCATTTGCAACCCCAGGCTCATCTGAAAGCGAACTCGGTGGACCGCATGCTAAAAAGCCCGTTTTCCTGCAGTCCACCACCCTGTCACTGGGGAATAAGGGAGAGACGTGTGCATAACCTGGCAGTATAGAAGCCCGGTTATACTTGTGTCACGGCATAAAGCACTCCCTCTCCACCACCTGAGAGCACAAGGCGAGAACAATAGGTGTACTGTGTTGAGAGAGAGAGAGAGAGAGAGAGAGAGAGAGAGAGAGAGAGAGAGAGAGCAACAGGTGTAGGAGAGGAAAGGGGTGCTTAAGAAAAGAGTAGGCGAACAATAGATATACTGTGTTGAGAGAGAGAGAGAGAGAGAGAGAGAGAGAGAGAGAGAGAGAGAGAGAGAGAGAGAGAGAGAGAGAGAGAGAGAGATAATGGAATGAACAACAATGCTTGGCAGATAATTGTTATTGATTATCCATTGCCTCAGCCAGCCACAACTCACTTCCTATAATCATGTCATCAACAGCACTACCACTTTCTCCCTTCATTACCAACTACATCATCATCAACGCCATCATCAACATCACTATCCCCTCCCACTTTCATTAATAACTCCATCATCATCAACTCCATTTTAGTCAACATCTGTACTTCATTAGCTTTATCATCATCCACAACTCACTTATCATCATCATCGCACTACCTTTGTCTCTGCCACCATCAATACCTCCATTATCATCAACGTCAGCTAAGTCAAGAGCAATACCGCCTGTTCATCATCAGCATTACATCCACAACCCATCTACAGTCATCATCATCATCATCATCATCATCATCATCATCATTACAACTCTCTTCGCCATCGTTGCCAAAGCCTTTTTCGCCAAATTATGCGTCATTCTCATCCTTATCATAATTGGTGCTCACATTAGTAACATTATCATCACACTCTTTATCTTATTGTTATTATCTCCATGATCTTTATAATCAGTGATATATTTGCCAGCAGTGGTGTTTTATCATCGTTATCTGTTCATCTATCATCACCATCAGTACTCTGTTGCAAGCACCGTCGTCATTATCATCTTAATTGCCATTTTTTATCATTATCGACATCACCATTGCCAACTGTAATACTCCATCATCATCATCATCATCATCATCATCAAGATCATTAATATTCACCTAATCAGCACCGTCGTCTCCCTCTTCATCATTGTTAGTGCCTTTATCCTCCTCCTTGCCATCTTTGTTAATAGAAGTACCGCATCATTACCATCGTCATTACTGGTATCCACATTATCTGCAAAATCATTATTATTATTTTTAGTACTTCCAGTGGTTTTATGAGTAATCCTCAATATCACCATTCATCATCTTTATGATCGTTAACATTAATACTTTCATCATCATCATTTATCAGTGGTTCCAGTCAACGTCAATGCTATCGTCACCAGCAGTTGTACCCCAACGTCATCAATCATCATCATCAGTAGTAGTACTTCCATTATCATCGTCATCATTATCCATCATCGTCAGCACTACCACCATCAACGCGAACCTTCAGAAACAATTTGTCTTCATCTATTTTCTTTGTTTACCGCATCCATCAACATTCACATTACCACCAATACCATCACCACCATCATCATAATCACCCTCTGTCACCACCTACCACCATCACCACCATCATCATAATCACCCTCTATCACCACCTACCACCATCACCGCCACCATCACCCCAACCACCATCACCACAACCACCATCACCACAACCACCTTCTTCCCCCGCAGCTGCACCAAGGCGTCAACACCCTCTACATGGCCGGATACTCCCTCTCCCTCGTCGCACTCTGCATCTCCCTCTTCATCTTCTGCTTCTTCAAGTGGGTATACGTTTTGTGTTTTATGTCCTGCCATATGATTCTATATAATTATTCTGTGGCAGGCCATTTCTTCCAGGTGTTATCTTTATTTTTCATCTTGGCATTTTGTTGATAATTATGTTACTTCTCTGTTGTTATATTTGTTTCTGAATCCAATACACATTTTTTTACAGTGTGAGTAATAGTGTTAGGCTTAAGATAATGATTCTTTTTTTTTTTTCAGTTTTCTGTTAGATTTCTGTTTTCAATCCTAACTTCCTTCAGGGCCATCTTTTCAGTGTTTATTTCTATACCTGATTAAACATTCGTGAAAAATTCTTTTAGGCGCAGAGCTCGAAAAAGTGTCATAATTTTGCAGAATCTGTGCCAAGTATCAGCTTGGTATGATTAGAATGCTACTTGTGTATCTTGAAAATCCACCAATAGTTATGACATTCCAGAAGTTTGCCCCTTTTCAGTAGCATGTACTGTAACGGCAGATCTTTGAAGAATAGTGAAAAAAAAAAAAAGAAGAAGAATGAATATATACAGTACTATCATAATCAGTGGTAGAAGTCACCCATTGACTACGATGATCCTTATTTTAGTTTATTCCTGCTATTGCCTAGATTATTTTATTTGACTTCGTAATGATGCTTAGTAACAAAGGGTGTTAACAATTTCTACGTCTAACCCTCTAGTTGGAAAAGTCACCCCTAAGCTGAATACAACTGTCTGGTAGTAGCAAGAATAACTGGAGGGGCTAGTAGCAGTCACCATAAGTTTAAAGAATGTTGGATGAGTGATGCGTGAGTGAATGAAAAAGACCGTGGCGCAGCATATACCTAATGAAACCACACATAGCATGGTGGGCCGGGTGGGTGTAACTTGCTACCCATATTTCGCATCATGTATTATGCCCCACAAAACCTGATGTTTATGAATTCTATGATATAGTGTGTGTGTGTGTGTGTGTGTGTGTGTGTGTGTGTGTGTGTGTGTGTGTGTGCTTTTTTTGGCAGTCTGAGGAACCTTAAACTTGCTTCCCTATCTGACACAGTTAAGAACATGAAATACGGACGGACTGAATTCCAGCACCTTCAGAAGCACCGGTCACTTCATTCATTATCACATAAACACAAAGCCAGACTAAGCAACGTAACCCACTGCCACACTACACGAAACTCCATATTCATTAGCAACGTAAACGCGTCTTTAGAGCAAACATGTGGAGTGTTTTCCCAGCAGCCCAGTTTATTTGTGTGCACTCACGGACGAAGCTCCTCAAGGTCGACGAGAGTAACTTGTTTTTTTTTTACTCTCTTACTCTTCTGCCCTCACCTGTACTATTCTTACCTTTGGCTGCGAATCGCGTACTTTTTTTCTGTTTTAATTTTTTGGCTAACTACAGACAGGTTTATTATAGTCAAGAGAAAAGGCATACAAAAATGTTAAAGCTATCACACTGCACGTTTTAACCTAGAATTAAGAATCTTGTATTCTGTCCCAGGAAAATTCCAGATGATTTTATTCAGCTTACTGAAACTTACCTTACTTAGCGAGTCAGCCATTTCATTTCAAGAGCTGAATCGTCTGTATGCAGGCAGTATAAAAATAGATCAGCTTTACACGCCGAAGGGGTTTTCTTTCCCTCGGTATGATTTTTCTGAAGTGAGCAAAACCGTCTGCTGTTAGAGCAAAAGCTACACCTAAATGCATCAGACACGGCAAAAATGTTAATGTGACTAATTTTTCACCCATTGACTACCTGTATATGGATTTTCCTCAGCTGATTATGTTCGTGTGGTGTTACTCTGAATGAAATACATAAATTTATGTAAACAAGCGAAAAGGACAAGGGAAATAATATTCAATCTCTAGATTGTGAGAAGTTGTGACTAAAATTGAAATAATCTGACGTAAATATCCTAAAAAAAAAAAAAAATTAGGGAAGCCGTCATCGTACTGAAGGGGTTAAAACTCTTACACAAGCCCTTGTGGTGGGAGGGGGGGGGGAAGAGGGAGATATATGGTTTATTCTCGGGTAAGCTGTAAGAACGTGTGCAAGAAAATTCCCCTTCTCTAGATGTTCGCAAATATTTACCTTCCGTCGTGAGAGTATGTTGTCGATGCCTCCTCCCCAATCCCCTCCTTAGCAGCACTTCATTTTTTGCACCTTCTCCGCGTTTTATCTTCTCACTCCTCTTACTGTCCCTTCGTTTAACCCCTTCTTTCAATCTTCATACACTTTGTCTTCGTCTTTAGGGTTTCCTTTGTTCACTTTTGTCCAATTTCTCTAACTCCTTCTTTCATTCCCTTATTCAGCTTTCCATACACTGTTTGTCAGTATTTTCTCTGGCTTTCTCTGTTTACTTTTGTCAGTGCTTTCTTAGATCCTGGACCTTTGATTCATTCCTTTCTTCCCTTATTCTTTTGTGTATACACTTTCCGTCTGTCCTCTTCTCTATATGTCCTTTTTATTTTACATTCGTTTTTCCTCCTCCTCCTCCTCCTCCTCCTTTACCTGAGCATCATCCAGTTTTTTGCTTGTTATCTTTCTTTCCTCTCTTGCATTCTTTTAGTCCTACCTTCCCCTTCTTTACTCCACTCCTCATACACTTTCTGTTCAGTCTCTTCTATAGCTTTCTGTTTACTTTTGACTCTGGCTTCTTTCACTTTCGGGCTCCATCTTTCTCTGCTGTTACTTACCATTGTCTCTCACTGTTATCTCCTTTCGTTTTATTCCTCTTCCACTCTTTCTACCCCGTTCATCTTCTCCTACCTTTGTTTCACTCCCTCTTCTTTCTGTCTCTCTTCCCTCCCCTTCCTTTTTCTCATCACCACCCCCCTTTCCCTTTCTCTCTCTTCCACAACCCTCTCTTTTATCACCCTCTACCAATCCTCTCTCCTCTCACTCCCACTTTTCTCCCCCTCTGCTGTTTCGTCTCCCACTCCTTCTTTCTCCTTCCCTCGTTCATTTCCACTCTCTTTCTTTCCCCCTTTCCTTCTTTTCTCCCACTCCCTCTCCTTTCATCACCTCCCTCTCTCCACCCAACACCCCCTCCCGTCTCCTCTCCCCTGTCCCCCTCTTCCTCCCACACCCTCACTCTCCCGCTCTATCTCCCTCTCTCGCATCCACGCTTCCATTATCCGCCTCACAGTCTCAAAATAAGCCACCATTAACCTGCCGGAGTGCCCCGGAAGGTGATCACGGACCCTTTAAAACTTTAGGACCAAAAGCTTTTATGTTTTGCAATCTTTATTTTGGGTATAGGGTAGGAAAGATTAAGGCTAAGACACATTGTAAAAAAGTATATTTTCGTCTTGTTGATACCGTGTTTTTTGTTTTCGTCTACTGCTTTTATTTTGCCACCTTCGACCATTTTCTTCGTTATCCTTCCCCTGGTTCTTCTCAGTCTCCTCGTTTTATCAAAATTGAATCCCCTCCCCCCGAGCGTCTTTTTCTCAGCATACTGTTTGTTTTTATCAAAATTTTGAACTTTTTTATTGATTACTTTTACTAATCGTGTATAAAGCTGACGAGGACTTACACCTGGTAGTAATCAACACCCTGGGAGTAGACTGTAGCACCAGTCGAGCAGGGCGGTAAAAGTTATCTCACATTGACGTGGTGTAGTGGTATGCTGCCTGGCTCTCACCTGAGAGTCCCGGATTAGATTTCCGGCATAATAGTAACATATTTGATGATTTTTCCTGTGTAAAGTACAGGTCTCTCTCTTCATTCTGACTTGCCATAAGTGCTTGGGATAGATTAAAAGCATCCCCGCCCGAGTGCCAGGGGGTTATCTCAGCCTCTTCAGGCCCACGGTGGGGGCGGAGGAACATTGGTTAAACGATTGTGACAATGTGAGGTATCTTTTACTTGGTCGTGGTGTAGTGGTATGCTGCCTGGCTCTCACCTGAGAGTCCCGGGTTCGATTCCAGGCATATGGGTAATATTTTGGATGATTTTTCCCGTGTGAAGTACAGATTTCTGTCTTCAGTACTTCTTTGATTGTCCCTGGAATGATTATTGCTTCCATGGCCGAGAGCCATCTGAGTGTGCCTTGTGCAATACAGAGGCTATTCTGTTGGGCATGAAAGCATACTTTCCTTTCTTATATCCTTTGACTAAAGCAAAAAAGGAAAAAAAAAACGATTTAATCACTCTTGTTCTAATGTCCACAACAAGGAGAAGACCTGCAAAAGGTACTGGAGCCAACCCATTCCTAAATCTCATCTCTCATGTTTCTGCCCGGAATCGTGGTGAGTTTGTTCTTTGCTCTGCTGAAAATATTTTCATTTGTACTAAATGCTCTGAACCCTCAAATTCGAATTCTTCCCGCTTCTTCTGGCACCTTGCAAGAAACTATTCTAACAACTTTACCTCATCATCCTTCCCTCCTCTTTTCTACTCCGATGGCTCTGTAGCTGTTTCTTCTACGAATAAAGCAGAATTCATCATTCAGATTTTTTCCTCCAATTCCACCTCAGACGATTCCGGTGGTGTTCCTCCATCACTTCCTCCCCTCTGATTGCCTCTTGGCTGACATTAAAATATCTTTAACTGATGAACTTTCTGCCATCACTGGCCTCAATACTAATAAGGCATATGGGCCTGATGGGGTCCCTTCTGTTGTCCTCAAGAACTGTGCTTCTGTGCATACACCCTGCAAAGGTAAACACTTTCGCCTTCCTATATCAGCTTGCACCTTTTCGTCTTGCCGAAAGTTTGCTCTAATTCAGCCTGTCCCAGAGAAAAGTGACCATTCCCATCCCTGTAACTATCGCCCAATTGCTTTAGCATCCTGTCTTTCAAAAGTTCTCGAGTCTATTCCTATTTAAAAAAAAAAAAAAAAAAAAAAAATCTTTCCTATCACAACCTTCTTTCTGATCATCAGTATGGATTCCGTCAGGGACGCTCCACTGGCGATTTTCTCACCTTCCTTTCAGACTCCTGGTCATCCTCCTTTCGGAACTTTAGCGAAAGCATTGCCATTGCATTTACCAGCTCAAAGGCTTTCGATCGGGTCTGGCATATATCTTTAATTTCCAAACTGCTGTTTTACGGTTTCTCTCCTTCTATCTGTGCCTCCACCTCTAGCTTCCTTTCTGGTCGTTCTGTAGCTTCAGTTATAGACGGCCATCGTTCTTCTCCTAGAGCTGTCAATAGAGGTGTTGTTTTACGGTTTCTCTCCTTCTATCTGTGTCTTCATCTCTAGCTTCCTTTCTGGTCGTTCTGTAGCTTCAGTTATAGACGGCCATCGTTCTTCTCCTAGAGCTATCAGTAGAGGTGTCCCTCAGGGCTTTGTCCTATCACCAACTCTGTTCCTTTTATTCAATGACCTACGCTGTATATCTAACCATATCCGCTCATGTACGAGTACTAATGACTCCATCCTTCACCTTTCCATTCACTTCCTGCTGCGTCCATCTCAACAGTTACCTCAACAAGCAAGGGACGAGGCTATGGCACACCTAATGTCTAACTGGGCTTATATCTGTGATTGGGGTAAAAATGATCTTGTTTTTAATGCATCAAAAACTCATTTCATACATCTATCAACCGACAAAATCCACAGGAGTACCCTCTAATATTTAACAATATCCAGCTCAATCCTACCTCATCTTTAAACGTAACTGGGGTTTCATTCTATCGGGATTTATCTTGGAAAGAACATATTACCTCTCGTAAAATCTGCTTCCAAGAGATTAGGTGTGCTAAGCCGAATCCATGCCTTCTTTACCCCCGCACAGTCGTTGGCTTTATACACGGGTTTTATTCGCCCCTGTGTAGAGTACAACTCTCGTGTTGGGAGGCTCCTCACTTACAGCTCTTCTAAAACAAGGTGGAGTTAAAGGCATTTCATCTCATTAACTCTCCTCCTCTTACTGGCGCCCTTCAACCTTTGTCTCATCGCCACACTGTTGCATCTTTATCTCTTTTCTATCGCTACTCCAATTGTCACTGCTCCTCTGAACTGTCTAATTGCACCCCTCCATCACTACGGCGGACGCGTAGCACCCGTCTAGCAACAAACTCTCATCCCTTTTCTGTCCATCTCTCTAATGCAAGAGTTAACCATTACTCCCAGTCCTTCCTGTGTGCAACTGGTCAGCTCTGGAACTGTTTCTCTGTCAGTATTTCATACTGCGTATTGTGTCCAGTCTTTCAAACGCAGTGTGTCCAGGCATCTCGAAATGATCAGATCTTTAATTTGGCCCAGTGTTATCTTGTTTTTGTTTTTTCTTGGCGGGAGCAATTTGCAGACTCCTGGCTTTTGGTTCCTTCCTCCTTGCATTTAAAAAAAAAAAAAAAAAAAAAAAAAAAAAAAAAATAGGTGGAGCAGCTGCGGCGTCCTCCCAGGAGCCAATCCTCTTCACATTTCCCTGCAACCTTGCCGGGAAAGACATCCGACCTCGGTAAGGAACTGTCTACCACATACGGGTGCCGGACCCATACATGTACGTACTATTCACGTAGGACGACCCCACAATTGCAGTTGTTTATTTGCTGTCGACGGGTTTGCTTTGCTGTGTCAGTTAACGGCAACATTTATCCTGTATTTGGCTTGTCTTCCTTCTGATCAATTCGTCCTCCTCCTTTCCACTGTCTTATTCTCTACAGTCCTCTTGAATCCTTTCCTCTCTTTGTCCAGTGTATTTTCTTCTTTCACCTCGTTTTTGTGTCCTCTTCCCCTTTTTTCTTTTTCCTTTAAATTTTTCGCCTTCATCTTTGTTTCTATTCTTTTCTTATCTAATGCCCTCTCTCCCCTGTTCGTAACTGTTTCTCCTTATTGCTTCTCTCTCCTCTCTTTGTATTTGTGTCTTCTTTTCTTCCCACGTTGCTCCTCTTCTCCTTTTCCCCCCTGTATTGTCATAGTCCCCTTTTTCTTCCGTCTTTCTTATTTCATCCGCCTGTTTTCTTGCCTAATTTCTCTTTTGATCTTCTTTCCTCCCCTTTTCTTCTTTTCCCAGTCTTCATTTACATCCTCCTATTTCTCCTTCCTTTTTTTCCCACCTCGTCCTCATTTCTCCGTAGCCGTTTTACTAAGATGATGCATTTTATTAATCTTAAATCTGCCACCACCAGACGAAGGTTATGATGACCTTACCCATTCAGCTCAGGTAGCCTCATAGACTTAATAAAATCGTCAATAAGTATTAAGAATATAGAAAAGGCATCGTGGTACTGAACGGGTTAACCTCGTCTCCTTACTTCGCACCATCTCCCCTTCTTGTCTTCCCGCCCTATATATATATATATATATATATATATATATATATATATATATATATATATATATATATATATATATATATATATATATTTTCCTTTTACTTGTTAATCTCCTCTTTCCTCCGCACCTTCCCACTTTCTTAACTTCCTCATGGTTTTCCTCATTTTCACCCCCTCTTCCCTTCCAGATTCCCTTCCCCCCAGCACCTATTCCGGCGCTGTGGTAGTCTCTCCATGGAGCGGTGAATGGGGTCAGATTACAGGCTTCCCCATGTTTACAAGTTGCGTGCAAATATTCCCCCTGCTTGTAGGTGTAAACCGGAGCAAGAAAGGCTTGGGGAATGCTGGAATGGGGGAAATGCTTGGGTCTGGAGGGAGTTTGCGAAAAATGGGAAGAGGATAGATGTGAAACTAGAAAACACAGTGGTATATCGCTTAGTACTAGCGGACGCCATTTTGTTGAATATTAAATATGGGAATACATAGAAAACTGCTGCACCATTACCGAATACCTGAAAATTCACGAGTGATAAAATATAATGTCAGTATGTGGACAGAAATCCTCTATTTAAGCCATTCACAGCACAGTGAAACAAGACTAATATGACATTATATAGTCAAACGAAGTGCAGTGGGGTCATGCAGCGTTAAAGTATAGTTTGCAAATAATATATAAGTAATGTTGAATAATGTTGAGCTGGAGCAACCGAATCCGGAATGCACAGAGATGTAGCGCTAGAAGTTAGGTAAAAGACGAGGTTAGAGAAAACCGTGTGTTGAAAGGCAGAGAATAGGGAACACAGGAAAGGAGATAGGCCCAGCGTGGATCTGTTGGTAGCATAAATAAGAGAAAATTTAACGTCATCCTACTGCAAGGGCTGTTACTGGGATGTTGTGGGTTCGGTTGGGGTTTCAGAACGATTATCTACTTCAGTATGATGAAATTCATATATATAAACTCGAAGATACATAGATATAGATAAAGATATATATTTTTAACACCGCTAACATCAGACGATTCTTAATGGATTATGGGAGACCTCTAGTAACGAAGGGATTAAGAAAAGCCATCAACTCACACGGTATTATATTTCCCTTATTCTCTTGCCACTAGACGGTTATATTTGGCATAGGAGCGATGTTATAAATGATAAAAGCTGGGAAATAAAAGAATGTGAAAATGAATACATGACGCAGTAAAAGGGTGAACTAGATTAAATAGAAATATCCAACTAAAAGTGATTAAATGGATTAATTCAATGACAGACTACAAGGCTTGATCCTGCAGCATAACTTTAAAGGTCATTGCTGACATATAACAGAAAAGAATTAAAGCATCGACAGCAATACAAACCGCACTTAATAAATTTTATACACAGACGTCAAAGAAACACTGTGATTAAATAAAAAAACAAACAAACATGATTTTAGAATATTTAAGCGGGGAAATTGAATAAAAAAAATAATAAAAAAATTACTAACGCCGGATGACCTTATTCAGTTGACGAGGGACCTCTTTTTGTGAAGGACTTACTGAAGGCTGGTTTCATCCCCTTCATTACGGTAGGTTTCTATTCAGCTTAATAAAATCGTCTGGTGATAGTAAAAATATAATATAATTTACGTCATCCTACTGAATGCATTAAAATAAGAGGTATGGAATTCCGACTCCAGTTAGTCCATACCTCTCTTACCACATCTTTTCTAACCCTCTCCCCCGGCAGAGCTTCATCTTTCTCTCCCAGTTTTCCTTTTAACAGCATTCATCAATTTCTCTCCGTTCTCCTTTTCACTTATATTTCCTCTTCCCTCTCGTCCATCTTCCTCGTGTTTTCGTTCCTACTTTTTTTCTCGGTTTCATCCTTACCCACATCCCTTGCTTCTTTCCCTCATCTTCTCCCGCACCCCTCTACACATCTTCCTCCTCTCTCTACCTCCGCCTCTTCTCCTCCGGTCTTTTTCAGCCCCTGGCACTTTCAACCTCTTCCTCCGTTGTGTCATAATTTCTCATTTTACCTCCTCTTTCTCCCCCTACCCGCCCTCTCCTTTTAGCCCCTGCTCCTATTATTATCACCTGCTGTCACCTGTATGTCGTCGTATTACCGCCTATGCACCTTTAGCTCAGCAGCTTTGTCAGGGTCGTAAACCAGTGTGCGGAGATGGTTTTGTAGCAGCTCTTCCTTATTGCTGTATTTCTGCATGTAGCACACTAATACCACGTGTTGTATTATTCGTGCAAATTATGTTACTATGAAATACATATCTGTTTATTTGTTCATCTACCGTATCCATGTAACTAACTATCTACCTATCGATTTATCTGTCTATAGATTTATCTATTTATCTGTTTATCTGTCAATATAAAGTTAAATATTTACAAAGTCTGGCATGTCACAAAGGAAGAGGTTCTAATGCACAACTTAGGCCATGAATATGAGGTCCTTAGCCTTATTCACATTTACACTTAAGTTGTATTATCGTGGTTTTTTTAGGCTCTTCCTGTTTTGCTGTGTCTGCAAAATACAGCTTAAATAATTTTCTACATACATGTGTAAATTATGTCAACTTATAAGAATGCTATTACCACATGGATGATAAGATATTTACGGTATTTTTTTTTTCACCTAACCGCTGCTGATACGCTTTCGTTTATAACACGTTCCCTCTCTCTTCCCGAACTGCACTCTCATGTACATCTTCGCTCTCTTTTCACTTCTTTTTCTTGTTTTCCAAATCCTGTATTCTTTCCTATGATTTCAATTCATACGTACCGACCATTTTGCAAACCTGCCCTTCCTTTTTTGTAATGCAACCTTTCGCATCTACCCTCTCTTTCTTATGGCAGAACACTTTTGCACTATCGCCATCTTTTTTTCAAGTCATCCCTCTTTCTTTTCACCCCTACCCTCTGTTTTTCCTCAAACCTGCCCTATCTTCTCACACCTGTCCACAGTTTATCACATTTGTCTTCTGTTCATCACACCTGTTCTCTCTTTAACACACCTTCCATCTCATTATCACACCTATGCTCTCTTTAACGTAACTGCCTTCTCTTTATCACATCAGTATTCTCCTTGTCACTCTTTTACTCTCTTTTCACGTTAACCGATTACTTCACACTTGCCCTTTATTTTCCACACATATCCTTTCCTCATCACACCCATCCACTATTAAGCAAACCTACCCTTACTTTTACTACACCTTTATTACTCATCACATTCTCTGTTTAGCACACCTATCCCTTCCTTATCATATCATATGTGTACTCTCTCTCGAATACCTGTCCTCTCTTCATCACAGCTGTCTTCTTCTTTCCACACCTTTGCACTTTTTTTTTTTTTTTCACGGACACACACTTTGTTACTCATGTTCTTGTCTCACCTGTTATCTTTTTCTCATGCCTCTCCTTCTTCGTCACACTACACTTTTTCAATCACCTTTTTTTAATGTATCTCTTTTCTCTTTACGCTTCCTCTTCCCTTTTTTCACACCTACCTCTCAGTTCAATACCTACCCTGTCGCCCTGGAACTGGCTGTTAGACCTTATGGCTCTTGGACTCTCCTGTAGACACTTCCTCATCTGTTAATCAAATATTCCTTTTCTGTCCTGCTGCTTCCCTTTTACCTTACTCATTTTTTTTTCCTTCTTTCAGAAAGCCTAAAACATTCACCGATTTTAAAAAGATTTTCGACAACAACCTGATCCGTAAGAGTGTAAGAAAAATAATCAACTTTGTGCGTTGTGATGAAAGGGTGTTGGCTGCTGTTGTGTCAGGCGGTGAACACTGACTGGAAAACAACATTACTAAGAGCTTGATGGTTGCTACATTTTTCGTCTTGGGATTGTGCATTCGGGTTATTTCCATTTTCATTTATTTTTCTTTTTATTTTCGGGTCCTTCACGGTATCTCACTCTCTCTCTGAATTTGCCATCTTCTGCTTTCTATCCCTCTCCATACCCCTAACTTTCCCATCCCCTCATCTCCATTCTCTCTCTCTCTCTCTCTCTCTCTCTCTCAGCTTGCTTTTCTTGAACATTATGCGAGCACTTTCATCATCAGCCTTTCTTTCTTGTCTTTCAGAGCACCCACTCTCTCGGGCGGCTATTTTTAGGGCGGCACGTAAAAAAAAAAAATAATAATAATAAGTATTGTAAACAGGGTAAAAAATAATGGAGAGAGTGTACCCCAGAATGAGGGAGAACATGGTCTTCACTATAATCAGCATTCAGTATTTAATTTATCATCGCTGGTAATATAGTAAGGAATGAACAATAAATCATCATCATTATCATCAGTAGCAGCAGCAACAACAACAGCAGCAGCAGCACCTTTTTAATTCCCTCTTTCCCAATGATTTGGTAAGGAATGATACACAAAAACATGGAATGAGAAAGTCCAAAAGCGGAAGAACTGTGGATAGTTTACTCAGAGGAATGGGTACAATAATGATAATAATAATAGTATTATTATTATCATTATTATTATTATTATTATTATTATTATTATTATTAAATGTTAATAATAATAATAATAATAATAATAATATTGATAATTTTCCTGGTCATCGTCCTTCATTTTCCTCTCATTACTGCCTTTGCTCCACCTCTTACCTCTTTCTTCTTTTTTTTCTTCTTCTTCTTCGTAATCATCACTATAATAATAAAAATAATAATAATAATAATAATAATAATAATAATAATAATAAGCGTAGTAGTAGTAGTAGTGGTGGTGGTAGCGAGTAGCTTCAACATCATTACTATCCATCGATCCATCCATCATCCAATCCTACATTGCCCCATGAGGAGCGTGGGAGCCCGGGGCTAGGCAGTTGGTCTCGACATTTAAGATGAGAGTGACCAGCCTCACTCATCCCTGAGTGGCATTACATGAGCAATCAATCCCAACCATCCCTTGCATATAAACCTTCACCGGCTCGATCCGACTGGAGCGCAATAATTACCCACTAAACCACCAGGTGCCAAAATTTGGCTATATGGTTACCACCCAGCATAGTAAATGGTTTCCTGGTGTACAGGAAACCATTTGGCTTGTCACTCAGTGTAGAGTCACCCACAGGCAGAAGGAAAAGGAAAGAATGAAGGAAAGAAAGACAGAAGAGGGAGTGTAAAGTCACAAGTAGGCAGAAGGACAAGGAAAGAATGAAGGAAAGAACAGAAGAGGATGGAAGGAAAGAAAGATGGAAGAGAGGAAAGGGCAGACATCCGATAGCAGCACTACATCGAGTGAGTGGATGGTGAGCGCCCCCACCTACCACCTATCATTACTATTATTATTTTTTTTTTACATTATTTTTTTTTAACAGTAATACAAGTAACATTCACTATCTGGACTGGGTAAAAATGAATAGAAATTTTCCTTTTCCTTCACTTTTTCGTACTTCCTGTCCCTCATTATCTTTCAGTAGTCATAAATTACTTAATGAAGAACTAGGCTACAAGGCTACCGAAGGACTGCCTGTGTTGTCACTGCCGACTTGCACACGCCTCTCATGGTCGGGCAGCTTTTCTACACATTTATAAGCCATGTATTGCGGGTTCCGCATTTTATCAGTGGGGTTGAGGAGACCACTTTCTTTCACAAACTCATGATTTGTTGACTTACTTTGCTCGCTGTTTTGACATAGTAGTAGTGGTAGTAATAGTAGTAGTAAAGTTATTATTATTTATCTTTATTATTTTTTCATTTTCTTTCTCAATACATTAATATCAATAAAGCCATTTTCTGAGAAGCCTGAAAACTGTGGCAGGCTGATGGACGAACAATATAAGCTCTGTATACAAAGCCAGTATATTTTTCACACTATTATTCTTGTTAGTCTTATAATTGCATGCTTCGATAGTATTATCAGTACAGTTGTATTACTGTTACTATTGCGCGATTTATTATCCTTCGACGTCATTACACTTTTATGATTCCATCCAGATCATAGTATCCTTGGGCTAGTCTACTGAATCAAGCAAGGATGACTAGTCGCTAAACCCCTGGTGGCACAATGTGAACAAATAAACCCAGACACCCCTTGTGAGGGGTGCGAATGATGAGGTAAAAGAAAGAGAGATTGTCCAGGTGCTTGAGGATGCAAAAGTGGACATAATGTGGATTGATTGAGACTAAATGATGAGGTGAGTGTGAGAGAGTGGGTGTATGGATTGGGTATATGTACAGAAATAGGTGTGAATGAAAGGGCAAAGGAGAGTGTATGTACTTTTATGTGCAAGACATGGAAGGAGAATATAAGAAAGTATGGATCATTTGGTTCAAGGATTGTGTGGGTAAGAATGAAAGTTGGAATACAAGCATGGGCGATTGTGTATGTACTGTATATGCGCCAGTGGATGACTGTGCAAGTAGAGTGAAAGAAGAGTCCTGGGCAAATATGGAAGCGTGCATGGAAAAGTTTGAGAGGAGTAGAGAGTATCTGATATAGGTTTATTCCTAGGGAATCGTAACTTCAGCAGAAAGGGTATGTTATAAAAATCATCTTTATTGTCAAACGCTTCGACATCTTCTTCATGCCGTCTTCAGTGACATAGGAGTGAAGTAATGTAAATGATATACAACAGTGAAGAGTAAAAAAAACTGAATATTCATATATATGAAAATTCAGGTTTTTTTAGTCACTGAAGGTGGCATTAAGATGTCGAAACGTTTAACAATAAAGATGATTTTTATAACGGACCTCGTCATACTCTTGCTGCTGGAGTAGAGAGTAATTTTGGTTGGATATATGAAATGAGAAGTAGGGACTGTAAAGGTATGTGGAGCAGTTGGTGAGTGGGATGTGCCTGCAGAAGTAGATGAGAAGGGTAGATCTCTAGTGGACATCTGTGTGGAGAGGGGGTTGTTGATAGCCAATACCCTCCTTAGGCACAAAATGATCCACAGGTGTACGTAGCAAGTGATGAGAAGGGTGGGAGGTGAGCTGAATGAATGGAAGGCAGTGATTGATAATGTGTGTTTGGATGTGAGAATGATAAGATATACATTGGATGCAAGAGCATACAGAGGTTGGGGGAGTGGATTTTCTGACCACCTCGTGGTCGTGGTGAAAGTCATTATACAAATGCGATGGATGAATAGGAGAGCATTGCAGGAGGAAGAACTTCATACAAGGAGGGTAAATAGGTTGGAAGAGAATGAAAAAAGGCAGAATATAAGAGAGAAGTGGAGGAGCGATTGGGTAAATATGATTTGGAGCAGATGGGGGAGGTGGAAGGTGTGTGCAAGATATTCACGGAAGAGATGTGCGCAGCATGTGAGGTTTTGTTGGGGCGAAGAGAAGACGAATGGGGGTGCAAAGGTGAGACAAGCTGTGGTCCAAAAACACACAGAGAGGAAGTAATGCGAGTATGAGGAATGGCTGGGAGAAGGAGGGAGATGACACGGGAGGAAGGGATCAGTTGGACAGAAGCAGTGGCAGCAATGAAGAAACTCAAAATGGGGAAAGCCCCAGGAACTGATGAAGTGTGTGACGAAATGTTGAAAAACGGGGGAGAGATAGTAGTAGAATGGATATAGAAGATGCGCAGATTGGCCTGGGAGGAAGGTAGAGTCCGTGAGGACTACAAGTCAGGTACAATTATTCCCCTGTACTAAGGAAAAGAGGGAAAAGAAGTGTGTGGTAACCATAGGGGCATTGCCTTCTTAGTGTAATAGGAAAAGTATATGGATAGGATACTTATTGAGAGAATTAGAGAAATGACAAAGGAATTAGTTGGAGAAGAACGGGAAGGTTTTAGGAAGGGAAGAGATTGTATAGATCAAATATTCATCCTAAGGTCTTTAATGGAAAAGTTTCTAGAGAAGGGAAAGAAGTTGTCTGCTGCCTTCATGATTTTGGTGAAATGATATGACACTGGAAAACAAGGAATGTGGAAACTATTAAGAATATATGAAGTAAATTGGAAGCTGTTTGCCGTGAAGAATATGTATGAGGGCATTAAGGCCGCTGTGGCTATGGATGGTGAACTGAGTGAATTTTTCTGTCTGAAAGTTGGACTGAAACAGGGGTGCGTCATGTCTCCATGGTTGTTCGGTCTGTATACGGCTGGGGTTATAAAAGAAATACAAGGTAGGGCAGTGGATGTTGGCGCGGCCGTAATGAGAGTGGGCAACGTTTGGAAACTTCCTGTTCTGTTGTTTGCAGATGATATTGTATTGTTAAGTGAAGACGTAGGGGAACTGCAAGGCTTGGTGGATGAGTATGGGAGAGTGTGTAAGAAACGGAATCGAAAGGTAAATGTAGGGAAGAGTAAAGTTGTGGTTTTCGAGAGAAATGAAGTCACAGAATGGACAGTGAGGCTGGATGATGAGGAAATGCAAAATGTAGTACTGTGACGAGGTAGTGTGATGAGTAAGGGATGGAAGTTTAGAGGAAGAAGTACTTGAAAGGGTACAACAGGGAAGAAAGGTTGCTGGTTCTTTGAAAGCAGTGATAAGAAATAGGGAAGTGCGCTTGGAAGGAAAGAAGTCACGGAATGATAGTACTGTGATACCCACTCTAACATATGGAAGCGAAGCATGGACCTTGTTGGAAGAAGACAAATCGAGAGTGTGAGCAGTGGAAATGAGTTACTTGAGAGGAGCATGTGTAGTTACATGAGGAGACAGACTGACAAATAATGAAGTTAGGGAGCTTTGTGGTGTGGATGTGGATGTCATAGAATGCATTGGGAGAAATGCATTGAGGTGGCTTGGCGATGCGGAGAGGATAGAGGGCGACGGACTAGCGAGAAGAGTGTATGTGAGGTGGAAAGGGGAGAGGGAGGAGGAGACCGAGCAGGAAATGGAGGGATGGAGTGGAGAGGTTTATGAGAGAGGGGTGTGCGAGCTGGGAGCAGGGCAACGAAGTGGCAGGTGACAGGGCAACATGGAGACGGTTCGTTTGTGGCCACTCCTTACGTTTAAGGCGTCTTGCCGTAGATTGATAGACCCGCTCAATTGAAGCCAGTGATGGGCTACGTCCGATTTGAGCTGTTTAACCCAACAGACCACCAGATATCATGTTACTGTTTTTGTAGCTAACACCCAAGATAACAAAAGGTTTTCTGGGTTATAAGAAATTACTTGGCTTTTCACTCGGTACACCAGTTATGTATAATTCGTAACGTGCATAATAAGTATAGGATTGCAGGATCTTTGAGAATATATAAAATTGTGTGTGTGTGTGTGTGTGTGTGTGTGTGCAAAGACTTCACTCTCTGATCCTGCGAGACTTAATGAAGGCATCTTCAACCCTTCTCTTCCCTCTCCTCTTCGCCCATTTTTCAATTTACCCCTTCTCTCTCCCTTCACCCCGTCTCCTCCTCTCCACACTTCCTTCCCTCCCTCTCCCCGCATCTCCTTCCTTTCCTCTCTCCGCACCTCCTCGCCCTCCCTTCGCATCGTCTTCCCTCCCTCTCTCCTTCTCTCCGCACCTCATTCCCTCCCTCCCTTTGCATCTTCTTCCTTCCCTCTTTCCACACCTCCTTCCCTTCCTCTTTCGGCACCCGCTTCCCTCCCTCTCTTCGCACCTCCTTCTCTCCTCCTCTCCGCACCTCCTTCCATCCCTTTTTCGCACCTCCTTCTCTCCCTCTCTCCGCACCTCCTTCTCCCCCTCCCTCCTCAGCTCCTTCCCTCCCTCTCTCCGCACCCCCTTCCCCCTCTCTCTTCGCACGTTCTTCCACCTCTCTCAGCTTCCCTCTTCTCGCACCTCCTTCCTCTCCCCGCACCTTCTTCCCTCCATCTCTCCACACCTCCTTCCTTTCTCCGTACGTCCATTCCTCCCTCTCCGCATCTCCCTCCCTCTTTCCTACCCTTCTATACATCTCTCCCTCCATCCTCACCTCCCTCTGTGCTGGTGATGAAAGGCTGTGAGAAGGCCTAGTTCTTTATCTCCTGCTCCATGATGGGGTCTGGAGAGAGAGAGAGAGAGAGAGAGAGAGAGAGAAAGAGTAACAACCGGCACAAAGTTTGGTGAGAAAGAAGTCGGTATGGCAGAGAGAGAGTGTGAAAGAGATAAAGGAAATGCAAGAGGAAATAATTCAAGCAAAATAGCCTATGCTTGACTTAGATCGGGCACAGAAGGAAAGCAAAAAATTAGTAAATAAACTATATCTCTAAATAAAGCTTCCAGATGTGAGAGAAATATAATGTTGCCCCAGAATTGATATTTATTTAACTGAATATTGCTTCAAATTATCCTGTATATGAATGAGAGCTAAATATTACTAATTCAGTTATGGTTAATTTCGATTATGTTTTGGGTGAGGTAACAGAAAATAGACAGAGATGAACGACAGCTGTTTTAGGAAATATTTAAATAGTTTTGCCAAAGCACTTGATCAAAGAATTAGGTAATATTTCAGCCCTCATGACCAATATGTGTATGAACTATTTTCATTATAGTCAAAGATACAGAGAGATAAAAAAGACAACACACAAAAGCAAAACACAAGCAAGGACACAACTAAGGACGAAACGAACAAGTACAAACAAGTGAGCAAAGGCAATGAAGTATGAAAACATATTCAAGCAAGCAAACACCAGCTGGCAAAAGCAAGCGAAGCAGCAAGCGCAAGCTGATAAGAAGCACAAAGAAACAAACATTCGGGGAAAGCAAATACCAGGAAGCAAACATAGGCTGCCATGCAAAACACTAAGAAGGAAACAAACACAACCAGGAAATTTCGAGCCTCAAGCAGGACAGCAAACAGTAGTAAGGAAAATAAATACAAGCAAGAACACAACCATTAGCAGTAAAGTGCATACAAGCAGGGGAGTAATATGCAATTAGGGTAATCCAGGCAAGCTAGCAAACACGTTCAAAGACACAGCAGTAAGCAATTGCAAGCAAACCAAAACAAGCAGCCGCAAGCTAGCAAATACAAGGTACCAAGCAAATAAAAAGGCAAACAAAACAAAAGAAGTCGACATAATAATATTAGGTGTTATCTGGGAAAAAAGTTAAGAACAATATATAACATAGACATTTAGTGGAATTTAGTCGTGAGAAACCCATCGCAATGATAGGGCAGAGAGAGAGAGAGAGAGAGAGAGAGAGAGAGAGAGAGAGAGAGTTAGAACGGCAAACGGTAACTGACTGAAGGGGAACAAAGGTCAAAGTTCACCGTTGAAATAAAGATGAGTTGACAGAAAAACACAAGGAAACTGTAAACACCGTAGTTTATATACACACATTAAACTTCCTCATCTCCCTCTCAGCTTCTCCATCTTAACTTTGCTCCTTCAAACTCTCTCCCTCCTCCTCGTCCGTCTCCACATCCCCCCACCACTTACTGTACTCCTCCTCCTCCTCCTCCTCCTCGTTCACCTTACTCCATATCCTCCCGCTTCTCCTTCTTTTTTTTCTTTCATTTTTGTCCTTCTTCATCCTCTCTAATCTTCGTTTATTTTTCTTTCCTCCTTTCTCTGTCGTTCTGATTTCATTTTTCGTTTCACCTTTTCTCTTTTCTTCTTCCGTTCCTCCCCCATCTCTCTCTCCTTCGTTTACAGTTTAATTCTTCCATTTGCTCTCTCTCTCTCTCTCTCTCTCTCTCTGTTAAGAGTGCCATCAGAGCCAGTTAAGACGAAGGAATGAGGCTGGGTATCAGAAATTAGGTTCATTGACACTCTTTTGTCTTGCTCCTGGGATGATGATGATGGTGATGATGATGATGATGATGATGATGATGATGTTAATGACCCGTACCTAAAGATAGATGCAGACTTTTGAAATGTTTTCGATTTGGACAGCATTTAGGCTTTACAGGAAAGTTTAGGTTAGGTTTGGCAAGGTTACGAAACGATTATATTATATTAGTATGTTGAGGTTTATTTGGGCTATACTAGGTTAGTTTGCTGAGGTTAGGTTCGATTAGGTTAATATGGGATAGGGTTACCTGTCATGATGCATTCGTCATGATCAGACCAATCGGGAACCCGTCAGCAGAGTTTTTAGCTTGGGGATTAACCAAAAGTCGCACGGAGCCATGTCTGGTGAGCAAGGAGCCTGCTGGACCTGCTGTATCTTGTGCATGCCCAAAAATTCCTGAATCAGTCGGGAAGAATGGGCAGGGATGCTCTCATGGTGCAGCTTCCGACTTGTTGCTTTCCGAAGGTCTGGCCTCTTCCGCCGAACTGCGTCAC